>NC_091266.1:14259924-14562954 GCF_042477335.2 Ovis canadensis
AGTCAGTCCTCGTCTCGAATGGGGGCATGCACTTGCGCTTTCCTCCAGAGCGGTAGCAGCAGTGTCACGCAGTCCGCCGCGTGGATCAAAGGATCTATGGTTTTCCCTGGAGTCTTTCCCACGAGGCTTTCCCACAGGGCTGTCCCACGTGCACACGAGGTGGGAGTCGATCCTCGGCTTGAACGTCAAGGCAGTGCAGGGAAAACAGGTTCCTCTGGAATGGACAGACACATCTGGGGGACTCTTAGAATGGTGGCACGACCCTGGAGTTCCTCTCGCCTTTCCTGTGGAGAGCGCCTCCTCTTGAGATGCGACGGGAACGCCGGGAATTCTTTCCCTACGAAACAGGGAAAGGATCCCTGTTCTCGAGCTAGGAGGCGGAAAAGGGGCTCCCCTGGATGTGTGCGGGACCCCACGTGCTTCCTCTCGAGTGGAGACGGGTATGTCGGGGAACTTCTTGAGTTGCAGCAAGGGTGTGAAGGACCCTTTGGAAGTTCCAGTGGTTAGACGTGATTGGCCTCGATAAGCCTCAGCGGAAATAGGCCTCATCTCGCCTGGAGGGCAAAACCTCCTGGATTTTCTCGAGTTGCGGCAGGTGCTCTCGACTTACGACGGGGACCTCAGGGACCTGCTCTGGTGGCCTCAGGAAAGGCCAGTCCCCATGCGAGTTCCTCGGGGGCCTCTCGGGATTCCTCTCCCGTCGATGCCGGGGCCTAAGACCTTGTGTGGAGTCGGGGCCGGAACCTGAGGATTCCTCTCCAGTGCTGACATGGATCTTGGGGTACTTCTGGAGTCTCCCCAGGGGAGTCAGTCCTCGTCTCGAATGCGGGCATGCACTTGCGCTTTCCTCCAGAGCGGTAGCAGCAGTGTCACGCAGTCCGCCGCGTGGATCAAAGGATCTATGGTTTTCCCTCGAGTCTTTCCCACGAGGCTTTCCCACGAGGCTTTCCCACAGGGCTGTCCCACGTGCACACGTGGTGGGAGTCGATCCTCGGCTTGAACGTCAAGGCAGTGCAGGGAAAACAGGTTCCTCTGGAATGGACTGACACATCTGGGGGACTCTTGGAATGGTGGCACGACCCTGGAGTTCCTCTCGCCTTTCCTGTGGAGAGCGCCACCTCTTGAGATGCGACGGGAACGCCGGGAATTCTTTCCCTACGAAACAGGGAAAGGATCCCTCATCTCGAGCTAGGAGGCGGAAACGGGGCTCCCCTGGATGTGTGCGGGACACCACGTGCTTCCTCTCGAGTGGAGATGGGTATGTCGGGGAACTTCTTGAGTTGCAGCAAGGGTGTGAAGGACCCTTTGGAAGTTCCAGTGGTTATATGTGATTGGCCTCGAGAAGCCTCAGGGGAAATGGGCCTCATCTCGCCTGGAGGGCAAAACCTCCTGGATTTTCTCGAGTTGCGACAGGTGCTCTCGACTTACGACGGGGACCTCAGGGACCCGCTCTGGTGGCCTCAGGAAAGGCCAGTCCCCATGCGATTTCCTCGGGGGCCTCTCGGGATTCCTCTCCCGTCGATGCCGGGGCCTAAGACCTTGTGTGGAGTCGGGGCCGGAACCTGAGGATTCCTCTCCAGTGCTGACATGGATCTTGGGGTACTTCTGGAGTCTCCCCAGGGGAGTCAGTCCTCGTCTCGAATGCGCGCATGCACTTGCGCTTTCCTCCAGAGCGGTAGCAGCAGTGTCACGCAGACCCCCGCGTCGATCAAAGGATCTATGGTTTTCCCTCGATTCTTTCCCACGAGGCTTTCCCACGAGGCTTTCCCACAGGGCTGTCCCACGTGCACACGTGGTGGGAGTCGATCCTCGGCTTGAACGTCAAGGCAGTGCAGGGAAAACAGGTTCCTCTGGAATGGACTGACACATCTGGGGGACTCTTGGAATGGTGGCACGACCCTGGAGTTCCTCTCGCCTTTCCTGTGGAGAGCGCCTCCTCTTGAGATGCGACGGGAACGCCGGAAATTCTTTCCCTACGAAACAGGGAAAGGATCCCTGTTCTCGAGCTAGGAGGCGGAAACGGGGCTCATCTGGATGTGTGAGGGACCCCACGTGCTTCCTCTCGAGTGGAGACGGGTATGTCGGGGAACTTCTTGAGTTGCAGCAAGGGTGTGAAGGACCCTTTGGAAGTTCCAGTGGTTAGACGTGTTTGGCCTCGATAAGCCTCAGCGGAAATGGGCCTCATCTCGCCTGGAGGGCAAAACCTCCTGGATTTTCTCGAGTTGCGGCAGGTGCTCTCGACTTACGACGGGGACCTCAGGGACCCGCTCTGGTGGCCTCAGGAAAGGCCAGTCCCCATGCGAGTTCCTCGGGGGCCTCTCGGGATTCCTCTCCCCTCGATGCCGGGGCCTAAGACCTTGTGTGGAGTCGGGGCCGGAACCTGAGGATTCCTCTCCAGTGCTGACATGGATCTTGGGGTACTTCTGGAGTCTCCCCAGGGGAGTCAGTCCTCGTCTCGAATGCGGGCATGCACTTGCGCTTTCCTCCAGAGCGGTAGCAGCAGTGTCACGCAGTCCGCCGCGTGGATCAAAGGATCTATGGTTTTCCCTCGAGTCTTTCCCACGAGGCTTTCCCACGAGGCTTTCCCACAGGGCTGTCCCACGTGCACACGTGGTGGGAGTCGATCCTCGGCTTGAACGGCAAGGCAGTGCAGGGAAAACAGGTTCCTTTCGAATGGACTGACACATCTGGGGGACTCTTGGAATGGTGGCACGACCCTGGAGTTCCTCTCGCCTTTCCTGTGGAGAGCGCCTTCTCTTGAGATGCGACGGGAACGCTGGGAATTCTTTCCCTAAGTAACAGGGAAAGCATCCCTCATCTCGAGCTAGGAGGCGGAAACGGGGCTCCCCTGGATGTGTGCGGGACACCACGTGCTTCCTCTCGAGTGCATACCGGTATGTCGGGGAACTTCTTGAGTTGCAGCAATGGTGTGAAGGACCCTTTGGAAGTTCCAGTGGTTAGATGTGATTGGCCTCGAGAAGCCTCAGCGGAAATGGGCCTCATCTCGCCTGGAGGGCAAAACCTCCTGGATTTTCTCGAGTTGCGACAGGTCCTCTCGACTTACGACGGGGACCTCAGGGACCCGCTCTGGTGGCCTCAGGAAAGGCCAGTCCCCATGCGATTTCCTCGTGGGCCTCTCGGGATTCCTCTCCCGTCGATGCCGTGGCCTAAGACCTTGTGTGGAGTCGGGGCCGGGACCTGAGGATTCCTCTCCAGTGCTGACATGGATCTTGGGGTACTTCTGGAGTCTCCCCAGGGGAGTCAGTCCTCGTCTCGAATGCGGGCATGCACTTGCGCTTTCCTCCAGAGCGGTAGCAGCAGTGTCACGCAGTCCGCCGCGTCGATCAAAGGATCTATGGTTTTCCCTCGAGTCTTTCCCACGAGGCTTTCCCACGAGGCTTTCCCACAGGGCTGTCCCACGTGCACACGTGGTGGGAGTCGATCCTCGGCTTGAACGTCAAGGCAGTGCAGGGAAAACAGGTTCCTCTGGAATGGACTGACACATCTGGGGGACTCTTGGAATGGTGTCACGAACCTGGAGTTCCTCTCGCCTTTCCTGTGGAGAGCGCCCCCTCCTGAGATGCGACGGGAACGCCGGGAATTCTTTCCCTACGAAACAGGGAAAGGATCCCTCATCTCGAGCTAGGAGGCGGAAACGGGGCTCCACTGGATGTGTGCGGGACCCCACGTGCTTCCTCTCGAGTGGAGACGGGTATGTCGGGGAACTTCTTGAGTTGCAGCAAGGGTGTGAAGGACCCTTTGGAAGTTCCAGTGGTTAGACGTGATTAGCCTCGAGAAGCCTCAGCGGAAATGGGCCTCATCTCGCCTGGAGGGCAAAACCTCCTGGATTTTCTCGAGTTGCGGCAGGTGCTCTCGACTTACGACGGGGACCTCAGGGACCCGCTCTGGTGGCCTCAGGAAAGGCCAGTCCCCATGCGAGTTCCTCGTGGGCCTCTCTGGATTCCTCTCCCGTCGATGCCGGGGCCTAAGACCTTGTGTGGAGTCGGGGCCGGAACCTGAGGATTCCTCTCCAGTGCTGACATGGATCTTGGGGTACTTCTGGAGTCTCCCCAGGGGAGTCAGTCCTCGTCTCGAATGCGGGCATGCACTTGCGCTTTCCTCCAGAGCGGTAGCAGCAGTGTCACGCAGTCCGCCGCGTGGATCAAAGGATCTATGGTTTTCCCTCGAGTCTTTCCCACGAGGCTTTCCCACGAGGCTTTCCCACAGGGCTGTCCCACGTGCACACGTGGTGGGAGTCGATCCTCGGCTTGAACGTCAAGGCAGTGCAGGGAAAACAGGTTCCTCTGGAATGGACTGACACATCTGGGTGACTCTTGGAATGGTGGCACGACCCTGGAGTTCCTCTCGCCATTCCTGTGGAGAGCGCCTCCTCTTGAGATGCGACGGGAACGCCGGGAATTCTTTCCCTACGAAACAGGGAAAGGATCCGTCATCTCGAGCTAGGAGGCGGAAACGGGGCTCCCCTGGATGTGTGCGGGACCCACGTGCTTCCTCTCGAGTGGAGACGGGTATGTCGGGGAACTTCTTGAGTTGCAGCAAGGGTGTGAAGGACCCTTTGGAAGTTCCAGTGGTTAGACGTGATTAGCCTCGAGAAGCCTCAGCATAAATGGGCCTCATCTCGCCTGGAGGGCAAAACCTCCTGGATTTTCTCGAGTTGCGGCAGGTCCTCTCGACTTACGACGGGGACCTCAGGGACCCGCTCTGGTGGCCTCAGGAAAGGCCAGTCCCCATGCGAGTTCCTCGGGGGCCTCTCGGGATTCCTCTCCCGTCGATGCCGGGGCCTAAGACCTTGTGTGGAGTCGGGGCCGGAACCTGAGGATTCCTCTCCAGTGCTGACATGGATCTTGGGGTACTTCTGGAGTCTCCCCAGGGGAGTCAGTCCTCGTCTCGAATGCGGGCATGCACTTGCGCTTTCCTCCAGAGCGGTAGCAGCAGTGTCACGCAGTCCGCCGCGTGGATCAAAGGATCTATGGTTTTCCCTCGAGTCTTTCCCACGAGGCTTTCCCACGAGGCTTTCCCACAGGGCTGTCCCACGTGCACACGTGGTGGGAGTCGATCCTCGGCTTGAACGTCAAGGCAGTGCAGGGAAAACAGGTTCCTCTGGAATGGACTGACACATCTGGGGGACTCTTGGAATGGTGGCACGACCCTGGAGTTCCTCTCGCCATTCCTGTGGAGAGCGCCTCCTCTTGAGATGCGACGGGAACGCCGGGAATTCTTTCCCTACGAAACAGGGAAAGGATCCCTCATCTCGAGCTAGGAGGCGGAAACGGGGCTCCCCTGGATGTGTGCGGGACCCACGTGCTTCCTCTCGAGTGGAGACGGGTATGTCGGGGAACTTCTTGAGTTGCAGCAAGGGTGTGAAGGACCCTTTGGAAGTTCCAGTGGTTAGACGTGATTAGCCTCGAGAAGCCTCAGCGGAAATGGGCCTCATCTCGCCTGGAGGGCAAAACCTCCTGGATTTTCTCGAGTTGCGACAGGTGCTCTCGACTTACGACGGGGACCTCAGGGACCCGCTCTGGTGGCCTCAGGAAAGGCCAGTCCCCATGCGAGTTCCTCGAAGGCGTCTCGGGATTCCTCTCCCGTCGATGCCGGGGCCTAAGACCTTGTGTGGAGTCGGGGCCGGAACCTGAGGATTCCTCTCCAGTGCTGACATGGATCTTGGGGTACTTCTGGAGTCTTCCCAGGGGAGTCAGTCCTCGTCTCGAATGCGGGCATGCACTTGCGCTTTCCTCCAGAGCGGTAGCAGCAGTGTCACGCAGTCCGCCGCGTGGATCAAAGGATCTATGGTTTTCCCTCGAGTCTTTCCCACGAGGCTTTCCCACGAGGCTTTCCCACAGGGCTGTCCCATGTGCACCCGTGGTGGGAGTCGATCCTCGGCTTGAACGTCAAGGCAGTGCAGGGAAAACAGGTTTCTCTGGAATGGACTGACACATCTGGGGGACTCTTGGAATGGTGGCACGACCCTGGAGTTCCTCTCGTCTTTCCTGTGGAGAACGCCTCCTCTTGAGATGCGACGGGAATGCCGGGAATTCTTTCCCTACGAAACAGGGAAAGGATCCCTCATCTCGAGCTAGGAGGCAGAAACGGGGCTCCCCTGGATGTGTGCGGGACCCACGTGCTTCCTCTCGAGTGCAGACGGGTATGTCGGGGAACTTCTTGAGTTGCAGCAAGGGTGTGAAGGACCCTTTGGAAGTTCCAGTGGTTAGACGTGATTAGCATCGAGAAGCCTCAGCGGAAATGGGCCTCATCTCGCCTGGAGGGCAAAACCTCCTGGATTTTCTCGAGTTGCGACAGGTGCTCTCGACTTACGACGGGGACCTCAGGGACCCGCTCTGGTGGCCTCAGGAAAGGCCAGTCCCCATGCGAGTTCCTCGGGGGCGTCTCGGGATTCCTCTCCCGTCGATGCCGGGGCCTAAGACCTTGTGTGGAGTCGGGACCGGAACCTGAGGATTCCTCTCCAGTGCTGACATGGATCTTGGGGTACTTCTGGAGTCTCCCCAGGGGAGTCAGTCCTCGTCTCGGATGCGGGCATGCACTTGGGCTTTCCTCCAGAGCGGTAGCAGCAGTGTCACGCAGTCCGCCGCGTGGATCAAAGGATCTATGGTTTTCCCTCCAGTCTTTCCCACGAGGCTTTCCCACGAGGCTTTCCCACAGGGCTGTCCCACGTGCACACGTGGTGGGAGTCGATCCTCGGCTTGAACGTCAAGGCAGTGCAGGGAAAACAGGTTCCTCTGGAATGGACTGACACATCTGGGGGACTCTTGGAATGGTGGCATGACCCTGGAGTTCCTCTCTCCTTTCCTGTGGAGAGCGACTCCTCTTGAGATGCGACGGGAACGCCGGGAATTCTTTCCCTACGAAACAGGGAAAAGATCACTCATCTCGAGCTAGGAGGCGGAAACGGGGCTCCCCTGGATGTGTGCGGGACCCCACGTGCTTCCTCTCGAGTGGAGACGGGTATGTCGGGGAACTTCTTGAGTTGCAGCAAGGGTGTGAAGGACCCTTTGGAAGTTCCAGTGGTTAGATGTGATTGGCCTCGAGAAGCCTCAGCGGAAATGGGCCTCATCTCGCCTGGAGGGCAAAACCTCCTGGATTTTCTCGAGTTGCGGCAGGTGCTCTCGACTTACGACGGGGACCTCAGGGACCCGCTCTGGTGGCCTCAGGAAAGGCCAGTCCCCATGCGAGTTCCTCGGGGGCCTCTCGGGATTCCTCTCCCGTCGATGCCGGGGCTAAGACCTTGTGTGGAGTCGGGGCCGGAACCTGAGGATTCCTCTCCAGTGCTGACATGGATCTTGGGGTACTTCTGGAGTCTCCCCAGGGGAGTCAGTCCTCGTCTCGAATGCGGGCATGCACTTGCGCTTTCCTCCAGAGCGGTAGCAGCAGTGTCACGCAGTCCGCCCTGTGGATCAAAGGATCTATGGTTTTCCCTCGAGTCTTTCCCACGAGGCTTTCCCAGGAGGCTTTCCCACAGGGCTGTCCCACGTGCACACGTGGTGGGAGTCGATCCTCGGCTTGAACGTCAAGGCAGTGCAGTTAAAACAGGTTCCTCTGGTATGGACTGACACATCTGGGGGACTCTAGGAATGGTGGCACGACCCTGGAGTTCCTCTCACCTTTCCTGTGGAGAGCGCCTCCTCTTGAGATGCGACGGGAACGCCGGGAATTCTTTCCCTACGAAACAGGGAAAGGATCCCTCATCTCGAGGTAGGAGGCGGAAACGGGGCTCCCCTGGATGTGTGCGGGACCCCACGTTTTTCCTCTCGAGTGGAGACGGGTATGTCGGGGAACTTCTTGAGTTGCAGCAAGGGTGTGAAGGACCCTTTGGAAGTTCCAGTGGTTAGATGTGATTGGCCTCGAGAAGCCTCAGCGGAAATGGGCCTCATCTCGCCTGGAGGGCAAAACCTCCTGGATTTTCTCGAGTTCCGGCAGGTGCTCTCGACTTACGACGGGGACCTCAGGGACCCGCTCTGGTGGCCTCAGGAAAGGCCAGTCCCCATGCGAGTTCCTCGGGGGCCTCTCGGGATTCCTCTCCCGTCGATGCCGGGGCTAAGTCCTTGTGTGGTGTCGGGGCCGGAACCTGAGGATTCCTCTCCAGTGCTGACATGGATCTTGGGGTACTTCTGGAGTCTCCCCAGGGGAGTCAGTCCTCGTCTCGAATGCGGGCATGCACTTGCGCTTTCCTCCAGAGCGGTAGCAGCAGTGTCACGCAGTCCGCCGCGTGGATCAAAGGATCTATGGTTTTCCCTCGAGTCTTTCCCACGAGGCTTTCCCACGAGGCTTTCCCAAAGGGCTGTCCCACGTGCACACGTGGTGGGAGTCGATCCTCGGCTTGAACGTCAAGGCAGTTCAGGGAAAACAGGTTCCTCTGGAATGGACTGACACATCTGGGGGACTCTTGGAATGGTGGCACGACCCTGGAGTTCCTCTCGCCTTTCCTGTGGAGAGCGCCACCTCTTGAGATGCGACGGGAACGCCGGGAATTCTTTCCCTACGAAACAGGGAAAGGATCCCTCATCTCGAGCTAGGAGGCGGAAACGGCTCTCCCCTGGATGTGTGCGGGACACCACGTGCATCCTCTCGAGTGGAGACGGGTATGTCGGGGAACTTCTTGAGTTGCAGCAGGGGTGTGAAGGACCCTTTGGAAGTTCCAGTGGTTAGATGTGATTGGCCTCGAGAAGCCTCAGCGGAAATGGGCCTCATCTCGCCTGGAGGGCAAAACCTCCTGGATTTTCTCGAGTTGCGGCAGGTGCTCTCGACTTACCACGGGGACCTCAGGGACCCGCTCTGGTGGCCTCAGGAAAGGCCAGTCCCCATGCGAGTTCCTCGGCGGCCTCTCGGGATTCCTCTCCCGTCGATGCCGGGGCCTAAGACCTTCTGTGGAGTCGGGGCCGGAACCTGAGGATTCCTCTCCAGTGCTGACATGGATCTTGGGGTACTTCTGGAGTCTTCCCAGGGGAGTCAGTCCTCGTCTCGAATGCGGGTATGCACTTGCGCTTTCCTCCAGAGCGGTAGCAGCAGTGTCACGCAGTCCGCCGCGTGGATCAAAGGATCTATGGTTTTCCCTCGAGTCTTTCCCACGAGGCTTTCCCACGAGGCTTTCCCACAGGGCTGTCCCACATGCACACGTGGTGGGAGTGGATCCTCGGCTTGAACGTCAAGGCAGTGCAGGGAAAACAGGTTCCTCTGGAATGGACTGACACATCTGGTGGACTCTTGGAATGGTGGCACGACCCTGGAGTTCCTCTCGCCTTTCCTGTGGAGAGCGCCTCCTCTTGAGATGCGACGGGAACGCCGGGAATTCTTTCCCTTCGAAACAGGGAAAGAATCCGTCATCTCGAGCTAGGAGGCGGAAACGGGGCTCCCCTGGATGTGTGCGGGACCCCACGTGCTTCCTCTCGAGTGGAGACGGGTATGTCGGGGAACTTCTTGAGTTGCAGCAAGGGTGTGAAGGACCCTTTGGAAGTTCCAGTGGTTAGATGTGATTGGCCTCGAGAAGCCTCAGCGGAAATGGGCCTCATCTCGCCTGGAGGGCAAAACCTCCTGGATTTTCTCGAGTTGCGGCAGGTGCTCTCGACTTACGACGGGGACCTCAGGGACCCGCTCTGGTGGCCTCAGGAAAGGCCAGTCCCCATGCGAGTTCCTCGGGGGCCTCTCGGGATTCCTCTCCCGTCGATGCCGGGGCCTAAGACCTTGTGTGGAGTCGGGGCCGGAACCTGAGGATTCCTCTCCAGTGCTGACATGGATCTTGGGGTACTTCTGGAGTCTCCCCAGGGGAGTCAGTCCTCGTCTCGAATGCGGGCATGCACTTGCGCTTTCCTCCAGAGCGGTAGCAGCAGTGTCACGCAGTCCGCCGCGTGGATCAAAGGATGTATGGTTTTCCCTGGAGTCTTTCCCACGAGGCTTTCCCACGAGGCTTTCCCACAGGGCTGTCCCACGTGCACACGTGGTGGGAGTCGATCCTCGGCTTGAACGTCAAGGCAGTGCAGGGAAAACAGGTTCCTCTGGAATGGACTGACACATCTGGGGGACTCTTGGAATGGTGGCACGACCCTGGAGTTCCTCTCGCCTTTCCTGTGGAGAGCGCCTCCTCTTGAGATGCGACGGGAACTCCGGGAATTCTTTCCCTACGAAACAGGGAAAGGATCCCTCATCTCGAGGTAGGAGGCGGAAACGGGGCTCCCCTGGATGTGTGCGGGACACCACGTGCTTCCTCTCGAGTGGAGACGGGTATGTCGGGGAACTTCTTGAGTTGCAGCAAGGGTGTGAAGGACCCTTTGGAAGTTCCAGTGGTTAGATGTGATTGGCCTCGAGAAGCCTCAGCGGAAATGGGCCTCATCTCGCCTGGAGGGCAAAACCTCCTGGATTTTCTCGAGTTGCGGCAGGTGCTCTCGACTTACGACGGGGACCTCAGGGACCCGCTCTGGTGGCCTCAGGAAAGGCCAGTCCCCATGCGAGTTCTTCGGGGGCCTCTCGGGATACTTCTCCCGTCGATGCCGGGGCCTAAGACCTTGTGTGGAGTCGGGGCCGGAACCTGAGGATTCCTCTCCAGTGCTGACATGGATCTTGGGGTACTTCTGGAGTCTTCCCAGGGGAGTCAGTCCTCGTCTCGAATGCGGGCATGCACTTGCGCTTTCCTCCAGAGCGGTAGCAGCAGTGTCACGCAGTCCACCGCGCGGATCAAAGGATCTATGGTTTTCCCTCCAGTCTTTCCCACGAGGCTTTCCCACGAGGCTTTCCCACAGGGCTGTCCCACGTGCACACGTGGTGGGAGTCGATCCTCGGCTTGAACGTCAAGGCAGTGCAGGGAAAACAGGTTCCTCTGGAATTGACTGACACATCTGGGGGACTCTTGGAATGGTGGCACGACCCTGGAGTTCCTCTCGCCTTTCCTGTGGAGAGCGCCTCCTCTTGAGATGCGACGAGAACGCCGGGAATTCTTTCCCTACGAAACAGGGAAAGGATCCCTCATCTCGAGCTAGGAGGCGGAAACGGGGCTCCCCTGGATGTGTGCGGGACACCACGTGCTTCCTCTCGAGTGGAGACGGGTATGTCGGGGAACTTCTTGAGTTGCAGCAAGGGTGTTAAAGACCCTTTGGAAGTTCCAGTGGTTAGATGTGATTGGCCTCGAGAAGCCTCAGCGGAAATGGGCTTCATCTCGCCTGGAGGGCAAAACCTCCTGGATTTTCTCGAGTTGCGGCAGGTGCTCTCGACTTACGACGGGGACCTCAGGGAACCGCTCTGGTGGCCTCAGGAAAGGCCAGTCCCCATGCGAGTTCCTCGGGGGCCTCTCGGGATTCCTCTCCCGTCGATGCCGGGGCCTAAGACCTTGTGTGGAGTCGGGGCCGGAACCTGAGGATTCCTCTCCAGTGCTGACATGGATCTTGGGGTACTTCTGGAGTCTCCCCAGGGGAGTCAGTCCTCGTCTCGAATTCGGGCATGCACTTGCGCTTTCCTCCAGAGCGGTAGCAGCAGTGTCACGCAGTCCGCCGCGTGCATCAAAGGATCTATGGTTTTCCCTCGAGTCTTTCCCACGAGGCTTTCCCACGAGGCTTTCCCACAGGGCTGTCCCACTTGCACACGTGGTGAAGTCGATCCTCGGCTTGAACGTCAAGGCAGTGCAGGGAAAACAGGTTCCTCTGGAATGGACTGACACATCTGGGGGACTCTTGGAATGGTGGCACGACCCTGGAGTTCCTCTCGCCTTTCCTGTGGAGAGCGCCTCCTCTTGAGATGCGACGGGAACGCCGGGAATTCTTTCCCTACGAAACAGGGAAAGGATCCGTCATCTCGAGCTAGGAGGCGGAAACGGGGCTCCCCTGGATGTGTGCGGGACCCCACGTGCTTCCTCTCGAGTGGAGACGGGTATGTCGGGGAACTTCTTGAGTTGCAGCAAGGGTGTGAAGGACCCTTTGGAAGTTCCAGTGGTTAGATGTGATTGGCCTCGAGAAGCCTCAGCGGAAATGGGCCTCATCTCGCCTGGAGGGCAAAACCTCCTGGATTTTCTCGAGTTGCGGCAGGTGCTCTCGACTTACGACGGGGACCTCAGGGACCCGCTCTGGTGGCCTCAGGAAAGGCCAGTCCCCATGCGAGTTCCTCGGGGGCCTCTCGGGATTCCTCTCCCGTCGATGCCGGGGCCTAAGACCTTGTGTGGAGTCGGGGCCGGAACCTGAGGATTCCTCTCCAGTGCTGACATGGATCTTGGGGTACTTCTGGAGTCTCCCCAGGGGAGTCAGTCCTCGTCTCGAATTCGGGCATGCACTTGCGCTTTCCTCCAGAGCGGTAGCAGCAGTGTCACGCAGTCCGCCGCGTGCATCAAAGGATCTATGGTTTTCCCTCGAGTCTTTCCCACGAGGCTTTCCCACGAGGCTTTCCCACAGGGCTGTCCCACTTGCACACGTGGTGAAGTCGATCCTCGGCTTGAACGTCAAGGCAGTGCAGGGAAAACAGGTTCCTCTGGAATGGACTGACACATCTGGGGGACTCTTGGAATGGTGGCACGACCCTGGAGTTCCTCTCGCCTTTCCTGTGGAGAGCGCCTCCTCTTGAGATGCGACGGGAACGCCGGGAATTCTTTCCCTACGAAACAGGGAAAGGATCCGTCATCTCGAGCTAGGAGGCGGAAACGGGGCTCCCCTGGATGTGTGCGGGACCCCACGTGCTTCCTCTCGAGTGGAGACGGGTATGTCGGGGAACTTCTTGAGTTGCAGCAAGGGTGTGAAGGACCCTTTGGAAGTTCCAGTGGTTAGATGTGATTGGCCTCGAGAAGCCTCAGCGGAAATGGGCCTCATCTCGCCTGGAGGGCAAAACCTCCTGGATTTTCTCGAGTTGCGGCAGGTGCTCTCGACTTACGACGGGGACCTCAGGGACCCGCTCTGGTGGCCTCAGGAAAGGCCAGTCCCCATGCGAGTTCCTCGGGGGCCTCTCGGGATTCCTCTCCCGTCGATGCCGGGGCCTAAGACCTTGTGTGGAGACGGGGCCGGAACCTGAGGATTCCTCACCAGTGCTGACATGGATCTTGGGGTACTTCTGGAGTCTTCCCAGGGGAGTCAGTCCTCGTCTCGAATGCGGGCATGCACTTGCGCTTTCCTCCAGAGCGGTAGCAGCAGTGTCACGCAGTCCGCCGCGTGGATCAAAGGATCTATGGTTTTCCCTCGAGTCTTTCCCACGAGGCTTTCCCACGAGGCTTTCCCACAGGGCTGTCCCACGTGCACACGTGGTGGGAGTCGATCCTCGGCTTGAACGTTAAGGCAGTGCAGGGAAAACAGGTTCATCTGGAATGGACTGACACATCTGGGGGACTGTTGGAATGGTGGCACGACCCTGGAGTTCCTCTCGCCTTTCCTGTGGAGAGCGCCTCCTCTTGAGATGCGACGGGAACGCCGGGAATTCTTTCCCTACGAAACAGGGAAAGGATCCCTCATCTCGAGCTAGGAGGCGGAAACGGGGCTCCCCTGGATGTGTGCGGGACCCCACGTGCATCCTCCCGAGTGGAGACGGGTATGTCGGGGAACTTCTTGAGTTGCAGCAAGGGTGTGAAGGACCCTTTGGAAGTTCCAGTGGTTAGATGTGATTGGCCTCGAGAAGCCTCAGCGGAAATGGGCCTCATCTCGCCTGGAGGGCAAAACCTCCTGGATTTTCTCGAGTTGCGGCAGGTGCTCTCGACTTACGACGGGGACCTCAGGGACCCGCTCTGGTGGCCTCAGGAAAGGCCAGTCCCCATGCGAGTTCATCGGGGGCGTCTCGGGTTTCCTCTCCCGTCGATGCCCGGGCCTTAGACCTTGTGTGGAGTCGGGGCCGGAACCTGAGGATTCCTCTCCAGTGCTGACATGGATCTTGGGGTACTTCTGGAGTCTCCCCAGGGGAGTCAGTCCTCGTCTCGAATGCGGGCATGCATTGCGCTTTCCTCCAGAGCGGTAGCAGCAGTGTCACGCAGTCCGCCGCGTGGATCAAAGGATCTATGGTTTTCCCTCGAGTCTTTCCCACGAGGCTTTCCCACGAGGCTTTCCCACAGGGCTGTCCCACGTGCACACGTGGTGGGAGTCGATCCTCGGCTTGAACGTCAAGGCAGTGCAGGGAAAACAGGTTCCTCTGGAATGGACTGACACATCTGGGGGACTCTTGGAATGGTGGCACGACCCTGGAGTTCCTCTCGCCTTTCCTGTGGAGAGCGCCTCCTCTTGAGATGCGACGGGAACGCCGGGAATTCTTTCCCTACGAAACAGGGAAAGGATCCCTCATCTCGAGCTAGGAGGCGGAAACGGGGCTCCCCTGGATGTGTGCGGGACCCCACGTGCTTCCTCTCGAGTGGAGACGGGTATGTTGGGGAACTTCTTGAGTTGCAGCAAGGGTGTGAAGGACCCTTTGGAAGGTCCAGTGGTTAGATGTGATTAGCCTCGAGAAGCCTCAGCGGAAATGGGCCTCATCTCGCCTGGAGGGCAAAACCTCCTGGATTTTCTCGAGTTGCGACAGGTGCTCTCGACTTACGACGGGGACCTCAGGGACCCGCTCTGGTGGCCTCAGGAAAGGCCAGTCCCCATGCGAGTTCCTCGGGGGCGTCTCGGGTTTCCTCTCCCGTAGATGCCGGGGCCTTAGACCTTGTGTGGAGTCGGGGCCGGAACCTGAGGATTCCTCTCCAGTGCTTACATGGATCTTGGGGTACTTCTGGAGTCTTCCCAGGGGAGTCAGTCCTCGTCTCGAATGTGGGCATGCACTTGCGCTATCCTCCAGAGCGGTAGCAGCAGTGTCACGCAGTCCGCCGCGTGGATCAAAGGATCTATGGTTTTCCCTCGAGTCTTTCCCACGAGGCTTTCCCACGAGGCTTTCCCACAGGGCTGTCCCACGTGCACAGGTGGTGGGAGTCGATCCTCGGCTTGAACGTCAAGGCAGTGCAGGGAAAACAGTTTCCTCTGGAATGGACTGACACATCTGGGGGACTCTTGGAATGGTGGCACGACCCTGGAGTTCCTCTCGCCTTTCCTGTGGAGAGCGCCTCCTCTTGAGATGCGACGGGAACGCCGGGAATTCTTTCCCTACGAAAAAGGGAAAGGATCCCTCATCTCGAGCTAGGAGGCGGAAACGGGGCTCCCCTGGATGTGTGCGGGACCCCACGTTTTTCCTCTCGAGTGGAGACGGGTATGTCGGGGAACTTCTTGAGTTGCAGCAGGGGTGTGAAGGACCCTTTGGAAGTTCCAGTGGTTAGATGTGATTGGCCTCGAGAAGCCTCAGCGGAAATGGGCCTCATCTCGCCTGGAGGGCAAAACCTCCTGGATTTTCTCGAGTTGCGGCAGGTGCTCTCGACTTACGACGGGGACCTCAGGGACCCGCTCTGGTGGCCTCAGGAAAGGCCAGTCCCCATGCGAGTTCCTCGGGGGCCTCTCGGGATTCCTCTCCCGTCGATGCCGGGGCCTAAGACCTTGTGTGGAGTCGGGGCCGGAACCTGAGGATTCCTCTCCAGTGCTGACATGGATCTTGGGGTACTTCTGGAGTCTCCCCAGGGGAGTCAGTCCTCGTCTCGAATGCGGGCATGCACTTGCGCTTTCCTCCAGAGCGGTAGCAGCAGTGTCACGCAGTCGCCGCGTGGATCAAAGGATGTATGGTTTTCCCTGGAGTCTTTCCCACGAGGCTTTCCCACGAGGCTTTCCCACAGGGCTGTCCCACGTGCACACGTGGTGGGAGTCGATCCTCGGCTTGAACGTCAAGGCAGTGCAGGGAAAACAGGTTCCTCTGGAATGGACTGACACATCTGGGGGACTCTTGGAATGGTGGCATGACCCTGGAGTTCCTCTCGCCTTTCCTGTGGAGAGCGCCTCCTCTTGAGATGCGACGGGAACGCCGGGAATTCTTTCCCTACGAAACAGGGAAAGGATCCCTCATCTCGAGGTAGGAGGCGGAAACGGGGCTCCCCTGGATGTGTGCGGGACACCACGTGCTTCCTCTCGAGTGGAGACGGGTATGTCGGGGAACTTCTTGAGTTGCAGCAAGGGTGTGAAGGACCCTTTGGAAGTTCCAGTGGTTAGATGTGATTGGCTTCGAGAAGCCTCAGCGGAAATGGGCCTCATCTCGCCTGGAGGGCAAAACCTCCTGGATTTTCTCGAGTTGCGGCAGGTGCTCTCGACTTACGACGGGGACCTCAGGGACCCGCTCTGGTGGCCTCAGGAAAGGCCAGTCCCCATGCGAGTTCTTCGGGGGCCTCTCGGGATACTTCTCCCGTCGATGCCGGGGCCTAAGACCTTGTGTGGAGTCGGGGCCGGAACCTGAGGATTCCTCTCCAGTGCTGACATGGATCTTGGGGTACTTCTGGAGTCTTCCCAGGGGAGTCAGTCCTCGTCTCGAATGCGGGCATGCACTTGCGCTTTCCTCCAGAGCGGTAGCAGCAGTGTCACGCAGTCCACCGCGCGGATCAAAGGATCTATGGTTTTCCCTCCAGTCTTTCCCACGAGGCTTTCCCACGAGGCTTTCCCACAGGTCTGTCCCACTTGCACACGTGGTGAAGTCGATCCTCGGCTTGAACGTCAAGGCAGTGCAGGGAAAACAGGTTCCTCTGGAATGGACTGACACATCTGGGGGACTCTTGGAATGGTGGCACGACCCTGGAGTTCCTCTCGCCTTTCCTGTGGAGAGCGCCTCCTCTTGAGATGCGACGGGAACGCCGGGAATTCTTTCCCTACGAAACAGGGAAAGGATCCGTCATCTCGAGCTAGGAGGCGGAAACGGGGCTCCCCTGGATGTGTGCGGGACCCCACGTGCTTCCTCTCGAGTGGAGACGGGTATGTCGGGGAACTTCTTGAGTTGCAGCAAGGGTGTGAAGGACCCTTTGGAAGTTCCAGTGGTTAGATGTGATTGGCCTCGAGAAGCCTCAGCGGAAATGGGCCTCATCTCGCCTGGAGGGCAAAACCTCCTGGATTTTCTCGAGTTGCGGCAGGTGCTCTCGACTTACGACGGGGACCTCAGGGACCCGCTCTGGTGGCCTCAGGAAAGGCCAGTCCCCATGCGAGTTCCTCGGGGGCCTCTCGGGATTCCTCTCCCGTCGATGCCGGGGCCTAAGACCTTGTGTGGAGACGGGGCCGGAACCTGAGGATTCCTCACCAGTGCTGACATGGATCTTGGGGTACTTCTGGAGTCTTCCCAGGGGAGTCAGTCCTCGTCTCGAATGCGGGCATGCACTTGCGCTTTCCTCCAGAGTGGTAGCAGCAGTGTCACGCAGTCCGCCGCGTGGATCAAAGGATCTATGGTTTTCCCTCGAGTCTTTCCCACGAGGCTTTCCCACGAGGCTTTCCCACAGGGCTGTCCCACGTGCACACGTGGTGGGAGTCGATCCTCGGCTTGAACGTTAAGGCAGTGCAGGGAAAACAGGTTCCTCTGGAATGGACTGACACATCTGGGGGACTGTTGGAATGGTGGCACGACCCTGGAGTTCCTCTCGCCTTTCCTGTGGAGAGCGCCTCCTCTTGAGATGCGACGGGAACGCCGGGAATTCTTTCCCTACGAAACAGGGAAAGGATCCCTCATCTCGAGCTAGGAGGCGGAAACGGGGCTCCCCTGGATGTGTGCGGGACCCCACGTGCATCCTCCCGAGTGGAGACGGGTATGTCGGGGAACTTCTTGAGTTGCAGCAACGGTGTGAAGGACCCTTTGGAAGTTCCAGTGGTTAGATGTGATTGGCCTCGAGAAGCCTCAGCGGAAATGGGCCTCATCTCGCCTGGAGGGCAAAACCTCCTGGATTTTCTCGAGTTGCGGCAGGTGCTCTCGACTTACGACGGGGACCTCAGGGACCCGCTCTGGTGGCCTCAGGAAAGGCCAGTCCCCATGCGAGTTCATCGGGGGCGTCTCGGGTTTCCTCTCCCGTCGATGCCCGGGCCTTAGACCTTGTGTGGAGTCGGGGCCGGAACCTGAGGATTCCTCTCCAGTGCTGACATGGATCTTGGGGTACTTCTGGAGTCTCCCCAGGGGAGTCAGTCCTCGTCTCGAATGCGGGCATGCATTGCGCTTTCCTCCAGAGCGGTAGCAGCAGTGTCACGCAGTCCGCCGCGTGGATCAAAGGATCTATGGTTTTCCCTCGAGTCTTTCCCACGAGGCTTTCCCACGAGGCTTTCCCACAGGGCTGTCCCACGTGCACACGTGGTGGGAGTCGATCCTCGGCTTGAACGTCAAGGCAGTGCAGGGAAAACAGGTTCCTCTGGAATGGACTGACACATCTGGGGGACTCTTGGAATGGTGGCACGACCCTGGAGTTCCTCTCGCCTTTCCTGTGGAGAGCGCCTCCTCTTGAGATGCGACGGGAACGCCGGGAATTCTTTCCCTACGAAACAGGGAAAGGATCCCTCATCTCGAGCTAGGAGGCGGAAACGGGGCTCCCCTGGATGTGTGCGGGACACAACGTGCTTCCTCTCGAGTGGAGACGGGTATGTTGGGGAACTTCTTGAGTTGCAGCAAGGGTGTGAAGGACCCTTTGGAAGGTCCAGTGGTTAGATGTGATTAGCCTCGAGAAGCCTCAGCGGAAATGGGCCTCATCTCGCCTGGAGGGCAAAACCTCCTGGATTTTCTCGAGTTGCGACAGGTGCTCTCGACTTACGACGGGGACCTCAGGGACCCGCACTGGTGGCCTCAGGAAAGGCCAGTCCCCATGCGAGTTCCTCGGGGGCGTCTCGGGTTTCCTCTCCCGCAGATGCCGGGGCATTAGACCTTGTGTGGATTCGGGGCCGGAACCTGAGGATTCCTCTCCAGTGCTGACATGGATCTTGGGGTACTTCTGGAGTCTCCCCAGGGGAGTCAGTCCTCGTCTGGAATGCGGGCATGCACTTGTGCTTTCCTCCAGAGCGGTAGCCGCAGTGTCACGCAGTCTGCCGCGTGGATCAAAGGATCTATGATTTTCCCTCGAGTCTTTCCCACGAGACTTTCCCACGAGGCTTTCCCACAGGGCTGTCCCACGTGCACACGTGGTGGGAGTCGATCCTCGGCTTGAACGTCAAGGCAGTGCAGGGAAAACAGGTTCCTCTGGAATGGACTGACACATCTGGGGGACTCTTGGAATGGTGGCATGACCCTGGAGTTCCTCTCGCCTTTCCTGTGGAGAGCGCCTCCTCTTGAGATGCAACGGGAACGCCGGGAATTCTTTCCCTACGAAACAGGGAAAGGATCCCTCATGTCGAGCTAGGAGGCGGAAACGGGCCTCACCTGGATGTGTGCGTGACCCCACGTGCTTCCTCTCGAGTGCAGACGGGTATGTCGGGGAACTTCTTGAGTTGCAGCAAGGGTGTGAAGGACCCTTTGGAAAGTCCAGTGGTTAGATGTGATTGGCCTCGAGAAGCCTCAGCGGAAATGGGCCTCATCTCGCCTGGAGAGCAAAACCTCCTGGATTTTCTCGAGTTGCGGCAGGTGCTCTCGACTTACGACGGGGACCTCAGGGACCCGCTCTGGTGGCCTCAGGAAAGGCCAGTCCCCATGCGAGTTCCTCGGGGGCTTCTCGGGATTCCTCTCCCGACGATGCAGGGGCCTAAGACCTTGTGTGGAGTCGGGGCCGGAACCTGAGGATTCCTCTCCAGTGCTGACATGGATCTTGAGGTACTTCTGGAGTCTCTCCAGGGGAGTCAGTCCTCGTCTCGAATGCGGGCATGCACTTGCGCTTTCCTCCAGAGCGGTAGCAGCAGTGTCACGCAGTCTGCCGCGTGGATCAAAGGATCGATGGTTTTCCCTCGAGTCTTTCCCACGAGGCTTTCCCACAGGGCTGTCCCACGTGCACACGTGGTGGGAGTCGATCCTCGGCTTGAACGTCAAGGCAGTGCAGGGAAAACAGGTTCCTCTGGAATGGACTGACACATCTGGGGGACTCTTGGAATGGTGGCACGACCCTGGAGTTCCTCTCGCCATTCCTGTGGAGAGCGCCTCCTCTTGAGATGCGACGGGAACGCCGGGAATTCTTTCCCTACGAAACAGGGAAAGGATCCCTCATCTCGAGCTAGGAGGCGGAAACGGGGCTCCCCTGGATGTGTGCGGGACCCACGTGCTTCCTCTCGAGTGGAGACGGGTATGTCGGGGAACTTCTTGAGTTGCAGCAAGGGTGTGAAGGACCCTTTGGAAGTTCCAGTGGTTAGACGTGATTAGCCTCGAGAAGCCTCAGCGGAAATGGGCCTCATCTCGCCTGGAGGGCAAAACCTCCTGGATTTTCTCGAGTTGCGGCAGGTGCTCTCGACTTACGACGGGGACCTCAGGGACCCGCTCTGGTGGCCTCAGGAAAGGCCAGTCCCCATGCGAGTTCCTCGGGGGCCTCTCGGGATTCCTCTCCCGTCGATGCCGGGGCCTAAGACCTTGTGTGGAGTCGGGGCCGGAACCTGAGGATTCCTCTCCAGTGCTGACATGGATCTTGGGGTACTTCTGGAGTCTCCCCAGGGGAGTCAGTCCTCCTCTCGAATGCGGGCATGCACTTGCGCTTTCCTCCAGAGCAGTAGCAGCAGTGTCACGCAGTCCGCCGCGTGGATCAAAGGATCTATGGTTTTCCCTCGAGTCTTTCCCACGAGGCTTTCCCACGAGGCTTTCCCACAGGGCTGTCCCACGTGCACACGTGGTGGGAGTCGATCCTCGGCTTGAACGTCAAGGCAGTGCAGGGAAAACAGGTTCCTCTGGAATGGACTGACACATCTGGGGGACTCTTGGAATGGTGGCACGACCCTGGAGTTCCTCTCGCCTTTCCTGTGGAGAGCGCCTCCTCTTGAGATGCGACGGGAACGCTGGGAATTCTTTCCCTACGAAACAGGGAAAGGATCCCTCATCTCGAGCTAGGAGGCGGAAACGGGGCTCCCCTGGATGTGTGCGGGACACCACGTGCTTCCTCTCGAGTGGAGACGGGTATGTCGGGGAACTTCTTGAGTTGCAGCAAGGGTGTGAAGGACCCTTTGGAAGTTCCAGTGGTTAGATGTGATTGGCCTCGAGAAGCCTCAGCGGAAATGGGCCTCATCTCGCCTGGAGGGCAAAACCTCCTGGATTTTCTCGAGTTGCGGCAGGTGCTCTCGACTTACGACGGGGACCTCAGGGACCCGCTTTGGTGGCCTCAGGAAAGGCCAGTCCCCATGCGAGTTCCTCGGGGGCCTCTCGGGATTCCTCTCCCGTCGATGCCGGGGCCTAAGACCTTGTGTGGAGTCGGGGCCGGAACCTGAGGATTCCTCTCCAGTGCTGACATGGATCTTGGGGTACTTCTGGAGTCTCCCCAGGGGAGTCAGTCCTCGTCTCGAATGCGGGCATGCACTTGCGCTTTCCTCCAGAGCGGTAGCCGCAGTGTCACGTAGTCCGCCGCGCGGATCAAAGGATCTATGGTTTTCCCTCGAGTCTTTCCCACGAGGCTTTCCCACGAGGCTTTCCCACAGGGCTGTCCCACGTGCACACGTGGTGGGAGTCGATCCTCGGCTTGACCGTCAAGGCAGTGCAGGGAAAACAGGTTCCTCTGGAATGGACTGACACATCTGGGGGACTCTTGGAATGGTGGCACGACCCTGGAGTTCCTCTCGCCTTTCCTGTGGAGAGCGCCTCCTCTTGAGATGCGACGGGAACGCCGGGAATTCTTTCCCTACGAAACAGGGAAAGGATCCCTCATCTCGAGCTAGGAGGCGGAAACGGGGCTCCCCTGGATTTGTGCGGGACCCCACGTGCTTCCTCTCGAGTGGAGACGGGTATGTCGGGGAACTTCTTGAGTTGCATCAAGGGTGTGAAGGACCCTTTGGAAGTTCCAGTGGTTAGATGTGATTGGCCTCGAGAAGCCTCAGCGGAAATGGGCCTCATCTCGCCTGGAGGGCAAAACCTCCTGGATTTTCTCGAGTTGCGGCAGGTGCTCTCGACTTACGACGGGGACCTCAGGGACCCGCTCTGTTGGCCTCAGGAAAGGCCAGTCCCCATGCGAGTTCCTCGGGGGCGTCTCGGGATTCCTCTCCCGTCGATGCCGGGGCCTAAGACCTTGTGTGGAGTCGGGGCCGGAACCTGAGGATTCCTCTCCAGTGCTGACATGGATCTTGGGGTACTTCTGGAGTCTCCCCAGGGGAGTCAGTCCTCGTCTGGAATGCGGGCATGCACTTGCGCTTTCCTCCAGAGCGGTAGCAGCAGTGTCACGCAGTCCGCCGCGTGGATCAAAGGATCTATGGTTTTCCCTCCAGTCTTTCCCACGAGGCTTTCCCACGAGGCTTTCCCACAAGGGTGTCCCACGTGCACACGTGGTGGGAGTCGATCCTCGGCTTGAACGTCAAGGCAGTGCAGGGAAAACAGGTTCCTCTGGAATGGACTGACACATCTGGGGGACTCTTGGAATGGTGGCACGACCCTGGAGTTCCTCTCGCCTTTCCTGTGGAGAGCGCCTCCTCTTGAGATGCGACGGGAACGCCGGGAATTCTTTCCCTACGAAACAGGGAAAGGATCCCTCATCTCGAGCTAGGAGGCGGAAACGGGGCTCCCCTGGATGTGTGCGGGACACAACGTGCTTCCTCTCGAGTGGAGACGGGTATGTCGGGGAACTTCTTGAGTTGCAGCAAGGGTGTGAAGGACCCTTTGGAAGGTCCAGTGGTTAGATGTGATTAGCCTCGAGAAGCCTCAGCGGAAATGGGCCTCATCTCGCCTGGAGGGCAAAACCTCCTGGATTTTCTCGAGTTGCGACAGGTGCTCTCGACTTACGACGGGGACCTCAGGGACCCGCTCTGGTGGCCTCAGGAAAGGCCAGTCCCCATGCGAGTTCCTCGGGGGCGTCTCGGGTTTCCTCTCCCGTAGATGCCGGGGCCTTAGACCTTGTGTGGAGTCGGGGCCGGAACCTGAGGATTCCTCTCCAGTGCTGACATGGATCTTGGGGTACTTCTGGAGTCTCCCCAGGGGAGTCAGTCCTCCTCTCGAATGCGGGCATGCACTTGCGCTTTCCTCCAGAGCGGTAGCAGCAGTGTTACGCAGTCCGCCGCGTGGATCAAAGGATCTATGATTTTCCCTCGAGTCTTTCCCACGAGACTTTCCCACGAGGCTTTCCCACAGGGCTGTCCCACGTGCACACGTGGTGGGAGTCGATCCTCGGCTTGACCGTCAAGGCAGTGCAGGGAAAACAGGTTCCTCTGGAATGGACTGACACATCTGGGGGACTCTTGGAATGGTGGCACGACCCTGGAGTTCCTCTCGCCTTTCCTGTGGAGAGCGCCTCCTCTTGAGATGCGACGGGAACGCCGGGAATTCTTTCCTTACGAAACAGGGAAAGGATCCCTCATCTCGAGCTAGGAGGCGGAAACGGGGCTCCCCTGGATTTGTGCGGGACCCCACGTGCTTCCTCTCGAGTGGAGACGGGTATGTCGGGGAACTTCTTGAGTTGCATCAAGGGTGTGAAGGACCCTTTGGAAGTTCCAGTGGTTAGATGTGATTGGCCTCGAGAAGCCTCAGCGGAAATGGGCCTCATCTCGCCTGGAGGGCAAAACCTCCTGGATTTTCTCGAGTTGCGGCAGGTGCTCTCGACTTACGACGGGGACCTCAGGGACCCGCTCTGTTGGCCTCAGGAAAGGCCAGTCCCCATGCGAGTTCCTCGGGGGCGTCTCGGGATTCCTCTCCCGTCGATGCCGGGGCCTAAGACCTTGTGTGGAGTCGGGGCCGGAACCTGAGGATTCCTCTCCAGTGCTGACATGGATCTTGGGGTACTTCTGGAGTCTCCCCAGGGGAGTCAGTCCTCGTCTGGAATGCGGGCATGCACTTGCGCTTTCCTCCAGAGCGGTAGCAGCAGTGTCACGCAGTCCGCCGCGTGGATCAAAGGATCTATGGTTTTCCCTCCAGTCTTTCCCACGAGGCTTTCCCACGAGGCTTTCCCACAGGGCTGTCCCACGTGCACACGTGGTGGGAGTCGATCCTCGGCTTGAACGTCAAGGCAGTGCAGGGAAAACAGGTTCCTCTGGAATGGACTGACACATCTGGGGGACTCTTGGAATGGTGGCACGACCCTGGAGTTCCTCTCGCCTTTCCTGTGGAGAGCGCCTCCTCTTGAGATGCGACGGGAACGCCGGGAATTCTTTCCCTACGAAACAGGGAAAGGATCCCTCATCTCGAGCTAGGAGGCGGAAACGGGGCTCCCCTGGATGTGTGCGGGACACAACGTGCTTCCTCTCGAGTGGAGACGGGTATGTCGGGGAACTTCTTGAGTTGCAGCAAGGGTGTGAAGGACCCTTTGGAAGGTCCAGTGGTTAGATGTGATTAGCCTCGAGAAGCCTCAGCGGAAATGGGCCTCATCTCGCCTGGAGGGCAAAACCTCCTGGATTTTCTCGAGTTGCGACAGGTGCTCTCGACTTACGACGGGGACCTCAGGGACCCGCTCTGGTGGCCTCAGGAAAGGCCAGTCCCCATGCGAGTTCCTCGGGGGCGTCTCGGGTTTCCTCTCCCGTAGATGCCGGGGCCTTAGACCTTGTGTGGAGTCGGGGCCGGAACCTGAGGATTCCTCTCCAGTGCTGACATGGATCTTGGGGTACTTCTGGAGTCTCCCCAGGGGAGTCAGTCCTCGTCTCGAATGCGGGCATGCACTTGCGCTTTCCTCCAGAGCGGTAGCAGCAGTGTCACGCAGTCCGCCGCGTGGATCAAAGGATCTATGATTTTCCCTCGAGTCTTTCCCACGAGACTTTCCCACGAGGCTTTCCCACAGGGCTGTCCCACGTGCACACGTGGTGGGAGTCGATCCTCGGCTTGAACGTCAAGGCAGTGCAGGGAAACCAAGTTCCTCTGGAATGGACTGACACATCTGGGGGACTCTTGGAATGGTGGCATGACCCTGGAGTTACTCTCGCCTTTCCTGTGGAGAGCGCCTCCTCTTGAGATGCAACGGGAACGCCGGGAATTCTTTCCCTACGAAACAGGGAAAGGATCCCTCATGTCGAGCTAGGAGGCGGAAACGGACCTCACCTGGATGTGTGCGTGACCCCACGTGCTTCCTCTCGAGTGCAGACGGGTATGTCGGGGAACTTCTTGAGTTGCAGCAAGGGTGTGAAGGACCCTTTGGAAAGTCAAGTGGTTAGATGTGATTGGCCTCGAGAAGCCTCAGCGGAAATGGGCCTCATCTCGCCTGGAGGGCAAAACCTCCTGGATTTTCTCGAGTTGCGGCAGGTGCTCTCGACTTACGACGGGGACCTCAGGGACCCGCTTTGGTGGCCTCAGGAAAGGCCAGTCCCCATGCGAGTTCCTCGGGGGCCTCTCGGGATTCCTCTCCCGTCGATGCCGGGGCCTAAGACCTTGTGTGGAGTCGGGGCCGGAACCTGAGGATTCCTCTCCAGTGCTGACATGGATCTTGGGGTACTTCTGGAGTCTCCCCAGGGGAGTCAGTCCTCCTCTCGAATGCGGGCATGCACTTGCGCTTTCCTCCAGAGCAGTAGCAGCAGTGTCACGCAGTCCGCCGCGTGGATCAAAGGATCTATGGTTTTCCCTCCAGTCTTTCCCACGAGGCTTTCCCACGAGGCTTTCCCACAGGGCTGTCCCACGTGCACACGTGGTGGGAGTCGATCCTCGGCTTGAACGTCAAGGCAGTGCAGGGAAAACAGGTTCCTCTGGAATGGACTGACACATCTGGGGGACTCTTGGAATGGTGGCACGACCCTGGAGTTCCTCTCGCCTTTCCTGTGGAGAGCGCCTCCTCTTGAGATGCGACGGGAACGCCGGGAATTCTTTCCCTACGAAACAGGGAAAGGATCCCTCATCTCGAGCTAGGAGGCGGAAACGGGGCTCCCCTGGATGTGTGCGGGACACCACGTGCTTCCTCTCGAGTGGAGACGGGTATGTCGGGGAACTTCTTGAGTTGCAGCAAGGGTGTGAAGGACCCTTTGGAAGTTCCAGTGGTTAGATGTGATTGGCCTCGAGAAGCCTCAGCGGAAATGGGCCTCATCTCGCCTGGAGGGCAAAACCTCCTGGATTTTCTCGAGTTGCGGCAGGTGCTCTCGACTTACGACGGGGACCTCAGGGACCCGCTCTGGTGGCCTCAGGAAAGACCAGTCCCCATGCGAGTTCCTCGGGGGCCTCTCGGGATTCCTCTCCCGTCGATGCCGGGGCCTAAGACCTTGTGTGGAGTCGGGGCCGGAACCTGAGGATTCCTCTCCAGTGCTGACATGGATCTTGGGGTACTTCTGGAGTCTTCCCAGGGGAGTTAGTCCTCATCTCGAATGCGGGCATGCACTTGCGCTTTCCTCCAGAGCGGTAGCAGCAGTGTCACGCAGTCCGCCGCGTGGATCAAAGGATCTATGGTTTTCCCTCCAGTCTTTCCCACGAGGCTTTCCCACGAGGCTTTCCCACAGGGCTGTCCCACGTGCACACGTGGTGGGAGTCGATCCTCGGCTTGAACGTCAAGGCAGTGCAGGGAAAACATGTTCCTCTGGAATGGACTGACACATCTGGGGGACTCTTGGAATGGTGGCACGACCCTGGAGTTCCTCTCGCCATTCCTGTGGAGAGCGCCTCCTCTTGAGATGCGACGGGAACGCCGGGAATTCTTTCCCTACGAAACAGGGAAAGGATCCCTCATCTCGAGCTAGGAGGCGGAAACGGGGCTCCCCTGGATGTGTGCGGGACCCACGTGCTTCCTCTCGAGTGGAGACGGGTATGTCGGGGAACTTCTTGAGTTGCAGCAAGGGTGTGAAGGACCCTTTGGAAGTTCCAGTGGTTAGACGTGATTAGCCTCGAGAAGCCTCAGCGGAAATGGGCCTCATCTCGCCTGGAGGGCAAAACCTCCTGGATTTTCTCGAGTTACGGCAGGTGCTCTCGACTTACGACGGGGACCTCAGGGACCCGCTCTGTTGGCCTCAGGAAAGGCCAGTCCCCATGCGAGTTCCTCGGGGGCGTCTCGGGATTCCTCTCCCGTCGATGCCGGGGCCTAAGACCTTGTGTGGAGTCGGGGCCGGAACCTGAGGATTCCTCTCCAGTGCTGACATGGATCTTGGGGTACTTCTGGAGTCTCCCCAGGGGAGTCAGTCCTCGTCTCGAATGCGGGCATGCACTTGCGCTTTCCTCCACAGCGGTAGCAGCAGTGTCACGCAGTCCGCCGCCTGGATCAAAGGATGTATGGTTTTCCCTGGAGTCTTTCCCACGAGGCTTTCCCACGAGGCTTTCCCACAGGGCTGTCCCACGTGCACACGTGGTGGGAGTCGATCCTCGGCTTCTACGTCAAGGCAGTGCAGGGAAAACAGGTTCCCCTGGAATGGACTGACACATCTGGGGGACTCTTGGAATGGTGGCACGACCCTGGAGTTCCTCTCGCCTTTCCTGTGGAGAGCGCCTCCTCTTGAGATGCGACGGGAACGCCGGGAATTCTTTCCCTACGAAACAGGGAAAGGATCCCTCATCTCGAGCTAGGAGGCGGAAACGGGGCTCCCCTGGATGTGTGCGGGACACCACGTGCTTCCTCTCGAGTGGAGACGGGTATGTCGGGGAACTTCTTGAGTTGCAGAAAGGGTGTGAAGGACCCTTTGGAAGTTCCAGTGGTTAGATGTGATTGGCCTCGAGAAGCCTCAACGGAAATGGGCTTCATCTCGCCTGGAGGGCAAAACCTCCTGGATTTTCTCGAGTTGCGGCAGGTGCTCTCGACTTACGACGGGGACCTCAGGGACACGCTCTGGTGGCCTCAGGAAAGGCCAGTCCCCATGCGAGTTCCTCGGGGGCGTCTCGGGATTCCTCTCCCGTCGATGCCGGGGCCTAAGACCTTGTGTGGAGTCGGGGCCGGAACCTGAGGATTCCTCTCCAGTGCTGACATGGATCTTGGGGTACTTCTGGAGTCTCCCCAGGGGAGTCAGTCCTCGTCTCGAATGCGGGCATGCACTTGCGCTTTCCTCCAGAGCGGTAGCAGCAGTGTCACGCAGTCCGCCGCGTGGATCAAAGGATCTATGGTTTTCCCTCGAGTCTTTCCCACGAGGCTTTCCCACGAGGCTTTCCCACAGGGCTCTCCCACGTGCACACGTGGTGGGAGTCGATCCTCGGCTTGAACGTCAAGGCAGTGCAGGGAAAACAGGTTCCTCTGGAATGGACTGACACATCTGGGGGACGCTTGGAATGGTGGCACGACCCTGGAGTTCCTCTCGCCTTTCCTGTGGAGAGCGCTTCCTCTTGAGATGCGACGGGAACGCCGGGAATTCTTTCCCTACGAAACAGGGAAAGGATCCCTCATCTCGAGCTAGGAGGCGGAAACGGGGCTCCCCTGGATGTGTGTGGGACCCCACGTGCTTCCTCTCGAGTGGAGACGGGTATGTCGGGGAACTTCTTGAGTTGCAGCAAGGGTGTGAAGGACCCTTTGGAAGTTCCAGTGGTTAGATGTGATTGGCTTCGAGAAGCCTCAGCGGAAATGGGCCTCATCTCGCCTGGAGGGCAAAACCTCCTGGATTTTCTCGAGTTGCGGCAGGTGCTCTCGACTTACGACGGGGACCTCAGGGAACCGCTCTGGTGGCCTCAGAAAAGGCCAGTCCCCATGCGAGTTCCTCGGGGGCGTCTCGGGATTCCTCTCCCGTCGATGCCGGAGCCTAAGACCTTGTGTGGAGTCGGGGCCGGAACCTGAGGATTCCTCTCCAGTGCTGACATGGATCTTGGGGTACTTCTGGAGTCTCCCCAGGGGAGTCAGTCCTCGTCTCGAATGCGGGCATGCACTTGCGCTTTCCTCCAGAGCGGTAGCAGCAGTGTCACGCAGTCTGCCGCGTGGATCAAAGGATGTATGGTTTTCCCTGGAGTCTTTCCCACGAGGCTTTCCCACGAGGCTTTCCCCCAGGGCTGTCCCACGTGCACACGTGGTGGGAGTCGATCCTCGGCTTGAACGTCAAGGCAGTGCAGGGAAAACAGGTTCCTCTGAAATGGACTGACACATCTGGGGGACTCTTGGAATGGTGGCACGACCCTGGAGTTCCTCTCGCCTTTCCTGTGGAGAGCGGCTCCTCTTGAGATGCGACGGGAACGCCGGGAATTCTTTCCCTACGAAACAGGGAAAGGATCCCTCATCTCGAGCTAGGAGGCGGAAATGGGGCTCCCCTGGATGTGTTCGGGACCCCACGTCCTTCCTCTCGAGTGGAGACGGGTATGTCGGGGAACTTCTTGAGTTGCAGCAATGGTGTGAAGGACCCTTTGGAAGTTCCAGTGGTTAGATGTGATTGGCCTCGAGAAGCCTCAGCGGAAATGGGCCTCATCTCGCCTGGAGGGCAAAACCTCCTGGATTTTCTCGAGTTGCGGCAGGTGCTCTCGACTTACGACGGGGACCTCAGGGACCCGCTCTGGTGGCCTCAGGAAAGGCCAGTCCCCATGCGAGTTCCTCGGGGGCCTCTCGGGATTCCTCTCCCGTCGATGCCGGGGCCTAAGACCTTGTGTGGAGTCGGGGCCGGAACCTGAGGATTCCTCTCCAGTGATGACATGGATCTTGGGGTACTTCTGGAGTCTCCCCAGGGGAGTCAGTCCTCGTCTCGAATGCGGGCATGCACTTGCGCTTTCCTCCAGAGCGGTAGCAGCAGTGTCACGCAGTCCGCCGCGTAGATCAAAGGATGTATGGTTTTCCCTGGAGTCTTTCCCACGAGGCTTTCCCACGAGGCTTTCCCCCATGGCTGTCCCACGTGCACACGTGGTGGGAGTCGATCCTCGGCTTGAACGTCAAGGCAGTGCAGGGAAAACAGGTTCCTCTGGAATGGACTGACACATCTGGGGGACTCTTGGAATGGAGGCATGACCCTGGAGTTCCTCTCGCCTTTCCTGTGGAGAGCGCCTCCTCTTGAGATGCGACGGGAACTCCGGGAATTCTTTCCCTACGAATCAGGGAAAGGATCCCTCATCTCGAGCTAGGAGGCGGAAACGGGGCTCCCCTGGATGTGTGCGGGACCCCACGTGCTTCCTCTCGAGTGGAGACGGGTATGTTGGGGAACTTCTTGAGTTGCATCAAGGGTGTGAAGGACCCTTTGGAAGTTCCAGTGGTTAGACGAGATTAGCCTCGAGAAGCCTCATCGGAAATGGGCCTCATCTCGCCTGGAGGTGAAAACCTCCTGGATTTTATCGAGTTGCGGCAGGTGCTCTCGACTTACGACGGGGACCTCAGGGACCCGATCTGGTGGCCTCAGGAAAGGCCAGTCCCCATGCGAGTTCCTCGGGGGCGTCTCGGGATTCCTCTCCCGTCGATGCCGGGGCCTAAGACCTTGTGTGGAGTCGGGGCCGGAACCTGAGGATTCCTCTCCAGTGCTGACATGGATCTTGGGGTACTTCTGGAGACTTCCCAGGGGAGTCAGTCCTCGTCTCCAATGCGGGCATGCACTTGCGCTTTCCTCCAGAGCGGTAGCAGCAGTGTCACGCAGTCCGCCGCGTGGATCAAAGGATCTATGGTTTTCCCTGGAGTCTTTCCCACGAGGCTTTCCCACGAGGCTTTTCCCCAGGGCTGTCCCACGTGCACACGTGGTGGGAGTCGATCCTCGGCTTGAACGTCAAGGCAGTGCAGGGAAAACAGGTTCCTCTGGAATGGACTGACACATCTGGGGGACTCTTGGAATGGTGGCACGACCCTGTAGTTCCTCTCGCCTTTCCTGTGGAGAGCGCCTCCTCTTGAGATGCGACGGGAACGCCGGGAATTCTTTCCCTACGAAACAGGGAAAGGATCCCTCATCTCGAGCTAGGAGGCGGTAACGGGGCTCCCCTGGATGTGTGCGGGACACCACGTGCTTCCTCTCGAGTGGAGACGGGTATGTCGGGGAACTTCTTGAGTTGCAGCAAGGGTGTGAAGGACCCTTTGGAAGTTCCAGTGGTTAGATGTGATTGGCCTCGAGAAGCCTCAGCGGAAATGGGCCTCATCTCGCCTGGAGGGCAAAACCTCCTGGATTTTCTCGAGTTGCGTCAGGTGCTCTCGACTTTTGACGGGGACCTCAGGGACCCGCTCTGGTGGCCTCAGGAAAGGCCAGTCCCCATGCGAGTTCCTCGGGGGCCTATCGGGATTCCTCTCCCGTCGATGCCGGGGCCTAAGACCTTGTGTGGAGTCGGGGCCGGAACCTGAGGATTCCTCTCCAGTGCTGACATGGATCTTGGGGTACTTCTGGAGTCTCCCCAGGGGAGTCTGTCCTCGTCTCGAATGCGGGCATGCACTTGCGCTTTCCTCCAGAGCGGTAGCAGTAGTGTCACGCAGTCCGCCGCGTGGATCAAAGGATGTATGGTTTTCCCTGGAGTCTTTCCCACGAGGCTTTCCCACGAGGCTTTCCCCCAGGGCTGTCCCACGTGCACACGTGGTGGGAGTCGATCCTCGGCTTGAACGTCAAGGCAGTGCAGGGAAAACAGGTTCCTCTGGAATGGACTGACACATCTGGGGGACTCTTGGAATGGTGGCACGACCCTGGAGTTCCTCTCGCCTTTCCTGTGGAGAGCGCCTCCTCTTGAGATGCGACGGGAACGCCGGGAATTCTTTCCCTACGAAACAGGGAAAGGATCCCTCATCTCGAGCTAGGAGGCGGAAACGGGACTCCCCTGGATGTGTGCGGGACCCACGTGCTTCCTCTCGAGTGGAGACGGGTATGTCGGGGAACTTCTTGAGTTGCAGCAAGGGTTTGAAGGACCCTTTGGAAGTTCCAGTGGTTAGACGAGATTAGCCTCGAGAAGCCTCATCGGAAATGGGCCTCATCTCGCCTGGAGGGCAAAACCTCCTGGATTTTCTCGAGTTGGGGCAGGTGCTCTCGACTTACGACGGGGACCTCAGGGACCCGCTCTGGTGGCCTCAGGCAAGGCCAGTCCCCATGCGAGTTCCTCGGGGGCGTCTCGGGATTCCTCTCCCGTCGATGCCGGGGCCTAAGACCTTGTGTGGAGTCGGGGACGGAACCTGAGGATTCCTCTCCAGTGCTGACATGGATCTTGGGGTACTTCTGGAGACTTCCCAGGGGAGTCAGTCCTCGACTCGAATGCGGGCATGCACTTGCGCTTTCCTCCAGAGCGGTAGCAGCAGTGTCACGCAGTCCGCCGCGTGGATCAAAGGATCTATGGTTTTCCCTGGAGTCTTTCCCACGAGGCTTTCCCACGAGGCTTTCCCCCAGGGCTGTCCCACGTGCACACGTGGTGGGAGTCGATCCTCGGCTTGAACGTCAAGGCAGTGCAGGGAAAACAGGTTCCTCTGGAATGGACTGACACATCTGGGGGACTCTTGGAATGGTGGCACGACCCTGTAGTTCCTCTCGCCTTTCCTGTGGAGAGCGCCTCCTCTTGAGATGCGACGGGAACGCCGGGAATTCTTTCCCTACGAAACAGGGAAAGGATCCCTCATCTCGAGCTAGGAGGCGGAAACGGGGCTCCCCTGGATGTGTGCGGGACACCACGTGCTTCCTTTCGAGTGGAGACGGGTATGTCGGGGAACTTCTTGAGTTGCAGCAAGGGTGTGAAGGACCCTTTGGAAGTTCCAGTGGTTAGATGTGATTGGCCTCGAGAAGCCTCAGCGGAAATGGGCCTCATCTCGCCTGGAGGGCAAAACCTCCTGGATTTTCTCGAGTTGCGGCAGGTGCTCTCGACTTATGACGGGGACCTCAGGGACCCGCTCTGGTGGCCTCAGGAAAGGCCAGTCCCCATGCGAGTTCCTCGGGGGCCTATCGGGATTCCTCTCCCGTCGATGCCGGGGCCTAAGACCTTGTGTGGAGTCGGGGCCGGAACCTGAGGATTCCTCTCCAGTGCTGACATGGATCTTGGGGTACTTCTGGAGTCTCCCCAGGGGAGTCAGTCCTCGTCTCGAATGCGGGCATGCACTTGCGCTTTCCTCCAGAGCGGTAGCAGCAGTGTCACGCAGTCCGCCGCGTGGATCAAAGGATGTATGGTTTTCCCTGGAGTCTTTCCCACGAGGCTTTCCCACGAGGCTTTCCCACAGGGCTGTCCCACGTGCACACTTGGTGGGAGTCGATCCTCGGCTTGAACGTCAAGGCAGTGCAGGGAAAACAGGTTCCTCTGGAATGGACTGACGCATCTGGGGGACTCTTGGAATGGTGGCACGACCCTGGAGTTCCTCTCGCCTTTCCTGTGGAGAGCACCTCCTCTTGAGATGCGACAGGAACGCCGGGAATTCTTTCCCTACGAAACAGGGAGAGGATCCCTCATCTCGAGCTAGGAGGCGGAAACGGGGCTCCCCTGGATGTGTGCGGGACCCCACGTGCATCCTCTCGAGTGGAGACGGGTATGTCGGGGAACTTCTTGAGTTGCAGCAAGGGTGTGAAGGACCCTTTGGAAGTTCCAGTGGTTAGATGTGATTGGCCTCGAGAAGCCTCAGCGGAAATGGGCCTCATCTCGCCTGGAGGGCAAAACCTCCTGGATTTTCTCGAGTTGCGGCAGGTGCTCTCGACTTACGACGGGGACCTCAGGGACCCGCTCTGGTGGCCTCAGGAAAAGCCAGTCCCCATGCGAGTTCATCGGGGGCGTCTCGGGATTCCTCTCCCGTCGATGCCGGGGCCTTAGACCTTGTGTGGAGTCGGGGCCGGAACCTGAGGATTCCTCTCCAGTGCTGACATGGATCTTGGGGTACTTCTGGAGTCTCCCCAGGGGAGTCAGTCCTCGTCTCGAATGCGGGCATGCATTGCGCTTTCCTCCAGAGCGGTAGCAGCAGTGTCACGCAGTCCGCCGCGTGGATCAAAGGATCTATGGTTTTACCTCGAGTCTTTCACACGAGGATTTCCCACGAGGCTTTCCCACAGGGCTGTCCCACGTGCACACGTGGTGGGAGTCGATCCTCGGCTTGAACGTCAAGGCAGTGCAGGGAAAACAGGTTCCTCTGGAATGGACTGACACATCTGGGGGACTCTTGGAATGGTGGCACGACCCTGGAGTTCCTCTCGCCTTTCCTGTGGAGAGCGCCTCCTCTTGAGATGCGACGGGAACGCCGGGAATTCTTTCCCTACGAAACAGGGAAAGGATCCCTCATCTCGAGGTAGGAGGCGGAAACGGGGCTCCCCTGGATGTGTGCGGGACACCACGTGCTTCCTCTCGAGTGGAGACGGGTATGTCGGGGAACTTCTTGAGTTGCAGCAAGGGTGTGAAGGACCCTTTGGAAGTTCCAGTGGTTAGATGTGATTGGCCTCGAGAAGCCTCAGCGGAAATGGGCCTCATCTCGCCTGGAGGGCAAAACTTCCTGGATTTTCTCGAGTTGCGGCAGGTGCTCTCGACTTACGACGGGGACCTCAGGGACCCGCTCTGGTGGCCTCAGGAAAGGCCAGTCCCCATGCGAGTTCTTCGGGGGCCTCTCGGGATACTTCTCCCGTCGATGCCGGGGCCTAAGACCTTGTGTGGAGTCGGGGCCGGAACCTGAGGATTCCTCTCCAGTGCTGACATGGATCTTGGGGTACTTCTGGAGTCTTCCCAGGGGAGTCAGTCCTCGTCTCGAATGCGGGCATGCACTTGCGCTTTCCTCCAGAGCGGTAGCAGCAGTGTCACGCAGTCCGCCGCGCGGATCAAAGGATCTATGGTTTTCCCTCCAGTCTTTCCCACGAGGCTTTCCCACGAGGCTTTCCCACAGGGCTGTCCCACGTGCACACGTGGTGGGAGTCGATCCTCGGCTTGAACGTCAAGGCAGTGCAGGGAAAACAGGTTCCTCTGGAATTGACTGACACATCTGGGGGACTCTTGGAATGGTGGCATGACCCTGGAGTTCCTCTCGCCTTTCCTGTGGAGAGCGCCACCTCTGGAGATGCGATGGGAATGCCGGGAATTCTTTCCCTACGAAACAGGGAAAGGATCCCTCATCTCGAGCTAGGAGGCGGAAACGGGGCTCCCCTGGATGTGTGCGGGACCCCACGTGCTTCCTCTCGAGTGGAGACGGGTATGTCGGGGAACTTCTTGAGTTGCATCAAGGGTGTGAAGGACCCTTTGGAAGTTCCAGTGGTTAGATGTGATTGGCCTCGAGAAGCCTCAGCGGAAATGGGCCTCATCTCGCCTGGAGGGCAAAACCTCCTGGATTTTCACGAGTTGCGGCAGGTGCTCTCGACTTACGACGGGGACCTCAGGGACCCGCTCTGGTGGCCTCAGGAAAGGCCAGTCCCCATGCGAGTTCCTCGGGGGCCTCTCGAGATTCCTCTCCCGTCGATGCCGGGGCCTAAGACCTTGTGTGGAGTCGGGGCCGGAACCTGAGGATTCCTCTCCAGTGCTGACATGGATCTTGGGGTACTTCTGGAGTCTTCCCAGGGGAGTCAGTCCTCGTCTCGAATGCGGGCATGCACTTGCGCTTTCCTCCAGAGCGGTAGCAGCAGTGTCACGCAGTCCGCCGCGTGGATCAAAGGATCTATGGTTTTCCCTCCAGTCTTTCCCACGAGGCTTTCCCACGAGGCTTTCCCACAGGGCTGTCCCACGTGCACACGTGGTGGGAGTCGATCCTCGGCTTGAACGTCAAGGCAGTGCAGGGAAAACAGGTTCCTCTGGAATGGACTGACACATCTGGGGGACTCTTGGAATGGTGGCACGACCCTGTAGTTCCTCTCGCCTTTCCTGTGGAGAGCGCCTCCTCTTGAGATGCGACGGGAACGCCGGGAATTCTTTCCCTACGAAACAGGGAAAGGATCCCTCATCTCGAGCTAGGAGGCGGAAACGGGGCTCCCCTGGATGTGTGCGGGACACCACGTGCTTCCTTTCGAGTGGAGACGGGTATGTCGGGGAACTTCTTGAGTTGCAGCAAGGGTGTGAAGGACCCTTTGGAAGTTCCAGTGGTTAGATGTGATTGGCCTCGAGAAGCCTCAGCGGAAATGGGCCTCATCTCGCCTGGAGGGCAAAACCTCCTGGATTTTCTCGAGTTGCGGCAGGTGCTCTCGACTTATGACGGGGACCTCAGGGACCCGCTCTGGTGGCCTCAGGAAAGGCCAGTCCCCATGCGAGTTCCTCGGGGGCCTATCGGGATTCCTCTCCCGTCGATGCCGGGGCCTAAGACCTTGTGTGGAGTCGGGGCCGGAACCTGAGGATTCCTCTCCAGTGCTGACATGGATCTTGGGGTACTTCTGGAGTCTCCCCAGGGGAGTCAGTCCTCGTCTCGAATGCGGGCATGCACTTGCGCTTTCCTCCAGAGCGGTAGCAGCAGTGTCACGCAGTCCGCCGCGTGGATCAAAGGATGTATGGTTTTCCCTGGAGTCTTTCCCACGAGGCTTTCCCACGAGGCTTTCCCACAGGGCTGTCCCACGTGCACACTTGGTGGGAGTCGATCCTCGGCTTGAACGTCAAGGCAGTGCAGGGAAAACAGGTTCCTCTGGAATGGACTGACGCATCTGGGGGACTCTTGGAATGGTGGCACGACCCTGGAGTTCCTCTCGCCATTCCTGTGGAGAGCACCTCCTCTTGAGATGCGACAGGAACGCCGGGAATTCTTTCCCTACGAAACAGGGAGAGGATCCCTCATCTCGAGCTAGGAGGCGGAAACGGGGCTCCCCTGGATGTGTGCGGGACCCCACGTGCATCCTCTCGAGTGGAGACGGGTATGTCGGGGAACTTCTTGAGTTGCAGCAAGGGTGTGAAGGACCCTTTGGAAGTTCCAGTGGTTAGATGTGATTGGCCTCGAGAAGCCTCAGCGGAAATGGGCCTCATCTCGCCTGGAGGGCAAAACCTCCTGGATTTTCTCGAGTTGCGGCAGGTGCTCTCGACTTACGACGGGGACCTCAGGGACCCGCTCTGGTGGCCTCAGGAAAAGCCAGTCCCCATGCGAGTTCATCGGGGGCGTCTCGGGATTCCTCTCCCGTCGATGCCGGGGCCTTAGACCTTGTGTGGAGTCGGGGCCGGAACCTGAGGATTCCTCTCCAGTGCTGACATGGATCTTGGGGTACTTCTGGAGTCTCCCCAGGGGAGTCAGTCCTCGTCTCGAATGCGGGCATGCATTGCGCTTTCCTCCAGAGCGGTAGCAGCAGTGTCACGCAGTCCGCCGCGTGGATCAAAGGATCTATGGTTTTACCTCGAGTCTTTCACACGAGGATTTCCCACGAGGCTTTCCCACAGGGCTGTCCCACGTGCACACGTGGTGGGAGTCGATCCTCGGCTTGAACGTCAAGGCAGTGCAGGGAAAACAGGTTCCTCTGGAATGGACTGACACATCTGGGGGACTCTTGGAATGGTGGCACGACCCTGGAGTTCCTCTCGCCTTTCCTGTGGAGAGCGCCTCCTCTTGAGATGCGACGGGAACGCCGGGAATTCTTTCCCTACGAAACAGGGAAAGGATCCCTCATCTCGAGGTAGGAGGCGGAAACGGGGCTCCCCTGGATGTGTGCGGGACCCCACGTGCTTCCTCTCGAGTGGAGACGGGTATGTCGGGGAACTTCTTGAGTTGCAGCAAGGGTGTGAAGGACCCTTTGGAAGTTCCAGTGGTTAGATGTGATTGGCCTCGAGAAGCCTCAGCGGAAATGGGCCTCATCTCGCCTGGAGGGCAAAACTTCCTGGATTTTCTCGAGTTGCGGCAGGTGCTCTCGACTTACGACGGGGACCTCAGGGACCCGCTCTGGTGGCCTCAGGAAAGGCCAGTCCCCATGCGAGTTCTTCGGGGGCCTCTCGGGATACTTCTCCCGTCGATGCCGGGGCCTAAGACCTTGTGTGGAGTCGGGGCCGGAACCTGAGGATTCCTCTCCAGTGCTGACATGGATCTTGGGGTACTTCTGGAGTCTTCCCAGGGGAGTCAGTCCTCGTCTCGAATGCGGGCATGCACTTGCGCTTTCCTCCAGAGCGGTAGCAGCAGTGTCACGCAGTCCGCCGCGCGGATCAAAGGATCTATGGTTTTCCCTCCAGTCTTTCCCACGAGGCTTTCCCACGAGGCTTTCCCACAGGGCTGTCCCACGTGCACACGTGGTGGGAGTCGATCCTCGGCTTGAACGTCAAGGCAGTGCAGGGAAAACAGGTTCCTCTGGAATTGACTGACACATCTGGGGGACTCTTGGAATGGTGGCATGACCCTGGAGTTCCTCTCGCCTTTCCTGTGGAGAGCGCCACCTCTGGAGATGCGATGGGAATGCCGGGAATTCTTTCCCTACGAAACAGGGAAAGGATCCCTCATCTCGAGCTAGGAGGCGGAAACGGGGCTCCCCTGGATGTGTGCGGGACCCCACGTGCTTCCTCTCGAGTGGAGACGGGTATGTCGGGGAACTTCTTGAGTTGCATCAAGGGTGTGAAGGACCCTTTGGAAGTTCCAGTGGTTAGATGTGATTGGCCTCGAGAAGCCTCAGCGGAAATGGGCCTCATCTCGCCTGGAGGGCAAAACCTCCTGGATTTTCACGAGTTGCGGCAGGTGCTCTCGACTTACGACGGGGACCTCAGGGACCCGCTCTGGTGGCCTCAGGAAAGGCCAGTCCCCATGCGAGTTCCTCGGGGGCCTCTCGGGATTCCTCTCCCGTCGATGCCGGGGCCTAAGACCTTGTGTGGAGTCGGGGCCGGAACCTGAGGATTCCTCTCCAGTGCTGACATGGATCTTGGGGTACTTCTGGAGTCTTCCCAGGGGAGTCAGTCCTCGTCTCGAATGCGGGCATGCACTTGCGCTTTCCTCCAGAGCGGTAGCAGCAGTGTCACGCAGTCCGCCGCGTGGATCAAAGGATCTATGGTTTTCCCTCGAGTCTTTCCCACGAGGCTTTCCCACGAGGCTTTCCCACAGGGCTGTCCCACGTGCACACGTGGTGGGAGTCGATCCTCGGCTTGAACGTCAAGGCAGTGCAGGGAAAACAGGTTCCTCTGGAATGGACTGACACATCTGGGGGACTGTTGGAATGGTGGCACGACCCTGGAGTTCCTCTCGCCTTTCCTGTGGAGAGCGTCTCCTCTTGAGATGCGACGGGAACGCCGGGAATTCTTTCCCTACGAAACAGGGAAAGGATCCCTCATTTCGAGCTAGGAGGCGGAAACGGGGCTCCCCTGGATGTGTGCGGGACCCCACGTGCATCCTCTCGAGTGGAGACGGGTATGTCGGGGAACTTCTTGAGTTGCAGCAAGGGTGTGAAGGACCCTTTGGAAGTTCCAGTGGTTAGATGTGATTGGCCTCGAGAAGCCTCAGCGGAAATGGGCCTCATCTCGCCTGGAGGGCAAAACCTCCTGGATTTTCTCGAGTTGCGGCAGGTGCTCTCGACTTACGACGGGGACCTCAGGGACCCGCTCTGGTGGCCTCAGGAAAGGCCAGTCCCCATGCGAGTTCATCGGGGGCGTCTCGGGATTCCTCTCCCGTCGATGCCGGGGCCTTAGACCTTGTGTGGAGTCGGGGCCGGAACCTGAGGATTCCTCTCCAGTGCTGACATGGATCTTGGGGTACTTCTGGAGTCTCCCCAGGGGAGTCAGTCCTCGTCTCGAATGCGGGCATGCATTGCGCTTTCCTCCAGAGCGGTAGCAGCAGTGTCACGCAGTCCGCCGCGTGGATCAAAGGATCTATGGTTTTCCCTCGAGTCTTTCCCACGAGGCTTTCCCACGAGGCTTTCCCACAGGGCTGTCCCACGTGCACACGTGGTGGGAGTCGATCCTCGGCTTGAACGTCAAGGCAGTGCAGTTAAAACAGGTTCCTCTGGAATGGACTGACACATCTGGGGGACTCTTGGAATGGTGGCACGACCCTGGAGTTCCTCTCGCCTTTCCTGTGGAGAGCGCCTCCTCTTGAGATGCGAGGGGAACGCCGGGAATTCTTTCCCTACGAAACAGGGAAAGGATCCCTCATCTCGAGCTAGGAGGCGGAAACGAGGCTCCCCTGGATGTGTGCGGGACACCACGTGCTTCCTCTCGAGTGGAGACGGGTATGTCGGGGAACTTCTTGAGTTGCAGCAAGGGTGTGAAGGACCCTTTGGAAGGTCCAGTGGTTAGATGTGATTAGCCTCGAGAAGCCTCAGCGGAAATGGGCCTCATCTCGCCTGGAGGGCAAAACCTCCTGGATTTTCTCGAGTTGCGACAGGTGCTCTCGACTTACGACGGGGACCTCAGGGACCCGCTCTGGTGGACTCAGGAAAGGCCAGTCCCCATGCGAGTTCCTCGGGGGCCTCTCGGGATTCCTCTCCCGTCGATGCCGGGGCCTAAGACCTTGTGTGGAGTCGGGGCCGGAACCTGAGGATTCCTCTCCAGTGCTGACATGGATCTTGGGGTACTTCTGGAGTCTTCCCAGGGGAGTCAGTCTTCGTCTCGAATGCGGGCATGCACTTGCGCTATCCTCCAGAGCGGTAGCAGCAGTGTCACGCAGTCTTCCGCGTGGATCAAAGGATCTATGGTTTTCCCTCCAGTCTTTCCCACGAGGCTTTCCCACGAGGCTTTCCCACAGGGCTGTCCCACGTGCACACGTGGTGGGAGTCGATCCTCGGCTTGAACGTCAAGGCAGTGCAGGGAAAACAGGTTCCTCTGGAATGGACTGACACATCTGGGGGACTCTTGGAATGGTGGCACGACCCTGGAGTTCCTCTCGCCTTTCCTGTGGAGAGCGCCTCCTCTTGAGATGCGACGGGAACGCCGGGAATTCTTTCCCTTCGAAACAGGGAAAGGATCCCTCATCTCGAGCTAGGAGGCGGAAACGGGGCTCCCCTGGATGTGTGCGGGACCCCACGTGCTTCCTCTCGAGTGGAGACGGGTATGTCGGGGAACTTCTTGAGTTGCAGCAAGGGTGTGAAGGACCCTTTGGAAGGTCCAGTGGTTAGATGTGATTGGTCTCGAGAAGCCTCAGCGGAAATGGGCCTCATCTCGCCTGGAGGGCAAAACCTCCTGGATTTTCTCGAGTTGCGGCAGGTGCTCTCGACTTTCGACGGGGACCTCAGGGACCCGCTCTGGTGGCCTCAGGAAATGCCAGTCCCCATGCGAGTTCCTCGGGGGCCTCTCGGGATTCCTCTCCCGTCGATGCCGGGGCCTAAGACCTTGTGTGGAGTCGGGGCCGGAACCTGAGGATTCCTCTCCAGTGCTGACATGGATCTTGGGGTACTTCTGGAGTCTTCCCAGGGGAGTCAGTCCTCGTCTCGAATGCGGGCATGCACTTGCGCTTTCCTCCAGAGCGGTAGCAGCAGTGTCACGCAGTCCGCCGCGCGGATCAAAGGATCTATGGTTTTCCCTCGAGTCTTTCCCACGAGGCTTTCCCACGAGGCTTTCCCACAAGGCTGTCCCACGTGCACACGTGGTGGGAGTCGATCCTCGGCTTTACCGTCAAGGCAGTGCAGGGAAAACAGGTTCCTCTGGAATGGACTGACACATCTGGGGGACTCTTGGAATGGTGGCACGACCCTGGAGTTCCTCTCGCCTTTCCTGTGGAGAGCGCCTCCTCTTGAGATGCGACGGGAACGCCGGGAATTCTTTCCCTACGAAACAGGGAAAGGATCCCTCATCTCGAGCTAGGAGGCGGAAACGGGGCTCCCCTGGATGTGTGCGGGACCCCACGTGCTTCCTCTCGAGTGGAGACGGGTATGTCGGGGAACTTCTTGAGTTGCAGCAAGGGTGTGAAGGACCCTTTGGAAGTTCCAGTGGTTAGATGAGATTGGCCTCGAGAAGCCTCAGCGGAAATGGGCCTCATCTCGCCTGGAGGGCAAAACCTCCTGGATTTTCTCGAGTTGCGGCAGGTGCTCTCGACATACGACGGGGACCTCAGGGACCCGCTCTGGTGGCCTCAGGAAAGGCCAGTCCCCATGCGAGTTCCTCGGGGGCCTCTCGGGATTCCTCTCCCGTCGATGCCGGGGCCTAAGACCTTGTGTGGAGTCGGGGCCGGAACCTGAGGATTCCTCTCCAGTGCTGACATGGATCTTGGGGTACTTCTGGAGTCTTCCCAGGGGAGTCAGTCCTCGTCTCGAATGCGGGCATGCACTTGCGCTTTCCTCCAGAGCGGTAGCAGCAGTGTCACGCAGTCCGACGCGTGGATCAAAGGATCTATGGTTTTCCCTCGAGTCTTTCCACGAGGCTTTACCACGAGGCTTTCCCACAGGGCTGTCCCACGTGCACACGTGGTGGGAGTCGATCCTCGTCTTGAACGTCAAGGCAGTGCAGGGAAAACAGGTTCCTCTGGAATGGACTGACACATCTGCGGGACTCTTGGAATGGTTGCACGACCCTGGAGTTCCTCTCGCCTTTCCTGTGGAGAGCGCCTCCTCTTGAGATGCGAGGGGAACGCCGGGAATTCTTTCCCTACGAAACAGGGAAAGGATCCCTCATCTCGAGCTAGGAGGCGGAAACGGGGCTCCCCTGGATGTGTGCGGAACCCAACGTGCATCCTCTCGAGTGGAGACGGGTATGTCGGGGAACTTCTTGAGTTGCAGCAAGGGTGTGAAGGACCCTTTGGAAGTTCCAGTGGTTAGATGTGATTGGCCTCGAGAAGCCTCAGCGGAAATGGGCCTCATCTCGCCTGGAGGGCAAAACCTCCTGGATTTTCCCGAGTTGCGGCAGGTGCTCTCGACTTACAACGGGGACCTCAGGGAACCGCTCTGGTGGCCTCTGGAAAGGCCAGTCCCCATGCGAGTTCCTCGGGGGCGTCTCGGGATTCCTCTCCCGTCGATGCCGGGGCCTAAGACCTTGTGTGGAGTCGGGGCCGGAACCTGAGGATTCCTCTCCAGTGCTGACATGGATCTTGGGGTACTTCTGGAGTCTCCCCAGGGGAGTCAGTCCTCGTCTCGAATGCGGGCATGCACTTGCGCTTTCCTCCAGAGCGGTAGAAGCAGTGTCACGCAGTCCGCCGCGTGGATCAAAGGATGTATGGTTTTCCCTGGAGTCTTTCCCACGAGGCTTTCCCACGAGGCTTTCCCACAGGGCTGTCCCACGTGCACACGTGGTGGGAGTCGATCCTCGGCTTGAACGTCAAGGCAGTGCAGGGAAAACAGGTTCCTCTGGAATGGACTGACACATCTGGGGGACTCTTGGAATGGTGGCACGACCCTGGTGTTCCTCTCGCCTTTCCTGTGGAGAGCGCCTCCTCTTGAGATGCGACGGGAACGCCGGGAATTCTTTCCCTACGAAACAGGGAAAGGATCCCTCATCTCGAGCTAGGAGGCGGAAACGGGGCTCCGCTGGATGTGTGCGGGACCCTCGTGCTTCCTCTCGAGTGGAGACGGGTATGTCGGGGAACTTCTTGAGTTGCAGCAAGGGTGTGAAGGACCCTTTGGTAGTTCCAGTGGTTAGATGTGATTGGCCTCCAGAAGCCTCAGCGGAAATGGGCCTCATCTCGCCTGGAGGGCAAAACCTCCTGGATTTTCTCGAGTTGCGGCAGGTGCTTTCGACTTACGACGGGGACCTCAGGGACCCGCTCTGGTGGCCTCAGGAAAGGCCAGTCCCCATGCGAGTTCCTCGGGGGCCTCTCGGGATTACTCTCCCGTCGATGCCGGGGCCTAAGACCTTGTGTGGAGTCGGGGCCGGAACCTGAGGATTCCTCTCCAGTGCTGACATGGATCTTGGGGTACTTCTGGAGTCTTCCCAGGGGAGTCAGTCCTCGTCTCGAATGCGGGCATGCACTTGCGCTTTCCTCCAGAGCGGTAGCAGCAGTGTCACGCAGTCCGTCGCGTGGATCAAAGGATCTATGGTTTTCCCTCGAGTCTTTCCCACGAGGCTTTCCCACGAGGCTTTCCCACAGGGCTGTCCTACGTGCACACGTGGTGGGAGTCGATCCTCGGCTTGAACGTCAAGGCAGTGCAGGGAAAACAGGTTCCTCTGGAATGGACTGACACATCTGGTGGACTGTTGGAATGGTGGCACGACCCTGGAGTTCCTCTCACCTTTCCTGTGGAGAGCGCCTCCTCTTGAGATGCGACGGGAACGCCGGGAATTCTTTCCCTACGAAACAGGGAAAGGATCCCTCATCTCGAGCTAGGAGGCGGAAACGGGGCTCCCCTGGATGTGTGCGGGACCCCACGTGCTTCCTCTCGGGTGGAGACGGGTATGTCGGGGAACTTCTTGAGTTGCATCAAGGGTGTGAAGGACCCTTTGGAAGTTCCAGTGGTTAGACGTGATTAGCCTCGAGAAGGCTCAGCGGAAATGGGCCTCATCTCGCCTGGAGGGCAAAACCTCCTGGATTTTCTCGAGTTGCGGCAGGTGCTCTCGACTTACGATGGGGACCTCAGGGACCCGCTCTGGTGGCCTCAGGAAAGGCCAGTCCCCATGCGAGTTCCTCGGGGGCCTCTCGGGATTCCTCTCCCGTCGATGCCGGGGCCTAAGACCTTGTGTGGAGTCGGGGCCGGAACCTGAGGATTCCTCTCCAGTGCTGACATGGATCTTGGGGTACTTCTGGAGTCTCCCCAGGGGAGTCAGTCCTCGTCTCGAATGCGGGCATGCACTTGCGCTTTCCTCCAGAGCGGTAGCAGCAGTGTCACCCATTCCGCCGCGTGGATCAAAGGATCTATGGTTTTCCCTCGAGTCTTTCCCACGAGGCTTTCCCACGAGGCTTTCCCACAGGGCTGTCCCACGTGCACACGTGGTGGGAGTCGATCCTCGGCTTGAACGTCAAGGCAGTGCAGGGAAAACAGGTTCCTCTGGAATGGACTGACACATCTGGGGGACTCTTGGAATGGTGGCACGACCCTGGAGTTCCTCTCGCCTTTCCTGTGGAGAGCGCCTCCTCTTGAGATGCGACGGGAACGCCGGGAATTCTTTCCCTACGAAACAGGGAAAGGATCCCTCATCTCGAGCTAGGAGGCGGAAACGGGGCTCCCCTGGATGTGTGCGGGACCCCACGTGCATCCTCTCGAGTGGAGACGGGTATCTCGGGGAACTTCTTGAGTTGCAGCAAGGGTGTGAAGGACCCTTTGGAAGTTCCAGTGGTTAGATGTGATTGGCCTCGAGAAGCCTCAGCGGAAATGGGTCTCATCTCGCCTGGAGGGCAAAACCTCCTGGATTTTCCCGAGTTGCGGCAGGTGCTCTCGACTTACGACCGGGACCTCAGGGAACCGCTCTGGTGGCCTCTGGAAAGGCCAGTCCCCATGCGAGTTCCTCGGGGGCGTCTCGGGATTCCTCTCCCGTCGATGCCGGGGCCTAAGACCTTGTGTGGAGTCGGGGCCGGAACCTGAGGATTCCTCTCCAGTGCTGACATGGATCTTGGGGTACTTCTGGAGTCTCCCGAGGGGAGTCAGTCCTCGTCTCGAATGCGGGCATGCACTTGCGCTTTCCTCCAGAGCGGTAGCAGCAGTGTCACGCAGTCCGCCGCGTGGATCAAAGGATGTATGGTTTTCCCTGGAGTCTTTCCCACGAGGCTTTCCCACGAGGCTTTCCCACAGGGCTGTCCCACGTGCACACGTGGTGGGAGTCGATCCTCGGCTTGAACGTCAAGGCAGTGCAGGGAAAACAGGTTCCTCTGGAATGGACTGACACATCTGGGGGACTCTTGGAATGGTGGTACGACCCTGGAGTTTCTCTCGCCTTTCCTGTGGAGAGCGCCTCCTCTTGAGATGCGACGGGAACGCCGGGAATTCTTTCCCTACGAAACAGGGAAAGGATCCCTCATCTCGAGCTAGGAGGCGGAAACGGGGCTCCCCTGGATGTGTGCGGGACCCCACGTGCTTCCTCTCGAGTGGAGACGGGTATGTCGGGGAACTTCTTGAGTTGCAGCAAGGGTGTGAAGGACCCTTTGGAAGTTCCAGTGGTTAGATGTGATTGGTCTCGAGAAGCCTCAGCGGAAATGGGCCTCATCTCGCCTGGAGGGCAAAACCTCCTGGATTTTCTCGAGTTGCGGCAGGTGCTCTCGACTTACGACGGGGACCTCAGGGACCCGCTCTGGTGGCCTCAGGAAATGCCAGTCCCCATGCGCGTTCCTCGGGGGCCTCTCGGGATTCCTCTCCCGTCGATGCCGGGGCCTAAGACTTTGTGTGGAGTCGGGGCCGGAACCTGAGGATTCCTCTCCAGTGCTGACATGGATCTTGGGGTACTTCTGGAGTCTCCCCAGGGGAGTCAGTCCTCGTCTCGAATGCGGGCATGCACTTGCGCTTTCCTCCAGAGCGGTAGCAGCAGTGTCACGCAGTCCGCCGCGCGGATCAAAGGATCTATGGTTTTCCCTCGAGGCTTTCCCACGAGGCTTTCCCACGAGGCTTTCCCACAGGGCTGTCCCACGTGCACACGTGGTGGGAGTCGATCCTCGGCTTTACCGTCAAGGCAGTGCAGGGAAAACAGGTTCCTCTGGAATGGACTGACACCTCTGGGGGACTCTTGGAATGGTGGCACGACCCTGGAGTTCCTCTCGCCTTTCCTGTGGAGAGCGCCTCCTCTTGAGATGCGACGGGAACGCCGGGAATTCTTTCCCTACGAAACAGGGAAAAGATCCCTCATCTCGAGCTAGGAGGCGGAAACGGGGCTCCCCTGGATGTGTGCGGGACACCACGTGCTTCCACTCGAGTGGAGACGGGTATGTCGGGGAACTTCTTGAGTTGCAGCAAGGTTGTGAAGGACCCTTTGGAAGGTCCAGTGGTTAGATGTGATTAGCCTCGAGAAGCCTCAGCGGAAATGGGCCTCATCTCGCCTGGAGGGCAAAACCTCCTGGATTTTCTCGAGTTGCGACAGGTGCTCTCGACTTACGACGGGGACCTCAGGGACCCGCTCTGGTGGCCTCAGGAAAGGCCAGTCCCCATGCGAGTTCCTCGGGGGCCTCTCGGGATTCCTCTCCCGTCGATGCCGGGGCCTAAGACCTTGTGTGGAGTCGGTGCCGGAACCTGAGGATTCCTCTCCAGTGCTGACATGGATCTTGGGGTACTTCTGGAGTCTTCCCAGGGGAGTCAGTCTTCGTCTCGAATGCGGGCATGCACTTGCGCTATCCTCCAGAGCGGTAGCAGCAGTGTCACGCAGTCCGCCGCGTGGATCAAAGGATGTATGGTTTTCCCTGGAGTCTTTCCCACGAGGCTTTCCCACGAGGCTTTCCCACAGGGCTGTTCCACGTGCACACGTGGTGGGAGTCGATCCTCGGCTTGAACGTCAAGGCAGTGCAGGGAAAACAGGTTCCTCTGGAATGGACTGACACATCTGGGGGACTCTTGGAATGGTGGCACGACCCTGGAGTTCCTCTCGCCTTTCCTGTGGAGAGCGCCTCCTCTTGAGATGCGACGGGAACGCCGGGAATTCTTTCCCTACGAAACAGGGAAAGGATCCCTCATCTCGAGCTAGGAGGCGGAAACGGGGCTCCCCTGGATGTGTGCGGGACCCCACGTGCATCCTCTCGAGTGGAGACGGGTATGTCGGGGAACTTCTTGAGTTGCAGCAAGGGTGTGAAGGACCCTTTGGAAGTTCCAGTGGTTAGATGTGATTGGCCTCGAGAAGCCTCAGCGGAAATGGGCCTCATCTCGCCTGGAGGGCAAAACCTCCTGGATTTTCCCGAGTTGCGGCAGGTGCTCTCGACTTACAACGGGGACCTCAGGGAACCGCTCTGGTGGCCTCTGGAAAGGCCAGTCCCCATGCGAGTTCCTCGGGGGCGTCTCGGGATTCCTCTCCTGTCGATGCCGGGGCCTAAGACCTTGTGTGGAGTCGGGGCCGGAACCTGAGGATTCCTCTCCAGTGCTGACATGGATCTTGGGGTACTTCTGGAGTCTCCCGAGGGGAGTCAGTCCTCGTCTCGAATGCGGGCATGCACTTGCGCTTTCCTCCAGAGCGGTAGCAGCAGTGTCACGCAGTCCGCCGCGTGGATCAAAGGATGTATGGTTTTCCCTGGAGTCTTTCCCACGAGGCTTTCCCACGAGGCTTTCCCACAGGGCTGTCCCACGTGCACACGTGGTGGGAGTCGATCCTCGGCTTGAACGTCAAGGCAGTGCAGGGAAAACAGGTTCCTCTGGAATGGACTGACACATCTGGGGGACTCTTGGAATGGTGGCACGACCCTGGAGTTCCTCTCGCCTTTCCTGTGGAGAGCGCCTCCTCTTGAGATGCGACGGGAACGCCGGGAATTCTTTCCCTACGAAACAGGGAAAGGATCCCTCATCTCGAGCTAGGAGGCGGAAACGGGGCTCCCCTGGATGTGTGCGAGACACCACGTGCTTCCTCTCGAGTGGAGACGGGTATGTCGGGGAACTTCTTGAGTTGCAGCAAGGGTGTGAAGGACCCTTTGGAAGTTCCAGTGGTTAGATGTGATTGGCCTCGAGAAGCCTCAGCGGAAATGGGCCTCATCTCGCCTGGAGGGCAAAACCTCCTGGATTTTCCCGAGTTGCGGCAGGTGCTCTCGACTTACAACGGGGACCTCAGGGAACCGCTCTGGTGGCCTCTGGAAAGGCCAGTCCCCATGCGAGTTCCTCGGGGGCGTCTCGGGATTCCTCTCCTGTCGATGCCGGGGCCTAAGACCTTGTGTGGAGTCGGGGCCGGAACCTGAGGATTCCTCTCCAGTGCTGACATGGATCTTGGGGTACTTCTGGAGTCTCCCGAGGGGAGTCAGTCCTCGTCTCGAATGCGGGCATGCACTTGCGCTTTCCTCCAGAGCGGTAGCAGCAGTGTCACGCAGTCCGCCGCGTGGATCAAAGGATGTATGGTTTTCCCTGGAGTCTTTCCCACGAGGCTTTCCCACGAGGCTTTCCCACAGGGCTGTCCCACGTGCACACGTGGTGGGAGTCGATCCTCGGCTTGAACGTCAAGGCAGTGCAGGGAACACAGGTTCCTCTGGAATGGACTGACACATCTGGGGGACTCTTGGAATGGTGGCACGACCCTGGAGTTCCTCTCGCCTTTCCTGTGGAGAGCGCCTCCTCTTGAGATGCGACGGGAACGCCGGGAATTCTTTCCCTACGAAACAGGGAAAGGATCCCTCATCTCGAGCTAGGAGGCGGAAACTGGGCTCCCCTGGATGTGTGCGAGACACCACGTGCTTCCTCTCGAGTGGAGACGGGTATGTCGGGGAACTTCTTGAGTTGCAGCAAGGGTGTGAAGGACCCTTTGGAAGTTCCAGTGGTTAGATGTGATTGGCCTCGAGAAGCCTCAGCGGAAATGGGCCTCATCTCGCCTGGAGGGCAAAACCTCCTGGATTTTCTCGAGTTGCGGCAGGTGCTCTCGACTTACGACGGGGACCTCAGGGACCCGCTCTGGTGGCCTCAGGAAAGGCCAGTCCCCATGCGAGTTCCTCGGGGGCCTCTCGGGATTCCTCTCCCGTCGATGCCGGGGCCTAAGACCTTGTGTGGAGTCGGGGCCGGAACCTGAGGATTCCTCTCCAGTGCTGACATGGATCTTGGGGTACTTCTGGAGTCTTCCCAGGGGAGTCAGTCCTCGTCTCGAATGCGGGCATGCACTTGCGCTTTCCTCCAGAGCGGTAGCAGCAGTGTCTCGCAGTCCGCCGCGCGGATCAAAGGATCTATGGTTTTCCCTCGAGTCTTTCCCACGAGGCTTTCCCACGAGGCTTTCCCACAGGGCTGTCCCACGTGCACACGTGGTGGGAGTCGATCCTCGGCTTGAACGTCAAGGCAGTGCAGGGAAAACAGGTTCCTCTGGAATGGACTGACACATCTGGGGGACTCTTGGAATGGTGGCACGACCCTGGAGTTCCTCTCGCCTTTCCTGTGGAGAGCGCCTCCTCTTGAGATGCGACGGGAACGCCGGGAATTCTTTCCCTACGAAACAGGGAAAGGATCCCTCATCTCGAGCTAGGAGGCGGAAACGGGGCTCCCCTGGATGTGTGCGGGACACCACGTGCTTCCTCTCGAGTGGAGACGGGTATGTCGGGGAACTTCTTGAGTTGCAGCAAGGGTGTGAAGGACCCTTTGGAAGTTCCAGTGGTTAGATGAGATTGGCCTCGAGAAGCCTCAGCGGAAATGGGCCTCATCTCGCCTGGAGGGCAAAACCTCCTGGATTTTCTCGAGTTGCGGCAGGTGCTCTCGACTTACGACGGGGACCTCAGGGACCCGCTCTGGTGGCCTCAGGAAAGGCCAGTCCCCATGCGAGTTCCTCGGGGGCCTCTCGGGATTCCTCTCCCGTCGATGCCGGGGCCTAAGACCTTGTGTGGAGTCGGGGCCGGAACCTGAGGATTTCTCTCCAGTGCTGACATGGATCTTGGGGTACTTCTGGAGTCTTCCCAGGGGAGTCAGTCCTCGTCTCGAATGCGGGCATGCACTTGCGCTTTCCTCCAGAGCGGTAGCAGCAGTGTCACGCAGTCCGACGCGTGGATCAAAGGATCTATGGTTTTCCCTCGAGTCTTTCCCACGAGGCTTTACCACGAGGCTTTCCCACAGGGCTGTCCCACGTGCACACGTGGTGGGAGTCGATCCTCGGCTTGAACGTCAAGGCAGTGCAGGGAAAACAGGTTCCTCTGGAATGGACTGACACATCTGGGGGACTCTTGGAATGGTGGCACGACCCTGGAGTTCCTCTCGCCTTTCCTGTGGAGAGCGCCTCCTCTTGAGATGCGACGGGAACGCCGGGAATTCTTTCCCTACGAAACAGGGAAAGGATCCCTCATCTCGAGCTAGGAGTCGGAAACGGGGCTCCCCTGGATGTGTGCGGGACCCCACGTGCTTCCTCTCGAGTGGAGACGGGTATGTCGGGGAACTTCTTGAGTTGCAGCAAGGGTGTGAAGGACCCTTTGGTAGTTCCAGTGGTTAGATGTGATTGGCCTCGAGAAGCCTCAGCGGAAATGGGCCTCATCTCGCCTGGAGGGCAAAACCTCCTGGATTTTCTCGAGTTGAGGCAGGTGCTCTCGACTTACGACGGGGACCTCAGGGACCCGCTCTGGTGGCCTCAGGAAAGGCCAGTCCCCATGCGAGTTCCTCGGGGGCGTCTCGGGATTCCTCTCCCGTCGATGCCGGGGCCTAAGACCTTGTGTGGAGTCGGGGCCGGAACCTGAGGATTTCTCTCCAGTGCTGACATGGATCTTGGGGTACTTCTGGAGTCTCCCCAGGGGAGTCAGTCCTCGTCTCGAATGCGGGCATGCACTTGCGCTTTCCTCCAGAGCGGTAGCAGCAGTGTCACGCAGTCCGCCGCGTGGATCAAAGGATGTATGGTTTTCCTTGGAGTCTTTCCCACGAGGTTTTCCCACGAGGCTTTCCCACAGGGCTGTCCCTCGTGCACACGTGGTGGGAGTCGATCCTCGTCTTGAACGTCAAGGCAGTGCAGGGAAAACAGGTTCCTCTGGAATGGACTGACACATCTGGGGGACTCTTGGAATGGTGGCACGACCCTGGAGTTCCTCTCGCCTTTCCTGTGGAGAGCGCCTCCTCTTGAGATGCGACGGGAACGCCGGGAATTCTTTCCCTAAGAAACAGGGAAAGGATCCCTCATCTCGAGCTAGGAGGCGGAAACGGGGCTCCCCTGGATGTGTGCGGAACCCCACGTGCATCCTCTCGAGTGGAGACGGGTATGTCGGGGAACTTCTTGAGTTGCAGCAAGGGTGTGAAGGACCCTTTGGAAGTTCCAGTGGTTAGATGTGATTGGCCTCGAGAAGCCTCAGCGGAAATGGGCCTCATCTCGCCTGGAGGGCAAAATCTCCTGGATTTTCCCGAGTTGTGGCAGGTGCTCTCGACTTACAACGGGGACCTCAGGGAACCGCTCTGGTGGCCTCTGGAAAGGCCAGTCCCCATGCGAGTTCCTCGGGGGCGTCTCGGGATTCCTCTCCCGTCGATGCCGGGGCCTAAGACCTTGTGTGGAGTCGGGGCCGGAACCTGAGGATTCCTCTCCAGTGCTGACATGGATCTTGGGGTACTTCTGGAGTCTCCCCAGGGGAGTCAGTCCTCGTCTCGAATGCGGGCATGCACTTGCGCTTTCCTCCAGAGCGGTAGCAGCAGTGTCACGCAGTCCGCCGCGTGGATCAAAGGATGTATGGTTTTCCCTGGAGTCTTTCCCACGAGGCTTTCCCACGAGGCTTTCCCACAGGGCTGTCCCACGTGCACACGTGGTGGGATTCGATCCTCGGCTTGAACGTCAAGGCAGTGCAGGGAAAACAGGTTCCTCTGGAATGGACTGACACATCTGGGGGACTCTTGGAATGGTGGCACGACCCTGGAGTTCCTCTCGCCTTTCCTGTGGAGAGCGCCTCCTCTTGAGATGCGACGGGAACGCCGGGAATTCTTTCCCTACGAAACAGGGAAAGGATCCCTCATCTCCAGCTAGGAGGCGGAAACGGGGCTCCCCTGGATGTGTGCAGGACACCACGTGCTTCCTCTCGAGTGGAGACGGGTATGTCGGGGAACTACTTGAGTTGCAGCAAGGGTGTGAAGGACCCTTTGGAAGGTCCAGTGGTTAGATGTGATTAGCCTCGAGAAGCCTGAGCGGAAATGGGCCTCATCTCGCCTGGAGGGCAAAACCTCCTGGATTTTCTCGAGTTGCGACAGGTGCTCTCGACTTACGACGGGGACCTCAGGGATCCGCACTGGTGGCCTCAGGAAAGGCCAGTCCCCATGCGAGTTCCTCGGGGGCCTCTCGGGATTCCTCTCCCGTCGATGCCGGGGCCTAAGACCTTGTGTGGAGTCGGGGCCGGAACCTGAGGATTCCTCTCCAGTGCTGACATGGATCTTGGGGTACTTCTGGAGTCTTCCCAGGGGAGTCAGTCCTCGTCTCGAATGCGGGCATGCACTTGCGCTATCCTCCAGAGCGGTAGCAGCAGTGTCACGCAGTCCGCCGCGTGGATCAAAGGATCTATGGTTTTCCCTCCAGTCTTTCCCACGAGGCTTTCCCACGAGGCTTTCCCACAGGGCTGTCCCACGTGCACACGTGGTGGGAGTCGATCCTCGGCTTGAACGTCAAGGCAGTGCAGGGAAAACAGGTTCCTCTGGAATGGACTGACACATCTGGGGGACTCTTGGAATGGTGGCACGACCCTGGAGTTCCTCTCGCCTTTCCTGTGGAGAGCGCCTCCTCTTGAGATGCGACGGGAACGCCGGGAATTCTTTCCCTACGAAACAGGGAAAGGATCCCTCATCTCGAGCTAGGAGGCGGAAACGGGGCTCCCCTGGATGTGTGCGGGACCCCACGTGCTTCCTCTCGAGTGGAGACGGGTATGTCGGGGAACTTCTTGAGTTGCATCAAGGGTGTGAAGGACCCTTTGGAAGTTCCAGTGGTTAGATGAGATTGGCCTCGAGAAGCCTCAGCGGAAATGGGCCTCATCTCGCCTGGAGGGCAAAACCTCCTGGATTTTCTCGAGTTGCGGCAGGTGCTCTCGACTTACGACGGGGACCTCAGGGACCCGCTCTGGTGGCCTCAGGAAAGGCCAGTCCCCATGCGAGTTCCTCGGGGGCCTCTCGGGATTCCTCTCCCGTCTATGCCGGGGCCTAAGACCTTGTGTGGAGTCGGGGCCGGAACCTGAGGATTCCTCTCCAGTGCTGACATGGATCTTGGGGTACTTCTGGAGTCTTCCCAGGGGAGTCAGTCCTCGTCTCGAATGTGGGCATGCACTTGCGCTTTCCTCCAGAGCGGTAGCAGCAGTGTCACGCAGTCCGACGCGTGGATCAAAGGATCTATGGTTTTCCCTCGAGTCTTTCCCACGAGGCTTTACCACGAGGCTTTCCCACAGGGCTGTCCCACGTGCACACGTGATGGGAGTCGATCCTCGGCTTGACCGTCAAGGCAGTGCAGGGAAAACAGGTTCCTCTGGAATGGACTGACACATCTGGGGGACTCTTGGAATGGTGGCACGACCCTGGAGTTCCTCTCGCCTTTCCTGTGGAGAGCGCCTCCTCTTGAGATGCGACGGGAACGCCGGGAATTCTTTCCCTACGAAACAGGGAAAAGATCCCTCATCTCGAGCTAGGAGGCGGAAACGGGGCTCCCCTGGATGTGTGCGGGACCCCACGTGCTTCCTCTCGAGTGGAGACGGGTATGTCGGGGAACTTCTTGAGTTGCAGCAAGGGTGTGAAGGACCCTTTGGAAGTTCCAGTGGTTAGATGTGATTGGCCTCGAGAAGCCTCAGCGGAAATGGGCCTCATCTCGCCTGGAGGGCAAAACCTCCAGGATTTTCTCGAGTTGCGGCAGGTGCTCTCGACTTACGACGGGGACCTCAGGGACCCGCTCTGGTGGCCTCAGGAAAGGCCAGTCCCCATGCGAGTTCCTCGGGGGCGTCTCGGGATTCCTCTCCCGTCGATGCCGGGGCCTAAGACCTTGTGTGGAGTCGGGGCCGGAACCTGAGGATTCCTCTCCAGTGCTGACATGGATCTTGGGGTACTTCTGGAGTCTCCCCAGGGGAGTCAGTCCTCGTCTCGAATGCGGGCATGCACTTGCGCTTTCCTCCAGAGCGGTAGCAGCAGTGTCACGCAGTCCGCCGCGTGGATCAAAGGATCTATGTTTTTCCCTCGAGTCTTTCCCACGAGGCTTTCCCACGAGGCTTTCCCACAGGGCTGTCCCACGTGCACACGTGGTGGGAGTTGATCCTCGGCTTGAACGTCAAGGCAGTGCAGGGAAAACAGGTTCCTCTGGAATGGACTGACACATCTGGGGGACTCTTGGAATGGTGGCACGACCCTGGAGTTCCTCTCGCCTTTCCTGTGGAGAGCGCCTCCTCTTGAGATGCGACGGGAACGCCGGGAATTCTTTCCCTACGAAACAGGGAAAGGATCCCTCATCTCGAGCTAGGAGGCGGAAACGGCTCTCCCCTGGATGTGTGCGGGACCCCACGTGCTTCCTCTCGAGTGGAGACGGGTATGTCGGGGAACTTCTTGAGTTGCAGCAAGGGTGTGAAGGACCCTTTGGAAGTTCCAGTGGTTAGATGTGATTGGCCTCGAGAAGCCTCAGCGGAAATGGGCCTCATCTCGCCTGGAGGGCAAAACCTCCTGGATTTTCTCGAGTTGCGGCAGGTGCTCTCGACTTACAACGGGGACCTCAGGGACCCGCTCTGGTGGCCTCAGGAAAGGCCAGTCCCCATGCGAGTTCCTCGGGGGCCTCTCGGGATTCCTCTCCCGTCGATGCCAGGGCCTAAGACCTTGTGTGGAGTCGGGGCCGGAACCTGAGGATTCCTATCCAGTGCTGACATGGATCTTGGGGTACTTCTGGAGTCTCCCCAGGGGAGTCAGTCCTCCTCTCGAATGCGGGCATGCACTTGCGCTTTCCTCCAGAGCGGTAGCAGCAGTGTCACGCAGTCCGCCGCGTGGATCAAAGGATCTATGGTTTTCCCTCGAGTCTTTCCCACGAGGCTTTCCCACGAGGCTTTCCCACAGGGCTGTCCCACGTGCACACGTGGTGGGAGTCGATCCTCGGCTTGAACGTCAATGCAGTGCAGGGAAAACAGGTTCCTCTGGAATGGACTGACACATCTGGGGGACTCTTGGAATGGTGGCACGACCCTGGAGTTCCTCTCGCCTTTCCTTTGGAGAGCGCCTCCTCTTGAGATGCGACGGGAACGCCGGGAATTCTTTCCCTACGAAACAGGGAAAGATCCCTCATTTCGAGCTAGGAGGCGGAAACGGGGCTCCCCTGGATGTGTGCGGGACACCACGTGCTTCCTCTCGAGTGGAGACGGGTATGTCGGGGAACTTCTTGAGTTGCAGCAAGGGTGTGAAGGACCCTTTGGAAGGTCCAGTGGTTAGATGTGATTAGCCTCGAGAAGCCTCAGCGGAAATGGGCCTCATCTCGCCTGGAGGGCAAAACCTCCTGGATTTTCTCGAGTTGCGGCAGGTGCTCTCGACTTACGACGGGGACCTCAGGGACCCGCTCTGGTGGCCTCAGGAAAGGCCAGTCCCCATGCGAGTTCCTCGGGGGCGTCTCGGGATTCCTCTCCAGTCGATGCCGGGGCCTAAGACCTTGTGTGGAGTCGGGGCCGGAACCTGAGGATTCCTCTCCAGTGCTGACATGGATCTTGGGGTACTTCTGGAGTCTCCCCAGGGGAGTCAGTCCTCGTCTCGAATGCGGGCATGCATTGCGCTTTCCTCCAGAGCGGTAGCAGCAGTGTCACGCAGTCCGCCGCGTGGATCAAAGGATCTATGATTTTCCCTCGAGTCTTTCCCCCGAGACTTTCCCACGAGGCTTTCCCACAGGGCTGTCCCACGTGCACACGTGGTGGGAGTCGATCCTCGGCTTGAACGTCAAGGCAGTGCAGGGAAAACAGTTTCCTCTGGAATGGACTGACACATCTGGGGGACTCTTTGAATGGTGGCACGACCCTGGAGTTCCTCTCGCCTTTCCTGTGGTGAGCGCCTCCTCTTGAGAAGCGTCGGGAACGCCGGGAATTCTTTCCTTACGAAACAGGGAAAGGATCCCTCATCTCGAGCTAGGAGGCCGAAACGGGGCTCCTCTGGATGTGTGCGGGACCCACGTGCTTCCTCTCGAGTGGAGACGGGTATGTCGGGGAACTTCTTGAGTTGCAGCAAGGGTGTGAAGGACCCTTTGGAAGTTCCAGTGGTTAGACGTGATTAGCCTCGAGAAGCCTCAGCGGAAATGGGCCTCATCTCGCCTGGAGGGCAAAACCTCCTGGATTTTCTCGAGTTGCGGCAGGTGCTCTCGACTTACGACGGGGACCTCAGGGACCCGCTCTGGTGGCCTCAGGAAAGGCCAGTCCCCATGCGAGTTCCTCGGGGGCCTCTCGGGATTGCTCTCCCGTCGATGCCGGGGCCTAAGACCTTGTGTGGAGTCGGGGCCGGAACCTGAGGATTCCTCTCCAGTGCTGACATGGATCTTGGGGTACTTCTGGAGTCTCCCCAGGGGAGTCAGTCCTCGTCTCGAATGCGGGCATGCACTTGCGCTTTCCTCCAGAGCGGTAGCAGCAGTGTCACGCAGTCCGCCGTGTGGATCAAAGGATCTATGGTTTTCCCTCGAGTCTTTCCCACGAGGCTTTCCCACGAGGCTTTCCCACAGGGCTCTCCCACGTGCACACGTGGTGGGAGTCGATCCTCGGCTTGAACGTCAAGGCAGTGCAGGGAAAACAGGTTCCTCTGGAATGGACTGACACATCTGGGGGACTCTTGGAATGGTGGCATGACCCTGGAGTTCCTCTCGCCTTTCCTGTGGAGAGCGCCTCCTCTTGAGATGCGACGGGAACGCCGGGAATTCTTTCCCTACGAAACAGGGAAAGGATCACTCATCTCGAGCTAGGAGGCGGAAACGGGGCTCCCCTGGATGTGTGCGGGACCCCACGTGCATCCTCTCGAGTGGAGACGGGTATGTCGGGGAACTTCTTGAGTTGCAGCAAGGGTGTGAAGGACCCTTTGGAAGTTCCAGTGGTTAGATGTGATTGGCCTCGAGAAGCCTCAGCGGAAATGGGCCTCATCTCGCCTGGAGGGCAAAACCTCCTGGATTTTCTCGAGTTGCGGCAGGTTCTTTCGACTTACGACGGGGACCTCAGGGACCCGCTCTGGTGGCCTCAGGAAAGGCCAGTCCCCATGCGAGTTCATCGGGGGCGTCTCGGGTTTCCTCTCCCGTCGATGCCGGGGCCTTAGACCTTGTGTGGAGTCGGGGCCGGAACCTGAGGATTCCTCTCCAGTGCTGACATGGATCTTGGGGTACTTCTGGAGTCTCCCCAGGGGAGTCAGTCCTCGTCTCGAATGCGGGCATGCATTGCGCTTTCCTCCAGAGCGGTAGCAGCAGTGTCACGCAGTCCGCCGCGTGGATCAAAGGATCTATGGTTTTCCCTCGAGTCTTTCCCACGAGGCTTTCCCACGAGGCTTTCCCACAGGGCTGTCCCACGTGCACACGTGGTGGGAGTCGATCCTCGGCTTGAACGTCAAGGCAGTGCAGGGAAAACAGGTTCCTCAGGAATGGACTGACACATCTGGGGGACTCTTGGAATGGTGGCACGACCCTGGAGTTCCTCTCGCCTTTCCTGTGGAGAGCGCCTCCTCTTGAGATGCGACGGGAACGCCGGGAATTCTTTCCCTACGAAACAGGGAAAGGATCCCTCATCTCGAGCTAGGAGGCGGAAACGGGGCTCCCCTGGATGTGTGCGGGACCCCACGTGCTTCCTCTCGAGTGGAGACGGGTATGTCGGGGAACTTCTTGAGTTGCATCAAGGGTGTGAAGGACCCTTTGGAAGTTCCAGGGGTTAGATGTGATTAGCCTCGAGAAGCCTCAGCGGAAATGGGCCTCATCTCGCCTGGAGGGCAAAACCTCCTGGATTTTCTCGAGTTGCGGCAGGTGCTCTCGACTTACGACGGGGACCTCAGGGACCCGCTCTGGTGGCCTCAGGAAAGGCCAGTCCCCATGCGAGTTCCTCGGGGGCCTCTCGGGATTCCTCTCCCGTCGATGCCGGGGCCTAAGACCTTGTGTGGAGTCGGGGCCGGAACCTGAGGATTCCTCTCCAGTGCTGACATGGATCTTGGGGTACTTCTGGAGTCTCCCAAGGGGAGTCAGTCCTCGTCTCGAATGCGGGCATGCACTTGCGCTTTCCTCCAGAGCGGTAGCAGCAGTGTCACGCAGTCCGCCGCGTGGATCAAAGGATCTATGGTTTTCCCTCGAGTCTTTCCCACGAGGCTTTCCCACGAGGCTTTCCCACAGGGCTCTCCCACGTGCACACGTGGTGGGAGTCGATCCTCGGCTTGAACGTCAAGGCAGTGCAGGGAAAACAGTTTCCTCTGGAATGGACTGACACATCTGGGGGACTCTTTGAATGGTGGCACGACCCTGGAGTTCCTCTCGCCTTTCCTGTGGAGAGCGCCTCCTCTTGAGAAGCGTCGGGAACGCCGGGAATTCTTTCCTTACGAAACAGGGAAAGGATCCCTCATCTCGAGCTAGGAGGCCGAAACGGGGCTCCTCTGGATGTGTGCGGGACCCACGTGCTTCCTCTCGAGTGGAGACGGGTATGTCGGGGAACTTCTTGAGTTGCAGCAAGGGTGTGAAGGACCCTTTGGAAGTTCCAGTGGTTAGACGTGATTAGCCTCGAGAAGCCTCAGCGGAAATGGGCCTCATCTCGCCTGGAGGGCAAAACCTCCTGGATTTTCTCGAGTTGCGGCAGGTGCTCTCGACTTACGACGGGGACCTCAGGGACCCGCTCTGGTGGCCTCAGGAAAGGCCAGTCCCCATGCGAGTTCCTCGGGGGCCTCTCGGGATTGCTCTCCCGTCGATGCCGGGGCCTAAGACCTTGTGTGGAGTCGGGGCCGGAACCTGAGGATTCCTCTCCAGTGCTGACATGGATCTTGGGGTACTTCTGGAGTCTCCCCAGGGGAGTCAGTCCTCGTCTCGAATGCGGGCATGCACTTGCGCTTTCCTCCAGAGCGGTAGCAGCAGTGTCACGCAGTCCGCCGCGTGGATCAAAGGATCTATGGTTTTCCCTCGAGTCTTTCCCACGAGGCTTTCCCACGAGGCTTTCCCACAGGGCTCTCCCACGTGCACACGTGGTGGGAGTCGATCCTCGGCTTGAACGTCAAGGCAGTGCAGGGAAAACAGGTTCCTCTGGAATGGACTGACACATCTGGGGGACTCTTGGAATGGTGGCATGACCCTGGAGTTCCTCTCGCCTTTCCTGTGGAGAGCGCCTCCTCTTGAGATGCGACGGGAACGCCGGGAATTCTTTCCCTACGAAACAGGGAAAGGATCCCTCATCTCGAGCTAGGAGGCGGAAACGGGGCTCCCCTGGATGTGTGCGGGACACCACGTGCATCCTCTCGAGTGGAGACGGGTATGTCGGGGAACTTCTTGAGTTGCAGCAAGGGTGTGAAGGACCCTTTGGAAGTTCCAGTGGTTAGATGTGATTGGCCTCGAGAAGCCTCAGCGGAAATGGGCCTCATCTCGCCTGGAGGGCAAAACCTCCTGGATTTTCTCGAGTTGCGGCAGGTTCTTTCGACTTACGACGGGGACCTCAGGGACCCGCTCTGGTGGCCTCAGGAATGGCCAGTCCCCATGCGAGTTCATCGGGGGCGTCTCGGGTTTCCTCTCCCGTCGATGCCGGGGCCTTAGACCTTGTGTGGAGTCGGGGCCGGAACCTGAGGATTCCTCTCCAGTGCTGACATGGATCTTGGGGTACTTCTGGAGTCTCCCCAGGGGAGTCAGTCCTCGTCTCGAATGCGGGCATGCATTGCGCTTTCCTCCAGAGCGGTAGCAGCAGTGTCACGCAGTCCGCCGCGTGGATCAAAGGATCTATGGTTTTCCCTCGAGTCTTTCCCACGAGGCTTTCCCACGAGGCTTTCCCACAGGGCTGTCCCACGTGCACACGTGGTGGGAGTCGATCCTCGGCTTGAACGTCAAGGCAGTGCAGGGAAAACAGGTTCCTCAGGAATGGACTGACACATCTGGGGGACTCTTGGAATGGTGGCACGACCCTGGAGTTCCTCTCGCCTTTCCTGTGGAGAGCGCCTCCTCTTGAGATGCGACGGGAACGCCGGGAATTCTTTCCCTACGAAACAGGGAAAGGATCCCTCATCTCGAGCTAGGAGGCGGAAACGGGGCTCCCCTGGATGTGTGCGGGACCCCACGTGCTTCCTCTCGAGTGGAGACGGGTATGTCGGGGAACTTCTTGAGTTGCATCAAGGGTGTGAAGGACCCTTTGGAAGTTCCAGGGGTTAGATGTGATTAGCCTCGTGAAGCCTCAGCGGAAATGGGCCTCATCTCGCCTGGAGGGCAAAACCTCCTGGATTTTCTCGAGTTGCGGCAGGTGCTCTCGACTTACGACGGGGACCTCAGGGACCCGCTCTGGTGGCCTCAGGAAAGGCCAGTCCCCATGCGAGTTCCTCGGGGGCCTCTCGGGATTCCTCTCCCGTCGATGCCGGGGCCTAAGACCTTGTGTGGAGTCGGGGCCGGAACCTGAGGATTCCTCTCCAGTGCTGACATGGATCTTGGGGTACTTCTGGAGTCTCCCCAGGGGAGTCAGTCCTCGTCTCGAATGCGGGCATGCACTTGCGCTTTCCTCCAGAGCGGTAGCAGCAGTGTCACGCAGTCCGCCGCGTGGATCAAAGGATCTATGGTTTTCCCTCGAGTCTTTCCCACGAGGCTTTCCCACGAGGCTTTCCCACAGGGCTCTCCCACGTGCACACGTGGTGGGAGTCGATCCTCGGCTTGAACGTCAAGGCAGTGCAGGGAAAACAGGTTCCTCTGGAATGGACTGACACATCTGGGGGACTCTTGGAATGGTGGCATGACCCTGGAGTTCCTCTCGCCTTTCCTGTGGAGAGCGCCTCCTCTTGAGATGCGACGGGAACGCCGGGAATTCTTTCCCTACGAAACAGGGAAAGGATCCTTCATCTCGAGCTAGGAGGCGGAAACGGGGCTCCCCTGGATGTGTGCTGGACCCTCGTGCTTCCTCTCGAGTGGAGACGGGTATGTCGGGGAACTTCTTGAGTTGCAGCAAGGGTGTGAAGGACCCTTTGGAAGTTCCAGTGGTTAGATGTGATTAGCCTCGAGAAGCCTCAGCGGAAATGGGCCTCATCTCGCCTGGAGGGCAAAACCTCCTGAATTTTCTCGAGTTGCGGCAGATGCTCTCGACTTACGGCGGGGACCTCAGGGACCCGCTCTGGTGGCCTCAGGAAAGGCCAGTCCCCATGCGAGTTCCTCGAGGGCCTCTCGGGATTCCTCTCCCGTCGATGCCGGGGCCTAAGACCTTGTGTGGAGTCGGGGCCGGAAACTGTGGATTCCTCTACAGTGCTAACATGGATCTTGGGGTACTTCTGGAGTCTCCCCAGGGGAGTCAGTCCTCGTCTCGAATGCGGGCATGCATTGCGCTTTCCTCCAGAGCGGTAGCAGCAGTGTCACGCAGTCCGCCGCGTGGATCAAAGGATCTATGGTTTTCCCTCGAGTCTTTCCCACGTGGCTTTCCCACGAGGCTTTCCCACAGGGCTGTCCCACGTGCACACGTGGTGGGAGTCGATCCTCGGCTTGAACGTCAAGGCAGTGCAGTTAAAACAGGTTCCTCTGGAATGGACTGACACATCTGGGGGACTCTTGGAATGGTGGCACGACCCTGGAGTTCCTCTCGCCTTTCCTGTGGAGAGCGCCTCCTCTTGAGATGCGAGGGGAACGCCGGGAATTCTTTCCCTACGAAACAGGGAAAGGATCCCTCATCTCGAGCTAGGAGGCGGAAACGAGGCTCCCCTGGATGTGTGCGGGACACCACGTGCTTCCTCTCGAGTGGAGACGGGTATGTCGGGGAACTTCTTGAGTTGCAGCAAGGGTGTGAAGGACCCTTTGGAAGGTCCAGTGGTTAGATGTGATTAGCCTCGAGAAGCCTCAGCGGAAATGGGCCTCATCTCGCCTGGAGGGCAAAACCTCCTGGATTTTCTCGAGTTGCGACAGGTGCTCTCGACTTACGACGGGGACCTCAGGGACCCGCTCTGGTGGCCTCAGGAAAGGCCAGTCCCCATGCGAGTTCCTCGGGGGCCTCTCGGGATTCCTCTCCCGTCGATGCCGGGGCCTAAGACCTTGTGTGGAGTCGGGGCCGGAACCTGAGGATTCCTCTCCAGTGCTGACATGGATCTTGGGGTACTTCTGGAGTCTCCCGAGGGGAGTCAGTCCTCGTCTCGAATGCGGGCATGCACTTGCGCTTTCCTCCAGAGCGGTAGCAGCAGTGTCACGCAGTCCGCCGCGTGGATCAAAGGATGTATGGTTTTCCCTGGAGTCTTTCCCACGAGGCTTTCCCACGAGGCTTTCCCACAGGGCTGTCCCACGTGCACACGTGGTGGGAGTCGATCCTCGGCTTGAACGTCAAGGCAGTGCAGGGAAAACAGGTTCCTCTGGAATGGGCTGACACATCTGGGGGACTCTTGGAATGGTGGCACGACCCTGGAGTTCCTCTCGCCTTTCCTGTGGAGAGCGCCTCCTCTTGAGATGCGACGGGAACGCCGGGAATTCTTTCCCTACGAAACAGGGAAAGGATCCCTCATCTCGAGCTAGGAGGCGGAAACGGGGCTCCCCTGGATGTGTGCGAGACACCACGTGCTTCCTCTCGAGTGGAGACGGGTATGTCGGGGAACTTCTTGAGTTGCAGCAAGGGTGTGAAGGACCCTTTGGAAGTTCCAGTGGTTAGATGTGATTGGCCTCGAGAAGCCTCAGCGGAAATGGGCCTCATCTCGCCTGGAGGGCAAAACCTCCTGGATTTTCTCGAGTTGCGGCAGGTGCTCTCGACTTACGACGGGGACCTCAGGGACCCGCTCTGGTGGCCTCAGGAAAGGCCAGTCCCCATGCGAGTTCCTCGGGGGCCTCTCGGGATTTCTCTCCCGTCGATGCCGGGGCCTAAGACCTTGTGTGGAGTCGGGGCCGGAACCTGAGGATTCCTCTCCAGTGCTGACATGGATCTTGGGGTACTTCTGGAGTCTCCCCAGGGGAGTCAGTCCTCGTCTCGAATGCGGGCATGCACTTGCGCTTTCCTCCAGAGTGGTAGCAGCAGTGTCACGCAGTCCGCCGCGTGGATCAAAGGATCTATGGTTTTCCCTCCAGTCTTTCCCACGAGGCTTTCCCACGAGGCTTTCCCACAGGGCTGTCCCACGTGCACACGTGGTGGGAGTCGATCCTCGGCTTGAACGTCAAGGCAGTGCAGGGAAAACAGGTTCCTCTGGAATGGACTGACACATCTGGGGGACTCTTGGAATGGTGGCACGACCCTGGAGTTCCTCTCGCCTTTCCTGTGGAGAGCGCCTCCTCTTGAGATGCGACGGGAACGCCGGGAATTCTTTCCCTTCGAAACAGGGAAAGGATCCCTCATCTCGAGCTAGGAGGCGGAAACGGGGCTCCCCTGGATGTGTGCGGGACCCCACGTGCTTCCTCTCGAGTGGAGACGGGTATGTCGGGGAACTTCTTGAGTTGCAGCAAGGGTGTGAAGGACCCTTTGGAAGGTCCAGTGGTTAGATGTGATTGGTCTCGAGAAGCCTCAGCGGAAATGGGCCTCATCTCGCCTGGAGGGCAAAACCTCCTGGATTTTCTCGAGTTGCGGCAGGTGCTCTCGACTTACGACGGGGACCTCAGGGACCCGCTCTGGTGGCCTCAGGAAATGCCAGTCCCCATGCGAGTTCCTCGGGGGCCTCTCGGGATTCCTCTCCCGTCGATGCCGGGGCCTAAGACCTTGTGTGGAGTCGGGGCCGGAACCTGAGGATTCCTCTCCAGTGCTGACATGGATCTTGGGGTACTTCTGGAGTCTTCCCAGGGGAGTCAGTCCTCGTCTCGAATGCGGGCATGCACTTGCGCTTTCCTCCAGAGCGGTAGCAGCAGTGTCACGCAGTCCGCCGCGCGGATCAAAGGATCTATGGTTTTCCCTCGAGTCTTTCCCACGAGGCTTTCCCACGAGGCTTTCCCACAAGGCTGTCCCACGTGCACACGTGGTGGAAGTCGATCCTCGGCTTGAACGTCAAGGCAGTGCAGGGAAAACAGGTTCCTCTGGAATGGACTGACACATCTGGGGGACTCTTGGAATGGTGGCACGACCCTGGAGTTCCTCTCGCCTTTCCTGTGGAGAGCGCCTCCTCTTGAGATGCGACGGGAACGCCGGGAATTCTTTCCCTACGAAACAGGGAAAGGATCCCTCATCTCGAGCTAGGAGGCGGAAACGGGGCTCCCCTGGATGTGTGCGGGACCCCACGTGCTTCCTCTCGAGTGGAGACGGGTATGTCGGGGAACTTCTTGAGTTGCAGCAAGGGTGTGAAGGACCCTTTGGAAGTTCCAGTGGTTAGATGAGATTGGCCTCGAGAAGCCTCAGCGGAAATGGGCCTCATCTCGCCTGGAGGGCAAAACCTCCTGGATTTTCTCGAGTTGCGGCAGGTGCTCTCGACTTACGACGGGGACCTCAGGGACCCGCTCTGGTGGCCTCAGGAAAGGCCAGTCCCCATGCGAGTTCCTCGGGGGCCTCTCGGGATTCCTCTCCCGTCGATGCCGGGGCCTAAGACCTTGTGTGGAGTCGGGGCCGGAACCTGAGGATTCCTCTCCAGTGCTGACATGGATCTTGGGGTACTTCTGGAGTCTTCCCAGGGGAGTCAGTCCTCGTCTCGAATGCGGGCATGCACTTGCGCTTTCCTCCAGAGCGGTAGCAGCAGTGTCACGCAGTCCGACGCGTGGATCAAAGGATCTATGGTTTTCCCTCGAGTCTTTCCCACGAGGCTTTCCCACGAGGCTTTCCCACAGGGCTGTCCCACGTGCACACGTGGTGGGAGTCGATCCTCGTCTTGAACGTCAAGGCAGTGCAGGGAAAACAGGTTCCTCTGGAATGGACTGACACATCTGGGGGACTCTTGGAATGGTGGCACGACCCTGGAGTTCCTCTCGCCTTTCCTGTGGAGAGCGCCTCCTCTTGAGATGCGAGGGGAACGCCGGGAATTCTTTCCCTACGAAACAGGGAAAGGATCCCTCATCTCGAGCTAGGAGGCGGAAACGGGGCTCCCCTGGATGTGTGCGGAACCCCACGTGCATCCTCTCGAGTGGAGACGGGTATGTCGGGGAACTTCTTGAGTTGCAGCAAGGGTGTGAAGGACCCTTTGGAAGTTCCAGTGGTTAGATGTGATTGGCCTCGAGAAGCCTCAGCGGAAATGGGCCTCATCTCGCCTGGAGGGCAAAACCTCCTGGATTTTCCCGAGTTGCGGCAGGTGCTCTCGACTTACAACGGGGACCTCAGGGAACCGCTCTGGTGGCCTCTGGAAAGGCCAGTCCCCATGCGAGTTCCTCGGGGGCGTCTCGGGATTCCTCTCCCGTCGATGCCGGGGCCTAAGACCTTGTGTGGAGTCGGGGCCGGAACCTGAGGATTCCTCTCCAGTGCTGACATGGATCTTGGGGTACTTCTGGAGTCTCCCCAGGGGAGTCAGTCCTCGTCTCGAATGCGGGCATGCACTTGCGCTTTCCTCCAGAGCGGTAGAAGCAGTGTCACGCAGTCCGCCGCGTGGAGCAAAGGATCTATGGTTTTCCCTCGAGTCTTTCCCACGAGGCTTTCCCACGAGGCTTTCCCACAGGGCTGTCCCACGTGCACACGTGGTGGGAGTCGATCCTCGGCTTGAACGTCAAGGCAGTGCAGGGAAAACAGGTTCCTCTGGAATGGACTGACACATCTGGGGGACTCTTGGAATGGTGGCACGACCCTGGTGTTCCTCTCGCCTTTCCTGTGGAGAGCGCCTCCTCTTGAGATGCGACGGGAACGCCGGGAATTCTTTCCCTACGAAACAGGGAAAGGATCCCTCATCTCGAGCTAGGAGGCGGAAACGGGGCTCCGCTGGATGTGTGCGGGACCCTCGTGCTTCCTCTCGAGTGGAGACGGGTATGTCGGGGATCTTCTTGAGTTGCAGCAAGGGTGTGAAGGACCCTTTGGTAGTTCCAGTGGTTAGATGTGATTGGCCTCGAGAAGCCTCAGCGGAAATGGGCCTCATCTCGCCTGGAGGGCAAAACCTCCTGGATTTTCTCGAGTTGCGGCAGGTGCTTTCGACTTACGACGGGGACCTCAGGGACCCGCTCTGGTGGCCTCAGGAAAGGCCAGTCCCCATGCGAGTTCCTCGGGGGCCTCTCGGGATTACTCTCCCGTCGATGCCGGGGCCTAAGACCTTGTGTGGAGTCGGGGCCGGAACCTGAGGATTCCTCTCCAGTGCTGACATGGATCTTGGGGTACTTCTGGAGTCTTCCCAGGGGAGTCAGTCCTCGTCTCGAATGCGGGCATGCACTTGCGCTTTCCTCCAGAGCGGTAGCAGCAGTGTCACGCAGTCCGCCGCGTGGATCAAAGGATCTATGGTTTTCCCTCGAGTCTTTCCCACGAGGCTTTCCCACGAGGCTTTCCCACAGGGCTGTCCTACGTGCACACGTGGTGGGAGTCGATCCTCGGCTTGAACGTCAAGGCAGTGCAGGGAAAACAGGTTCCTCTGGAATGGACTGACACATCTGGTGGACTGTTGGAATGGTGGCACGACCCTGGAGTTCCTCTCACCTTTCCTGTGGAGAGCGCCTCCTCTTGAGATGCGACGGGAACGCCGGGAATTCTTTCCCTACGAAACAGGGAAAGGATCCCTCATCTCGAGCTAGGAGGCGGAAACGGGGCTCCCCTGGATGTGTGCGGGACCCCACGTGCTTCCTCTCGAGTGGAGACGGGTATGTCGGGGAACTTCTTGAGTTGCATCAAGGGTGTGAAGGACCCTTTGGAAGTTCCAGTGGTTAGACGTGATTAGCCTCGAGAAGGCTCAGCGGAAATGGGCCTCATCTCGCCTGGAGGGCAAAACCTCCTGGATTTTCTCGAGTTGCGGCAGGTGCTCTCGACTTACGATGGGGACCTCAGGGACCCGCTCTGGTGGCCTCAGGAAAGGCCAGTCCCCATGCGAGTTCCTCGGGGGCCTCTCGGGATTCCTCTCCCGTCGATGCCGGGGCCTAAGACCTTGTGTGGAGTCGGGGCCGGAACCTGAGGATTCCTCTCCAGTGCTGACATGGATCTTGGGGTACTTCTGGAGTCTCCCCAGGGGAGTCAGTCCTCGTCTCGAATGCGGGCATGCACTTGCGCTTTCCTCCAGAGCGGTAGCAGCAGTGTCACCCATTCCGCCGCGTGGATCAAAGGATCTATGGTTTTCCCTCGAGTCTTTCCCACGAGGCTTTCCCACGAGGCTTTCCCACAGGGCTGTCCCACGTGCACACGTGGTGGGAGTCGATCCTCGGCTTGAACGTCAAGGCAGTGCAGGGAAAACAGGTTCCTCTGGAATGGACTGACACATCTGGGGGACTCTTGGAATGGTGGCACGACCCTGGAGTTCCTCTCGCCTTTCCTGTGGAGAGCGCCTCCTCTTGAGATGCGACGGGAACGCCGGGAATTCTTTCCCTACGAAACAGGGAAAGGATCCCTCATCTCGAGCTAGGAGGCGGAAACGGGGCTCCCCTGGATGTGTGCGGGACCCCACGTGCATCCTCTCGAGTGGAGACGGGTATCTCGGGGAACTTCTTGAGTTGCAGCAAGGGTGTGAAGGACCCTTTGGAAGTTCCAGTGGTTAGATGTGATTGGCCTCGAGAAGCCTCAGCGGAAATGGGCCTCATCTCGCCTGGAGGGCAAAACCTCCTGGATTTTCCCGAGTTGCGGCAGGTGCTCTCGACTTACAACGGGGACCTCAGGGAACCGCTCTGGTGGCCTCTGGAAAGGCCAGTCCCCATGCGAGTTCCTCGGGGGCGTCTCGGGATTCCTCTCCCGTCGATGCCGGGGCCTAAGACCTTGTGTGGAGTCGGGGCCGGAACCTGAGGATTCCTCTCCAGTGCTGACATGGATCTTGGGGTACTTCTGGAGTCTCCCGAGGGGAGTCAGTCCTCGTCTCGAATGCGGGCATGCACTTGCGCTTTCCTCCAGAGCGGTAGCAGCAGTGTCACGCAGTCCGCCGCGTGGATCAAAGGATGTATGGTTTTCCCTGGAGTCTTTCCCACGAGGCTTTCCCACGAGGCTTTCCCACAGGGCTGTCCCACGTGCACACGTGGTGGGAGTCGATCCTCGGCTTGAACGTCAAGGCAGTGCAGGGAAAACAGGTTCCTCTGGAATGGACTGACACATCTGGGGGACTCTTGGAATGGTGGTACGACCCTGGAGTTCCTCTCGCCTTTCCTGTGGAGAGCGCCTCCTCTTGAGATGCGACGGGAACGCCGGGAATTCTTTCCCTACGAAACAGGGAAAGGATCCCTCATCTCGAGCTAGGAGGCGGAAACGGGGCTCCCCTGGATGTGTGCGGGACCGCACGTGCTTCCTCTCGAGTGGAGACGGGTATGTCGGGGAACTTCTTGAGTTGCAGCAAGGGTGTGAAGGACCCTTTGGAAGTTCCAGTGGTTAGATGTGATTGGTCTCGAGAAGCCTCAGCGGAAATGGGCCTCATCTCGCCTGGAGGGCAAAACCTCCTGGATTTTCTCGAGTTGCGGCAGGTGCTCTCGACTTACGACGGGGACCTCAGGGACCCGCTCTGGTGGCCTCAGGAAATGCCAGTCCCCATGCGAGTTCCTCGGGGGCCTCTCGGGATTCCTCTCCCGTCGATGCCGGGGCCTAAGACCTTGTGTGGAGTCGGGGCCGGAACCTGAGGATTCCTCTCCAGTGCTGACATGGATCTTGGGGTACTTCTGGAGTCTCCCCAGGGGAGTCAGTCCTCGTCTCGAATGCGGGCATGCACTTGCGCTTTCCTCCAGAGCGGTAGCAGCAGTGTCACGCAGTCCGCCGCGCGGATCAAAGGATCTATGGTTTTCCCTCGAGGCTTTCCCACGAGGCTTTCCCACGAGGCTTTCCCACAGGGCTGTCCCACGTGCACACGTGGTGGGAGTCGATCCTCGGCTTGAACGTCAAGGCAGTGCAGGGAAAACAGGTTCCTCTGGAATGGACTGACACCTCTGGGGGACTCTTGGAATGGTGGCACGACCCTGGAGTTCCTCTCGCCTTTCCTGTGGAGAGCGCCTCCTCTTGAGATGCGACGGGAACGCCGGGAATTCTTTCCCTACGAAACAGGGAAAGGATCCCTCATCTCGAGCTAGGAGGCGGAAACGGGGCTCCCCTGGATGTGTGCGGGACACCACGTGCTTCCACTCGAGTGGAGACGGGTATGTCGGGGAACTTCTTGAGTTGCAGCAAGGTTGTGAAGGACCCTTTGGAAGGTCCAGTGGTTAGATGTGATTAGCCTCGAGAAGCCTCAGCGGAAATGGGCCTCATCTCGCCTGGAGGGCAAAACCTCCTGGATTTTCTCGAGTTGCGACAGGTGCTCTCGACTTACGACGGGGATCTCAGGGACCCGCTCTGGTGGCCTCAGGAAAGGCCAGTCCCCATGCGAGTTCCTCGGGGGCCTCTCGGGATTCCTCTCCCGTCGATGCCGGGGCCTAAGACCTTGTGTGGAGTCGGGGCCGGAACCTGAGGATTCCTCTCCAGTGCTGACATGGATCTTGGGGTACTTCTGGAGTCTTCCCAGGGGAGTCAGTCTTCGTCTCGAATGCGGGCATGCACTTGCGCTATCCTCCAGAGCGGTAGCAGCAGTGTCACGCAGTCCGCCGCGTGGATCAAAGGATCTATGGTTTTCCCTCGAGTCTTTCCCACGAGGCTTTCCCACAGGGCTGTCCCACGTGCACACGTGGTGGGAGTCGATCCTCGGCTTGAACGTCAAGGCAGTGCAGGGAAAACAGGTTCCTCTGGAATGGACTGACACATCTGGGGGACTCTTGGAATGGTGGTACGACCCTGGAGTTCCTCTCGCCTTTCCTGTGGAGAGCGCCTCCTCTTGAGATGCGACGGGAACGCCGGGAATTCTTTCCCTACGAAACAGGGAAAGGATCCCTCATCTCGAGCTAGGAGGCGGAAACGGGGCTCCCCTGGATGTGTGCGGGACCCCACGTGCATCCTCTCGAGTGGAGACGGGTATGTCGGGGAACTTCTTGAGTTGCAGCAAGGGTGTGAAGGACCCTTTGGAAGTTCCAGTGGTTAGATGTGATTGGCCTCGAGAAGCCTCAGCGGAAATGGGCCTCATCTCGCCTGGAGGGCAAAACCTCCTGGATTTTCCCGAGTTGCGGCAGGTGCTCTCGACTTACAACGGGGACCTCAGGGAACTGCTCTGGTGGCCTCTGGAAAGGCCAGTCCCCATGCGAGTTCCTCGGGGGCGTCTCGGGATTCCTCTCCTGTCGATGCCGGGGCCTAAGACCTTGTGTGGAGTCGGGGCCGGAACCTGAGGATTCCTCTCCAGTGCTGACATGGATCTTGGGGTACTTCTGGAGTCTCCCGAGGGGAGTCAGTCCTCGTCTCGAATGCGGGCATGCACTTGCGCTTTCCTCCAGAGCGGTAGCAGCAGTGTCACGCAGTCCGCCGCGTGGATCAAAGGATGTATGGTTTTCCCTGGAGTCTTTCACACGAGGCTTTCCCACGAGGCTTTCCCACAGGGCTGTCCCACGTGCACACGTGGTGGGAGTCGATCCTCGGCTTGAACGTCAAGGCAGTGCAGGGAAAACAGGTTCCTCTGGAATGGACTGACACATCTGGGGGACTCTTGGAATGGTGGCACGACCCTGGAGTTCCTCTCGCCTTTCCTGTGGAGAGCGCCTCCTCTTGAGATGCGACGGGAACGCCGGGAATTCTTTCCCTACGAAACAGGGAAAGGATCCCTCATCTCGAGCTAGGAGGCGGAAACGGGGCTCCCCTGGATGTGTGCGAGACACCACGTGCTTCCTCTCGAGTGGAGACGGGTATGTCGGGGAACTTCTTGAGTTGCAGCAAGGGTGTGAAGGACCCTTTGGAAGTTCCAGTGGTTAGATGTGATTGGCCTCGAGAAGCCTCAGCGGAAATGGGCCTCATCTCGCCTGGAGGGCAAAACCTCCTGGATTTTCCCGAGTTGCGGCAGGTGCTCTCGACTTACAACGGGGACCTCAGGGAACCGCTCTGGTGGCCTCTGGAAAGGCCAGTCCCCATGCGAGTTCCTCGGGGGCGTCTCGGGATTACTCTCCCGTCGATGCCGGGGCCTAAGACCTTGTGTGGAGTCGGGGCCGGAACCTGAGGATTCCTCTCCAGTGCTGACATGGATCTTGGGGTACTTCTGGAGTCTTCCCAGGGGAGTCAGTCCTCGTCTCGAATGCGGGCATGCACTTGCGCTTTCCTCCAGAGCGGTAGCAGCAGTGTCACGCAGTCCGCCGCGTGGATCAAAGGATCTATGGTTTTCCCTCGAGTCTTTCCCACGAGGCTTTCCCACGAGGCTTTCCCACAGGGCTGTCCTACGTGCACACGTGGTGGGAGTCGATCCTCGGCTTGAACGTCAAGGCAGTGCAGGGAAAACAGGTTCCTCTGGAATGGACTGACACATCTGGTGGACTGTTGGAATGGTGGCACGACCCTGGAGTTCCTCTCACCTTTCCTGTGGAGAGCGCCTCCTCTTGAGATGCGACGGGAACGCCGGGAATTCTTTCCCTACGAAACAGGGAAAGGATCCCTCATCTCGAGCTAGGAGGCGGAAACGGGGCTCCCCTGGATGTGTGCGGGACCCCACGTGCTTCCTCTCGAGTGGAGACGGGTATGTCGGGGAACTTCTTGAGTTGCATCAAGGGTGTGAAGGACCCTTTGGAAGTTCCAGTGGTTAGACGTGATTAGCCTCGAGAAGGCTCAGCGGAAATGGGCCTCATCTCGCCTGGAGGGCAAAACCTCCTGGATTTTCTCGAGTTGCGGCAGGTGCTCTCGACTTACGATGGGGACCTCAGGGACCCGCTCTGGTGGCCTCAGGAAAGGCCAGTCCCCATGCGAGTTCCTCGGGGGCCTCTCGGGATTCCTCTCCCGTCGATGCCGGGGCCTAAGACCTTGTGTGGAGTCGGGGCCGGAACCTGAGGATTCCTCTCCAGTGCTGACATGGATCTTGGGGTACTTCTGGAGTCTCCCCAGGGGAGTCAGTCCTCGTCTCGAATGCGGGCATGCACTTGCGCTTTCCTCCAGAGCGGTAGCAGCAGTGTCACCCATTCCGCCGCGTGGATCAAAGGATCTATGGTTTTCCCTCGAGTCTTTCCCACGAGGCTTTCCCACGAGGCTTTCCCACAGGGCTGTCCCACGTGCACACGTGGTGGGAGTCGATCCTCGGCTTGAACGTCAAGGCAGTGCAGGGAAAACAGGTTCCTCTGGAATGGACTGACACATCTGGGGGACTCTTGGAATGGTGGCACGACCCTGGAGTTCCTCTCGCCTTTCCTGTGGAGAGCGCCTCCTCTTGAGATGCGACGGGAACGCCGGGAATTCTTTCCCTACGAAACAGGGAAAGGATCCCTCATCTCGAGCTAGGAGGCGGAAACGGGGCTCCCCTGGATGTGTGCGGGACCCCACGTGCATCCTCTCGAGTGGAGACGGGTATCTCGGGGAACTTCTTGAGTTGCAGCAAGGGTGTGAAGGACCCTTTGGAAGTTCCAGTGGTTAGATGTGATTGGCCTCGAGAAGCCTCAGCGGAAATGGGCCTCATCTCGCCTGGAGGGCAAAACCTCCTGGATTTTCCCGAGTTGCGGCAGGTGCTCTCGACTTACAACGGGGACCTCAGGGAACCGCTCTGGTGGCCTCTGGAAAGGCCAGTCCCCATGCGAGTTCCTCGGGGGCGTCTCGGGATTCCTCTCCCGTCGATGCCGGGGCCTAAGACCTTGTGTGGAGTCGGGGCCGGAACCTGAGGATTCCTCTCCAGTGCTGACATGGATCTTGGGGTACTTCTGGAGTCTCCCGAGGGGAGTCAGTCCTCGTCTCGAATGCGGGCATGCACTTGCGCTTTCCTCCAGAGCGGTAGCAGCAGTGTCACGCAGTCCGCCGCGTGGATCAAAGGATGTATGGTTTTCCCTGGAGTCTTTCCCACGAGGCTTTCCCACGAGGCTTTCCCACAGGGCTGTCCCACGTGCACACGTGGTGGGAGTCGATCCTCGGCTTGAACGTCAAGGCAGTGCAGGGAAAACAGGTTCCTCTGGAATGGACTGACACATCTGGGGGACTCTTGGAATGGTGGTACGACCCTGGAGTTCCTCTCGCCTTTCCTGTGGAGAGCGCCTCCTCTTGAGATGCGACGGGAACGCCGGGAATTCTTTCCCTACGAAACAGGGAAAGGATCCCTCATCTCGAGCTAGGAGGCGGAAACGGGGCTCCCCTGGATGTGTGCGGGACCGCACGTGCTTCCTCTCGAGTGGAGACGGGTATGTCGGGGAACTTCTTGAGTTGCAGCAAGGGTGTGAAGGACCCTTTGGAAGTTCCAGTGGTTAGATGTGATTGGTCTCGAGAAGCCTCAGCGGAAATGGGCCTCATCTCGCCTGGAGGGCAAAACCTCCTGGATTTTCTCGAGTTGCGGCAGGTGCTCTCGACTTACGACGGGGACCTCAGGGACCCGCTCTGGTGGCCTCAGGAAATGCCAGTCCCCATGCGAGTTCCTCGGGGGCCTCTCGGGATTCCTCTCCCGTCGATGCCGGGGCCTAAGACCTTGTGTGGAGTCGGGGCCGGAACCTGAGGATTCCTCTCCAGTGCTGACATGGATCTTGGGGTACTTCTGGAGTCTCCCCAGGGGAGTCAGTCCTCGTCTCGAATGCGGGCATGCACTTGCGCTTTCCTCCAGAGCGGTAGCAGCAGTGTCACGCAGTCCGCCGCGCGGATCAAAGGATCTATGGTTTTCCCTCGAGGCTTTCCCACGAGGCTTTCCCACGAGGCTTTCCCACAGGGCTGTCCCACGTGCACACGTGGTGGGAGTCGATCCTCGGCTTGAACGTCAAGGCAGTGCAGGGAAAACAGGTTCCTCTGGAATGGACTGACACCTCTGGGGGACTCTTGGAATGGTGGCACGACCCTGGAGTTCCTCTCGCCTTTCCTGTGGAGAGCGCCTCCTCTTGAGATGCGACGGGAACGCCGGGAATTCTTTCCCTACGAAACAGGGAAAGGATCCCTCATCTCGAGCTAGGAGGCGGAAACGGGGCTCCCCTGGATGTGTGCGGGACACCACGTGCTTCCACTCGAGTGGAGACGGGTATGTCGGGGAACTTCTTGAGTTGCAGCAAGGTTGTGAAGGACCCTTTGGAAGGTCCAGTGGTTAGATGTGATTAGCCTCGAGAAGCCTCAGCGGAAATGGGCCTCATCTCGCCTGGAGGGCAAAACCTCCTGGATTTTCTCGAGTTGCGACAGGTGCTCTCGACTTACGACGGGGACCTCAGGGACCCGCTCTGGTGGCCTCAGGAAAGGCCAGTCCCCATGCGAGTTCCTCGGGGGCCTCTCGGGATTCCTCTCCCGTCGATGCCGGGGCCTAAGACCTTGTGTGGAGTCGGGGCCGGAACCTGAGGATTCCTCTCCAGTGCTGACATGGATCTTGGGGTACTTCTGGAGTCTTCCCAGGGGAGTCAGTCTTCGTCTCGAATGCGGGCATGCACTTGCGCTATCCTCCAGAGCGGTAGCAGCAGTGTCACGCAGTCCGCCGCGTGGATCAAAGGATCTATGGTTTTCCCTCGAGTCTTTCCCACGAGGCTTTCCCACAGGGCTGTCCCACGTGCACACGTGGTGGGAGTCGATCCTCGGCTTGAACGTCAAGGCAGTGCAGGGAAAACAGGTTCCTCTGGAATGGACTGACACATCTGGGGGACTCTTGGAATGGTGGTACGACCCTGGAGTTCCTCTCGCCTTTCCTGTGGAGAGCGCCTCCTCTTGAGATGCGACGGGAACGCCGGGAATTCTTTCCCTACGAAACAGGGAAAGGATCCCTCATCTCGAGCTAGGAGGCGGAAACGGGGCTCCCCTGGATGTGTGCGGGACCCCACGTGCATCCTCTCGAGTGGAGACGGGTATGTCGGGGAACTTCTTGAGTTGCAGCAAGGGTGTGAAGGACCCTTTGGAAGTTCCAGTGGTTAGATGTGATTGGCCTCGAGAAGCCTCAGCGGAAATGGGCCTCATCTCGCCTGGAGGGCAAAACCTCCTGGATTTTCCCGAGTTGCGGCAGGTGCTCTCGACTTACAACGGGGACCTCAGGGAACTGCTCTGGTGGCCTCTGGAAAGGCCAGTCCCCATGCGAGTTCCTCGGGGGCGTCTCGGGATTCCTCTCCTGTCGATGCCGGGGCCTAAGACCTTGTGTGGAGTCGGGGCCGGAACCTGAGGATTCCTCTCCAGTGCTGACATGGATCTTGGGGTACTTCTGGAGTCTCCCGAGGGGAGTCAGTCCTCGTCTCGAATGCGGGCATGCACTTGCGCTTTCCTCCAGAGCGGTAGCAGCAGTGTCACGCAGTCCGCCGCGTGGATCAAAGGATGTATGGTTTTCCCTGGAGTCTTTCACACGAGGCTTTCCCACGAGGCTTTCCCACAGGGCTGTCCCACGTGCACACGTGGTGGGAGTCGATCCTCGGCTTGAACGTCAAGGCAGTGCAGGGAAAACAGGTTCCTCTGGAATGGACTGACACATCTGGGGGACTCTTGGAATGGTGGCACGACCCTGGAGTTCCTCTCGCCTTTCCTGTGGAGAGCGCCTCCTCTTGAGATGCGACGGGAACGCCGGGAATTCTTTCCCTACGAAACAGGGAAAGGATCCCTCATCTCGAGCTAGGAGGCGGAAACGGGGCTCCCCTGGATGTGTGCGAGACACCACGTGCTTCCTCTCGAGTGGAGACGGGTATGTCGGGGAACTTCTTGAGTTGCAGCAAGGGTGTGAAGGACCCTTTGGAAGTTCCAGTGGTTAGATGTGATTGGCCTCGAGAAGCCTCAGCGGAAATGGGCCTCATCTCGCCTGGAGGGCAAAACCTCCTGGATTTTCCCGAGTTGCGGCAGGTGCTCTCGACTTACAACGGGGACCTCAGGGAACCGCTCTGGTGGCCTCTGGAAAGGCCAGTCCCCATGCGAGTTCCTCGGGGGCGTCTCGGGATTCCTCTCCTGTCGATGCCGGGGCCTAAGACCTTGTGTGGAGTCGGGGCCGGAACCTGAGGATTCCTCTCCAGTGCTGACATGGATCTTGGGGTACTTCTGGAGTCTCCCGAGGGGAGTAGGTCCTCGTCTCGAATGCGGGCATGCACTTGCGCTTTCCTCCAGAGCGGTAGCAGCAGTGTCACGCAGTCCGCCGCGTGGATCAAAGGATGTATGGTTTTCCCTGGAGTCTTTCCCACGAGGCTTTCCCACGAGGCTTTCCCACAGGGCTGTCCCACGTGCACACGTGGTGGGAGTCGATCCTCGGCTTGAACGTCAAGGCAGTGCAGGGAACACAGGTTCCTCTGGAATGGACTGACACATCTGGGGGACTCTTGGAATGGTGGCACGACCCTGGAGTTCCTCTCGCCTTTCCTGTGGAGAGCGCCTCCTCTTGAGATGCGACGGGAACGCCGGGAATTCTTTCCCTACGAAACAGGGAAAGGATCCCTCATCTCGAGCTAGGAGGCGGAAACTGGGCTCCCCTGGATGTGTGCGAGACACCACGTGCTTCCTCTCGAGTGGAGACGGGTATGTCGGGGAACTTCTTGAGTTGCAGCAAGGGTGTGAAGGACCCTTTGGAAGTTCCAGTGGTTAGATGTGATTGGCCTCGAGAAGCCTCAGCGGAAATGGGCCTCATCTCGCCTGGAGGGCAAAACCTCCTGGATTTTCTCGAGTTGCGGCAGGTGCTCTCGACTTACGACGGGGACCTCAGGGACCCGCTCTGGTGGCCTCAGGAAAGGCCAGTCCCCATGCGAGTTCCTCGGGGGCCTCTCGGGATTCCTCTCCCGTCGATGCCGGGGCCTAAGACCTTGTGTGGAGTCGGGGCCGGAACCTGAGGATTCCTCTCCAGTGCTGACATGGATCTTGGGGTACTTCTGGAGTCTTCCCAGGGGAGTCAGTCCTCGTCTCGAATGCGGGCATGCACTTGCGCTTTCCTCCAGAGCGGTAGCAGCAGTGTCACGCAGTCCGCCGCGCGGATCAAAGGATCTATGGTTTTCCCTCGAGTCTTTCCCACGAGGCTTTCCCACGAGGCTTTCCCACAGGGCTGTCCCACGTGCACACGTGGTGGGAGTCGATCCTCGGCTTGAACGTCAAGGCAGTGCACGGAAAACAGGTTCCTCTGGAATGGACTGACACATCTGGGGGACTCTTGGAATGGTGGCACGACCCTGGAGTTCCTCTCGCCTTTCCTGTGGAGAGCGCCTCCTCTTGAGATGCGACGGGAACGCCGGGAATTCTTTCCCTACGAAACAGGGAAAGGATCCCTCATCTCGAGCTAGGAGGCGGAAACGGGGCTCCCCTGGATGTGTGCGGGACACCACGTGCTTCCACTCGAGTGGAGACGGGTATGTCGGGGAATTTCTTGAGTTGCAGCAAGGGTGTGAAGGACCCTTTGGAAGGTCCAGTGGTTAGATGTGATTAGCCTCGAGAAGCCTCAGCGGAAATGGGCCTCATCTCGCCTGGAGGGCAAAACCTCCTGGATTTTCTCGAGTTGCGACAGGTGCTCTCGACTTACGACGGGGACCTCAGGGACCCGCTCTGGTGGCCTCAGGAAAGGCCAGTCCCCATGCGAGTTCCTCGGGGGCCTCTCGGGATTCCTCTCCCGTCGATGCCGGGGCCTAAGACCTTGTGTGGAGTCGGGGCCGGAACCTGAGGATTCCTCTCCAATGCTGACATGGATCTTGGGGTACTTCTGGAGTCTTCCCAGGGGAGTCAGTCCTCGTCTCGAATGCGGGCATGCACTTGCGCTATCCTCCAGAGCGGTAGCAGCAGTGTCACGCAGTCCGCCGCGTAGATCAAAGGATCTATGGTTTTCCCTCCAGTCTTTCCCACGAGGCTTTCCCACGAGGCTTTCCCACAGGGCTGTCCCACGTGCACACGTGGTGGGAGTCGATCCTCGGCTTGAACGTCAACGCAGTGCAGGGAAAACAGGTTCCTCTGGAATGGACTGACACATCTGGGGGACTCTTGGAATGGTGGCACGACCCTGGAGTTCCTCTCGCCTTTCCTGTGGAGAGCGCCTCCTCTTGAGATGCGACGGGAACGCCGGGAATTCTTTCCCTACGAAACAGGGAAAGGATCCCTCATCTCGAGCTAGGAGGCGGAAACGGGGCTCCCCTGGATGTGTGCGGGACCCCACGTGCTTCCTCTCGAGTGGAGACGGGTATGTCGGGGAACTTCTTGAGTTGCATCAAGGGTGTGAAGGACCCTTTGGAAGTTCCAGTGGTTAGATGAGATTGGCCTCGAGAAGCCTCAGCGGAAATGGGCCTCATCTCGCCTGGAGGGCAAAACCTCCTGGATTTTCTCGAGTTGCGGCAGGTGCTCTCGACTTACGACGGGGACCTCAGGGACCCGCTCTGGTGGCCTCAGGAAAGGCCAGTCCCCATGCGAGTTCCTCGGGGGCCTCTCGGGATTCCTCTCCCGTCGATGCCGGGGCCTAAGACCTTGTGTGGAGTCGGGGCCGGAACCTGAGGATTTCTCTCCAGTGCTGACATGGATCTTGGGGTACTTCTGGAGTCTTCCCAGGGGAGTCAGTCCTCGTCTCGAATGCGGGCATGCACTTGCGCTTTCCTCCAGAGCGGTAGCAGCAGTGTCACGCAGTCCGACGCGTGGATCAAAGGATCTATGGTTTTCCCTCGAGTCTTTCCCACGAGGCTTTACCACGAGGCTTTCCCACAGGGCTGTCCCACGTGCACACGTGGTGGGAGTCGATCCTCGGCTTGAACGTCAAGGCAGTGCAGGGAAAACAGGTTCCTCTGGAATGGACTGACACATCTGGGGGACTCTTGGAATGGTGGCACGACCCTGGAGTTCCTCTCGCCTTTCCTGTGGAGAGCGCCTCCTCTTGAGATGCGACGGGAACGCCGGGAATTCTTTCCCTACGAAACAGGGAAAGGATCCCTCATCTCGAGCTAGGAGTCGGAAACGGGGCTCCCCTGGATGTGTGCGGGACCCCACGTGCTTCCTCTCGAGTGGAGACGGGTATGTCGGGGAACTTCTTGAGTTGCAGCAAGGGTGTGAAGGACCCTTTGGTAGTTCCAGTGGTTAGATGTGATTGGCCTCGAGAAGCCTCAGCGGAAATGGGCCTCATCTCGCCTGGAGGGCAAAACCTCCTGGATTTTCTCGAGTTGAGGCAGGTGCTCTCGACTTACGACGGGGACCTCAGGGACCCGCTCTGGTGGCCTCAGGAAAGGCCAGTCCCCATGCGAGTTCCTCGGGGGCGTCTCGGGATTCCTCTCCCGTCGATGCCGGGGCCTAAGACCTTGTGTGGAGTCGGGGCCGGAACCTGAGGATTCCTCTCCAGTGCTGACATGGATCTTGGGGTACTTCTGGAGTCTCCCCAGGGGAGTCAGTCCTCGTCTCGAATGCGGGCATGCACTTGCGCTTTCCTCCAGAGCGGTAGCAGCAGTGTCACGCATTCCGCCGCGTGGATCAAAGGATGTATGGTTTTCCCTGGAGTCTTTCCCACGAGGCTTTCCCACGAGGCTTTCCCACAGGGCTGTCCCACGTGCACACGTGGTGGGAGTCGATCCTCGTCTTGAACGTCAAGGCAGTGCAGGGAAAACAGGTTCCTCTGGAATGGACTGACACATCTGGGGGACTCTTGGAATGGTGGCACGACCCTGGAGTTCCTCTCGCCTTTCCTGTGGAGAGCGCCTCCTCTTGAGATGCGACGGGAACGCCGGGAATTCTTTCCCTAAGAAACAGGGAAAGGATCCCTCATCTCGAGCTAGGAGGCGGAAACGGGGCTCCCCTGGATGTGTGCGGAACCCCACGTGCATCCTCTCGAGTGGAGACGGGTATGTCGGGGAACTTCTTGAGTTGCAGCAAGGGTGTGAAGGACCCTTTGGAAGTTCCAGTGGTTAGATGTGATTGGCCTCGAGAAGCCTCAGCGGAAATGGGCCTCATCTCGCCTGGAGGGCAAAATCTCCTGGATTTTCCCGAGTTGTGGCAGGTGCTCTCGACTTACAACGGGGACCTCAGGGAACCGCTCTGGTGGCCTCTGGAAAAGCCAGTCCCCATGCGAGTTCCTCGGGGGCGTCTCGGGATTCCTCTCCCGTCGATGCCGGGGCCTAAGACCTTGTGTGGAGTCGGGGCCGGAACCTGAGGATTCCTCTCCAGTGCTGACATGGATCTTGGGGTACTTCTGGAGTCTCCCCAGGGGAGTCAGTCCTCGTCTCGAATGCGGGCATGCACTTGCGCTTTCCTCCAGAGCGGTAGCAGCAGTGTCACGCAGTCCGCCGCGTGGATCAAAGGGTGTATGGTTTTCCCTGGAGTCTTTCCCACGAGGCTTTCCCACGAGGCTTTCCCACAGGGCTGTCCCACGTGCACACGTGGTGGGATTCGATCCTCGGCTTGAACGTCAAGGCAGTGCAGGGAAAACAGGTTCCTCTGGAATGGACTGACACATCTGGGGGACTCTTGGAATGGTGGCACGACCCTGGAGTTCCTCTCGCCTTTCCTGTGGAGAGCGCCTCCTCTTGAGATGCGACGGGAACGCCGGGAATTCTTTCCCTACGAAACAGGGAAAGGATCCCTCATCTCGAGCTAGGAGGCGGAAACGGGGCTCCCCTGGATGTGTGCGGGACACCACGTGCTTCCTCTCGAGTGGAGACGGGTATGTCGGGGAACTTCTTGAGTTGCAGCAAGGGTGTGAAGGACCCTTTGGAAGGTCCAGTGGTTAGATGTGATTAGCCTCGAGAAGCCTCAGCGGAAATGGGCCTCATCTCGCCTGGAGGGCAAAACCTCCTGGATTTTCTCGAGTTGCGACAGGTGCTCTCGACTTACGACGGGGACCTCAGGGATCCGCTCTGGTGGCCTCAGGAAAGGCCAGTCCCGATGCGAGTTCCTCGGGGGCCTCTCGGGATTCCTCTCCCGTCGATGCCGGGGCCTAAGACCTTGTGTGGAGTCGGGGCCGGAACCTGAGGATTCCTCTCCAGTGCTGACATGGATCTTGGGGTACTTCTGGAGTCTTCCCAGGGGAGTCAGTCCTCGTCTCGAATGCGGGCATGCACTTGCGCTATCCTCCAGAGCGGTAGCAGCAGTGTCACGCAGTCCGCCGCGTGGATCAAAGGATCTATGGTTTTCCCTCCAGTCTTTCCCACGAGGCTTTCCCACGAGGCTTTCCCACAGGGCTGTCCCACGTGCACACGTGGTGGGAGTCGATCCTCGGCTTGAACGTCAAGGCAGTGCAGGGAAAACAGGTTCCTCTGGAATGGACTGACACATCTGGGGGACTCTTGGAATGGTGGCACGACCCTGGAGTTCCTCTCGCCTTTCCTGTGGAGAGCGCCTCCTCTTGAGAAGCGTCGGGAACGCCGGGAATTCTTTCCTTACGAAACAGGGAAAGGATCCCTCATCTCGAGCTAGGAGGCCGAAACGGGGCTCCTCTGGATGTGTGCGGGACCCACGTGCTTCCTCTCGAGTGGAGACGGGTATGTCGGGGAACTTCTTGAGTTGCAGCAAGGGTGTGAAGGACCCTTTGGAAGTTCCAGTGGTTAGACGTGATTAGCCTCGAGAAGCCTCAGCGGAAATGGGCCTCATCTCGCCTGGAGGGCAAAACCTCCTGGATTTTCTCGAGTTGCGGCAGGTGCTCTCGACTTACGACGGGGACCTCAGGGACCCGCTCTGGTGGCCTCAGGAAAGGCCAGTCCCCATGCGAGTTCCTCGGGGGCCTCTCGGGATTGCTCTCCCGTCGTTGCCGGGGCCTAAGACCTTGTGTGGAGTCGGGGCCGGAACCTGAGGATTCCTCTCCAGTGCTGACATGGATCTTGGGGTACTTCTGGAGTCTCCCCAGGGGAGTCAGTCCTCGTCTCGAATGCGGGCATGCACTTGCGCTTTCCTCCAGAGCGGTAGCAGCAGTGTCACGCAGTCCGCCGCGTGGATCAAAGGATCTATGGTTTTCCCTCGAGTCTTTCCCACGAGGCTTTCCCACGAGGCTTTCCCACAGGGCTCTCCCACGTGCACACGTGGTGGGAGTCGATCCTCGGCTTGAACGTCAAGGCAGTGCAGGGAAAACAGGTTCCTCTGGAATGGACTGACACATCTGGGGGACTCTTGGAATGGTGGCATGACCCTGGAGTTCCTCTCGCCTTTCCTGTGGAGAGCGCCTCCTCTTGAGATGCGACGGGAACGCCGGGAATTCTTTCCCTAGGAAACAGGGAAAGGATCACTCATCTCGAGCTAGGAGGCGGAAACGGGGCTCCCCTGGATGTGTGCTGGACCCTCGTGCTTCCTCTCGAGTGGAGACGGGTATGTCGGGGAACTTCTTGAGTTGCAGGAAGGGTGTGAAGGACCCTTTGGAAGTTCCAGTGGTTAGATGTGATTAGCCTCGAGAAGCCTCAGCGGAAATGGGCCTCATCTCGCCTGGAGGGCAAAACCTCCTGGATTTTCTCGAGTTGCGGCAGATGCTCTCGACTTACGGCGGGGACCTCAGGGACCCGCTCTGGTGGCCTCAGGAAAGGCCAGTCCCCATGCGAGTTCCTCGAGGGCCTCTCGGGATTCCTCTCCCGTCGATGCCGGGGCCTAAGACCTTGTGTGGAGTCGGGGCCGGAAACTGTGGATTCCTCTACAGTGCTAACATGGATCTTGGGGTACTTCTGGAGTCTCCCCAGGGGAGTCAGTGCTCGTCTCGAATGCGGGCATGCACTTGCGCTTTCCTCCAGAGCGGTAGCAGTAGTGTCACACATTCCGCCGCGTGGATCAAAGGATCTATGTTTTTCCCTCGAATCTTTCCCACGAGGCTTTCCCACGAGGCTTTCCCACAGGGCTGTCCCACGTGCACACGTGGTGGGAGTCGACCTCGGCTTGAACGTCAAGGCAGTGCAGGGAAAACAGGTTCCTCTGGAATGGACGGACACATCTGGGGGACTCTTGGAATGGTGGCACGACCCTGGAGTTCCTCTCGCCTTTCCTGTGGAGAGCGCCTCCTCTTGAGATGCGACGGGAACGCCGGGAATTCTTTCCCTACGAAACAGGGAAAGGATCCCTCATCTCGAGCTAGGAGGCGGAAACGGGGCTCCCCTGGATGTGTGCGGGACCCTCGTGCTTCCTCTCGAGTGGAGACGGGTATGTCGGGGAACTTCTTGAGTTGCAGCAAGGGTGTGAAGGACCCTTTGGAAGTTCCAGTGGTTAGATGTGATTAGCCTCGAGAAGCTAAAGCGGAATTGGGCCTCATCTCGCCTGGAGGGCAAAACCTCCTGGATTTTCTCGAGTTGCAGCAGGTGCTCTCGACTTACGACGGGGACCTCAGGGACCCGCTCTGGTGGCCTCAGGAAAGGCCAGTCCCCATGCGAGTTCCTCGGGGGCCTCTCGGTATTCCTCTCCCGTCGATGCCGGGGCCTAAGACCTTGTGTGGAATCGGGGCCGGAACCTGAGGATTCCTCCCCAGTGCTGACATGGATCTTGGGGTACTTCTGGAGTCTCCCCAGGGGAGTCAGTCCTCGTCTCGAATGCGGGCATGCACTTGCGCTTTCCTCCACAGCGGTAGCAGCAGTGTCACGCAGTCCGCCGCGTGGATCAAAGGATCTATGTTTTTCCTTCGAGTCTTTCCCAAGAGGCTTTCTGACGAGGCTTTCCCACAGGGCGGTCCCACGTGCACACGTGGTGGGAGTCGATCCTCGGCTTGAACGTCAAGGCAGTGCAGGAAAACAGGTTCCTCTGGAATGGACTGACACATCTGGGGGACTCTTGGAAAGGTGGCACGACCCTGGAGTTCCTCTCGCCTTTCCTGTGGAGAGCGCCTCCTCTTGAGATGCGACGGGAACGCCGGGAATTCTTTCCCTACGAAACAGGGAAAGGATCCCTCATCTCGAGCTAGGAGGCGGAAACGGGGCTCCCCTGGATGTGTGCGGGACCCTCGTGTTTCCTCTCGAGTGGAGACGGGTATGGCGGGGAACTTCTTGAGTTGCAGCAAGGGTGTGAAGGACCCTTTGGAAGTTCCAGTGGTTAGATGTGATTAGCCTCGAGAAGCCTCAGCGGAAATGGGCCTCATCTCGCCTGGAGGGCAAAACCTCCTGGATTTTCTCGAGTTTCGGCAGGTGCTCTCGACTTACGACGGGAACCTAAGGGACCCGCTCTGGTGGCCTCAGGAAAGGCCAGTCCCCATGCAAGTTCCTCGGGGGCCTCTCGGGATTCCTCTGCCGTCGATGCCGGGGCCTAGGACCTTGTGTGGAGTCGGGGCCGGAACCTGAGGATTCCACTCCAGTGCTGACATGGATCTTGGGGTACTTCTGGAGGCTCCCCAGGGGAGTCAGTGCTCGTCTCGAATGCGGGCATGCACTTGCGCTTTCCTCCGTAGCGGTAACAGCAGTGTCACGCAGTCCGCCGCGTGGATCAAAGGATCTATGATTTTCCCTCGAGTCTTTCCCAGGAGGCTTTCCCAAGAGGCTTTCCCACAGGGCTGTCCCACGTGCACACGTGGTGGGAGTCGATCCTCGGCTTGAACGTCAAGGCAGTGCAGGGAAAACAGGTTCCTCTGGAATGGACTGACACATCTGGGGGACTCTTGGAATGGTGGCACGACCCTGGAGTTCCTCTAGCCTTTCCTGTGGAGAGCGCCTCCTCTTGAGATGCGACGGGAACGCCGGGAATTCTTTCCCTACGAAACAGGGAAAGGATCCCTCATCTCGAGCTAGGAGGCGGAAACGGGGCTCCCCGGGATGTGTGCGGGACCCTCGTGCTTCCTCTCGAGTGGAGACGGGTATGTCGGGGAACTTCTTGATTTGCAGCAAGGGTGTGAAGGACCCTTTGGAAGTTCCAGTGGTTAGATGTGATTAGCCTCGAGAAGCCTCAGCGGAAATGGGCCTCATCTCGCCTGGAGGGCAAAACCTCCTGGATTTTCTCGAGTTGCGGCAGGTGCTCTCGACTTACGACGGGGACCTCAGGGACCCGCTCTGGTGGCCTCAGGAAAGGCCAGTCCCCATGCGAGTTCCTCGGGGGCCTCTCGGGATTCCTCTCCCGTCGATGCCGAAGCCTAAGACCTTGTGTGGAGTCGGGGCCGGAACCTGAGGATTCCTCTCCAGTGCTGACATGGATCTTGGGGTACCTCTGGAGTCTCCCTAGGAGTCAGTCCTCGTCTCGAATGCGGGCATGCACTTGCGCTTTCCTCCAGAGCGGTAGCAGCAGTGTCACGCAGTCCGCCGCGTGGATCAAAGGATCTATGGTTTTCCCTCGAGTCTTTCCCACGAGGCTTTCCCACGAGGCTTTCCCACAGGGCTGTCCCACGTGTACACGTGGTGGGAGTCGATCCTCGGCTTGAACGTCAAGGCAGTGCAGGGAAAACAGGTTCCTCTGGAATGGACTGACACATCTGGGGGACTCTTGGAATGGTGGCACGACCCTGGAGTTCCTCTCGCCTTTCCTGTGGAGAGTGCCTCCTCTTCAGATGCGACGGGGACCTCGAAAATTCTTTCCCTACGAAACAGGGAAAGGATCCCTCATCTCGAGCTAGGAGGCGGAAACGGGGCTCCCCTGGATGTGTGCGGGACCCTCGTGCTTCCTCTCGAGTGGAGACGGGAATGTCAGGGAACTTCTTGAGTTGCAGCAAGGGTGTGAAGGACCCTTTGGAAGTTCCAGTGGTTAGATGTGATTAGCCTCGAGAAGCCTCAGCGGAAATGGGCCTCATCTCGCCTGGAGGGCAAAACCTCCTTGATTTTCTCGAGTTGCGGCAGGTGCTCTCGACTTACGACGGGGAGCTCGGGGACCCGCTGTGGTGGCCTCAGGAAAGGCCAGTCCCCATGCGAGTTCCGCGGGGGCCTCTCGGGATTCCTCTGCCGTCGATGCCGGGGCCTAGGATCTTGTGTGGAGTCGGGGCCGGAACCTGAGGATTCCTCTCCAGTGCTGACATGGATCTTGGGGTACTTCTGGAGGCTCCCCAGGAGAGTCAGTGCTCGTCTCGAATGCGGGCATGCACTTGCGCTTTCCTCCGTAGCGGTAACAGCAGTGTCACGCAGTCCGCCGCGTGGATCAAAGGATCTATGGTTTTCCCTCGAGTCTTTCCCACGAGGCTTTCCCAAGAGGCTTTCCCACAGGGCTGTCCCACGTGCACACGTGGTGGGAGTCGATCCTCGGCTTGAACGTCAAGGCAGTGCAGGGAAAACAGGTTCCTCTGGAATGGACTGACACATCTGGGGGACTCTTGGAATGGTGGCACGACCCTGGAGTTCCTCTCGCCTTTCCTGTGGAGAGCGCCTCCTCTTGAGATGCGACGGGAACGCCGGGAATTCTTTCCCTACGAAACAGGGAAAGGATCCCTCATCTCGAGCTAGGAGGCGGAAACGGGGCTCCCCTGGATGTGTGCGGGACCCTCGTGCTTCCTCTCGAGTGGAGACGGGTATGTCGGGGAACTTCTTGAGTTGCAGCAAGGGTGTGAAGGACCCTTTGGAAGTTCCAGTGGTTAGACGTGATTAGCCTCGAGAAGCCTCAGCGGAAATGGGGCTCATCTCGCCTGGAGGGCAAAACCTCCTGGATTTTCTCGAGTTGCGGCAGGTGCTCTCGACTTAAGACGGGGACCTCAGGGACCCGCTCTGGTGGCCTCAGGAAAGGCCAGTCCCCATGCCAGTTCCTCGGGGGCCTCTCGGGATTCCTCTGCCGTCGATTCCGGGGCCTAAGTCCTTGTGTGGAGTCGGGGCCGGAACCTGAGGATTCCTCTCCAGTGCTGACATGGATCTTGGGGGAATTTCTGGGGTCTCCCCAGGGGAGTCAGTCCTCGTCCCGAATGCGGGCATGCACTTGCACTTTCCTAAAGAGCGGTAGCAGCAGTGTCACGCAGTCCGCCACGTGGATCAATGGATCTATGGTTTTCCCTCGAGTCTTTCCCACGAGGCTTTCCCACAGGGCTGTCCCACGTGCACACGTGGTGGGAGTCGATCCTCGGCTTGAACGTCAAGGCAGTGCAGGGAAAACAGGTTCCTCTGGAATGGACTGACACATCTGGGGGACTCTTGGCATGGTGGCACGACCCTGGAGTTCCTCTCGCCTTTCCAGTAGAGAGCGCCTCCTCTTGAGATGCGACGGGAACGCCGGGAATTCTTTCCCTACGAAACAGGGAAAGGATCCCTCATCTCGAGCTAGGAGGCGGAAACGGGGCTCCCCTGGATGTGTGCGGGACCCTCGTGCTTCCTCTCGAGTGGAGACGGGTATGTCGGGGAACTTCTTGAGTTGCAGCAAGGGTGTGAAGGACCCTTTGGAAGTTCCAGTGGTTAGATGTGATTAGCCTCCAGAAGCCTCAGCGGAAATGGGCCTCATCTCGCCTGGAGGGCAAAACCTCCTGGATTTTCTCGAGTTGCGGCAGGTGCTCTCGACTTACGACGGGGACCTCAGGGACCCGCTCTGGTGGCCTCAGGAAAGGCCAGTCCCCATGCGAGTTCCTCGGGGGCCTCTCGGGATACCTCTCCCGTCGATGCCGGGGCCTAAGACCTTGTGTGGAGTCGGGGCCGGAACCTGAGGATTCCTCTCCAGTGCTGACATGGATCTTGGGGTACCTCTGGAGTCTCCCTAGGAGTCAGTCCTCGTCTCGAATGCGGACATGCACTTGCGCTTTCCTCCAGAGCGGTAGCAGCAATGTCACGCAGTCCGCCACGTGGATCAAAGGATCTATGGTTTTCCTTCGAGTCTTTCCCACGAGGCTTTCCCACGAGGCTTTCCCACAGGGCTGTCCCACGTGCACACGTTGTGGGAGTCGATCTTGGCTTGAACGTCAAGGCAGTGCAGGGAAAACAGGTTCCTCTTGAATGGACTGACACATCGGGGGGGTTTTGGAATGGTGGCACGACCCTCGAGTTCTTCTCGCCTTTCCTGTGGAGAGCGCCTCCTCTTGAGATGCGACGGGAACGCCGGGAATTCTTTCCCTACGAAACAGGGAAAGGATCCCTCATCTCGAGCTAGGAGGCGGAAACGGGGCTCCCCTGGATGTGTGCGGGACCCTCGTGCTTTCTCTCGAGTGGAGACGGGAATGGCGGGGAACTTCTTGAGTTGCAGCAAGGGTGTGAAGGACCCTTTGGAAGTTCCAGTGGTTAGATGTGTTTAGCCTCGAGAAGCCTCAGCGGAAATTGGCCTCATCTCGCCTGGAGGGCAAAACCTCCTGGATTTTCTCGAGTTGCGGCAGGTGCTCTCGACTTACGATGGGGACCTCGGGGATCCGCTCTGGTGGCCTCAGGAAAGGCCAGTCCCCATGCGAGTTCCTCGGTGGTCTCTCGGGATACCTCTCCCGTCGATTCCGGGGCCTAAGACCTTGTGTGGAGTCCGGGCCGGAACCTGAGGATTCCTCTCCAGTGCTGACATGGATCTTGGGGTACTTCTGGAGTCTCCCCAGGGGAGTCAGTCCTCTTCTCAAATGCGGGCATGCACTTGCGCTTTCCTCCAGAGCGGTAGCAGAAATGTCACGCAGTCTGCCGCGTGGATCAAAGGATCTATGGTTTTCCCTCGAGTCTTTGCCAGGAGGCTTTCCCACGAGGCTTTCCCACAGGGCTGTCCCACGTGCACACGTGGTGGGAGTCGATCCTCGGCTTGAACGTCAAGGCAGTGCAGGGAAAACAGGTTCCTCTGGAATGGACTGACACATCTGGGGGACTCTTGGAATCGTGGCACGACCCTGGAGTTCCTCTCGCCTTTCCTGTGGAGAGCGCCTCCTCTTGAGATGCGACGGGAACGCCGAAAATTCTTTCCCTACGAAACAGGGAAAGTATCCCTCATCTCGAGCTAGGAGGCGGAAACGGGGCTCCCGCGGATGTGTGCGGGACCCTCGTGCTTCCTCTCGAATGGAGACGGGTATGTCGGGGAACTTCTTGAGTTGCAGCAAGGGTGTGAAGGACCCTTTGGAAGTTCCAGTGGTTAGATGTGATTAGCCTCGAGAAGCCTCAGCGGAAATGGGCCTCATCTCGCCTGGAGGGCAAAACCTCCTGGATTTTCTCGAGTTGCGGCAGGTGTTCTCGACTTACGGCGGGGACCTCAGGGACCCGCTCTGGTGGCCTCAGGAAAGGCCAGTCCCCATGCGAGTTCCTCGGGGGCCTCTCGGGATTCCTCTCCCCTCGATGCCGGGGCCTAAGACCTTGTGTGGAGTCGGGGCCGGAACCTGAGGATTCCTCTCCAGTGCTGACATGGATCTTGGGGTACTTCTGGAGTCTCCCCAGGGGAGTCAGTGCTCGTCTCGAATGCGGACATGCACTTGCGCTTTCCTGCAGAGCGGTAGCAGCAGTGTCACGCAGTCCGCCACGTGGATCAAAGGATCTATGATTTTCCCTCGAGTCTTTCCCACGAGGTTTCCCAAGAGGCTTTCCCACAGGGCTGTCCCACGTGCACAGGTGGTGGGAGTCGATCCTCGGCTTGAACGTCAAGGCAGTGCAGGGAAAACAGGTTCCTCTGGAATGGACTGACACATCTGGGGGACTCTTGGAATGGTGGCACGACCCTGGAGTTCCTCTCGCCTTTCCTGTGGAGAGCGCCTCCTCTTGAGATGCGACGGGAACGCCGTGAATTCTTTCCCTAAGAAACAGGGAAAGGATCCCTCATCTCGAGCTAGGAGGTGGAAACGGGGCTCCCCTGGATGTGTGCGGGGCCCTCGTGCTTCCTCTCGAGTGGAGACGGGTATGTCGGGGAATTTCTTGAGCTGCAGCAAGGGTGTGAAGGACCCTTTGGAAGTTCCAGTGGTTAGATGTGATTAGCCTCGAGAAGCCTCAGCGGAAATGGGCCTCATCTCGCCTGGAGGGCAAAACCTCCTGGATTATCTGGAGTTGCGGCAGGTGGTCTCGACTTACGACGGGGACCTCAGGGACCCGCTCTGGTGGCCTCAGGAAAGGCCAGTCCCCATGCGAGTTCCTCGGGGGCCTCTCGGGATTCCTCTCCCGTCGATGCCGGGGCCTAAGACCTTGTGTGGAGTCGGGGCCGGAACCTGAGGATTCCTCTCCAGTGCTGACATGGATCTTGGGGTACTTCTGGAGTCTCCCCAGGGGAGTCAGTGCCCGTCTCGAATGCGGGCATGCACTTGCATTTTCCTCCAGAGCGGTAGCAGCAGTGTCACGCAGTCCTCCACGTGGATCAAATGATCTATGGTTTTCCCTCGAGTCTTTCCCACGAGGCTTTCCCACGAGGCTTTCCCACAGGGCTGTCCCACGTGCACACGTGGTGGGAGTCGATCCTCGTCTTGCACGTCAAGGCAGTGCAGGGAAAACAGGTTCCTCTGGAATGGACTGACACATCTGGGGGACTCTTGGAATGGTGGCACGACCCTGGAGTTCCTCTCACCTTTCCTGTGGAGAGCGCCTCCTCTTGAGATGCGACAGGAATGCCGGGAATTCTTTCCCTACGAAACAGGGAAAGCATCCCTCATCTCGAGATAGTAGGCGGAAACGGGGCTCCCCTGGATGTGTGCGGGACCCTCGTGCTTCCTCTCGAGTGGAGACTGGTATGTCGGGGAACTTCTTGAGTGGCAGCAAGGGTGTGAAGGACCCTTTGGAAGTTCCAGTGGTTAGATGTAATTAGCCTCGAGAAGCCTCAGCGGAAATGGGACTCATCTCGCCTGGAGGGAAAACCTCCTGGATTTTCTCGATTTGCGGCAGGTGCTCTCGACTGACGACGGGGACCTCAGGGACACGCTCTGGTGGCCTCAGGAAAGGCCAGTCTCCATGCGAGTTCCTCGGGGGCCCCTCGGGATTCCTCTCCCGTCGATGCTGGGGCCTAAGACCTTGTGTGGAGTCGGGGCCGGAACCTGAGGATTCCTCTCCAGTGCTGACATGGATCTTGGGGTACTTCTGGAGTCTCCCCAGGGGAGTCAGTGCCCGTCTCGAATGCGGGCATGCACTTGCATTTTCCTCCAGAGCGGTAGCAGCAGTGTCACGCAGTCCGCCACGTGGATCAAAGGATCTATGGTTTTCCCTCGAGTCTTTCCCACGAGGCTTTCCCAAGAGGCTTTCCCACAGGGCTGTCCCACGTGCACACGTGGTGGGAGTCGATCCTCGGCTTGAACGTCAAGGCAGTGCAGGGAAAACAGGTTCCTCTGGAATGGACTGACATATCGGGGGGGTTTTGGAATGGTGGCACGACCCTCGAGTTCCTCTCGCCTTTCCTGTGGAGAGCGCCTCCTCTTGAGATGCGACGGGAACGCCGGGAATTCTTTCCCTACGAAACAGGGAAAGGATCCCTCATCTCGAGCTAGGAGGCGGAAACGGGGCTCCCCTGGATGTGTGCGGCACCCTCGTGCTTCCTCTCGAGTGGAGACGGGTATGGCGGGGAACTTCTTGAGTTGCAGTAAGGGTGTGAAGGACACCTTGGAAGTTCCAGTGGTTAGATGTGATTAGCCTCGAGAAGCCTCAGCGGAAATGGGCCTCATCTAGCCTGGAGGGCAAAACCTCCTGGATTTTCTCGAGTTGCAACAGGTGCTCTCGACTTACGGCGGGGACCTCAGGGACCCGCTCTGGTGGCCTCAGGAAAGGCCAGTCCCCATGCGAGTTCCTCGGGGGCCTCTCGGGATTCCTCTCCCGTCGATGCCGGGGCCTAAGACCTTGTGTGGAGTCGGGGCCGGAACCTGAGGATTCCTCTCCAGTGCTGACATGGAACTTGGGGTATTTCTGGAGTCTCCCCAGGGGAGTCAGTCCTCGTTTCGAATGCTGGCATGCACTTGCGCTTTCCTCCAGAGCGGTAGCAGCAGTGTCACGCAGTCCGCCGAGTGGATCAAAGGATCTATGGTTTTCCCTCGAGTCTTTCCCACGAGGCTTTCCCACGAGGCTTTCCCACAGGGCTGTCCCCCGTGCCCACGTGGTGGGAGTCGATCCTCGGCTTGAACGTCAAGGCAGTGCAGGGAAAACAGGTTCCTCTGGAATGGACTGACACATCTGTGGGACTCTTGGAATGGTGGCACGACCCTGGAGTTCCTCTCGCCTTTCCTGTGGAGAGCGCCTCCTCTTGAGATGCGACGGGAACGCCGGGAATTCTTTCCCTAAGAAACAGGATAAGGATCCCTCATCTCGAGCTAGGCGGCGGAAACGGGGCTCCCCTGGATGTGTGCGGGACCCTCGTGCTTCCTCTTGAGTGGAGACGGGTATGTCGGGGAACTTCTTGAGTTGCAGCAAGGATGTGAAGGACCCTTTGGAAGTTCCAGTGATTAGATGTGATTAGCCTCGAGAAGCTTCAGCGGAAATGGGACTCATCTCGCCTGGAGGGCAAAACCTCCTGGATTTTCTCGAGTTGCGGCAGGTGCTCTCGACTTTTGACGGGGACCTCAGGGACCCGCGCTGGTAGCCTCAGGAAAGGCCAGTCCCCATGCGAGTTCCTCGGGGGCCTCTTGGGATTCCTCTCCCGTCGATGCCGGGGCCTAAGACCTTGTGTGGAGTCGGGGCCAGAAACTGAGGATTCCTCTCCAGTGCTGACATGGATGTTGGGGTACTTCTGGAGTCTCTCCAGGGTAGTCAGTCCTCGTCTCGAATGCGGGCATGCACTTGCGCTTTCCTCCAGAGCGGTAGCAGCAGTGTCACGCAGTCCGCCGCGTGGATCAAAGGATCTATGGTTTTCCCTCGAGTCTTTCCCACGAGGCTTTCCCACGAGGCTTTCCCACAGGGCTGTCCCCCGTGCCCACGTGGTGGGAGTCGATCCTCGGCTTGAACGTCAAGGCAGTGCAGGGAAAACAGGTTCCTCTGGAATGGACTGACACATCTGGGGGACACTTGGAATGGTGGCACGACCCTGGAGTTCCTCTCGCCTTTCCTGTGCAGAGCGCCTCCTCTTGAGGTGCGACGGGAACGCCGGGAATTCTTTCCCTAGGAAAAAGGGAAAGGATCTCTCATCTCGAGCTAGGAGGCTGAAACGTGGCTCCCCGGGATATGTGCGGGACCCTAGTGCTTCCTCTCGAGTGGAGACGGGTATGTCGGGGAACTTCTGGAGTTGCAGCAAGTGTGTGAAGGACCCTTTGGAAGTTCCAGTGGTTAGATGTGATTAGCCTCGAGAAGCCTCAGCGGAAATGGGCCTCATCTCGCCTGGAGGGCAAAACCTCCTGGATTTTCTCGAGTTGCGGCAGGTGCTCTCGACTTACGGCGGGGACCTCAGGGACCCGCGCTGGTGGCCTCAGGAAAAGCCAGTCCCCATGCGAGTTCCTCGGGGGCCTCTCGGGATTCCTCTCCCGTCGATGCCGGGGCCTAAGACCTTGTGTGGAGTCGGGGCCGGAACCTGAGGATTCCTCTCCAGTGATGACATGGATCTTGGGGTACTTCTGGAGTCTCCCCAGCGGAGTCAGTCCTCGTCTCGAATGCGGGCATGCATTTGCGCTTTCCTCCAGAGCGGTAGCAGCAGTGTCACGCAGTCCGCCGCGTGGATCAAAGGATCTATGATTTTCCCTCGAGTCTTTCCCACGAGGCTTTCCCACGAGGCTTTCCCACAGGGCTGTCCCCCGTGCACACGTGGTGGGAGTCGATCCTCGGCTTGAACGTCAAGGCAGTGCAGGGAAAACAGGTTCCTCTGGAATGGACTGACACATCTGGGGGACACTTGGAATGGTGGCACGACCCTGGAGTTCCTCTCGCTTTTCCTGTGGAGAGCGCCTCCTCTTGAGATGCGACGGGAACGCCGGGAATTCTTTCCCTACGAAACAGGGAAAGGATCCCTCATCTCGAGCTTGGAGGCGGAAACGGGGCTCCCCTGGATGTGTGCGGGACCCTCGTGCTTTCTCTCGAGTGGAGACGGGTATGTCGGGGAACTTCTTGAGTTGCAGCAAGGGTGTGAAGGACCCTTTGGAAGTTCCAGTGGTTAGATGTGATTAGCCTCGAGAAGCCTCAGTGGAAATGGGCCTCATCTCGCCTGGAGGGCAAAACCTCCTGGATTTTCTCGAGTTGCGACAGGTGCTCTCGACTTACCACGGGGACGTCGGGGACCCGCTCTGGTGGCCTCAGGAAAGGCCAGTCCTCATGCGAGTTCCTCGGGGGCTTCTCGGGATTCCTCTCCCGTCGATGCCGGGGCCTAAGACCTTGTGTGGAGTCGGGGCCGGAACCTGAGGATTCCTCTCCAGTGCAGAGATGGATCTTGGGGTACTTCTGGAGTCTCCCCAGGGGAGTCAGTCCTCGTCTCGAATGCGGGCATGCACTTGCGCTTTCCTCCAGAGCGGTAGCAGCAGTGTCACGCAGTCCGCCGCGTGGATCAAAGGATCTATGATTTTCCCTCGAGTCTTTCCCACGAGGCTTTCCCACGAGGCTTTCCCACAGGGCTGTCCCACATGCACACGTGGTGGGAGTCGATCCTCGGCTTGAACGTCAAGGCATTGCAGGGAAAACAGGTTCCTCTGGAATGGAGTGACACATCTGGGGGACACTTGGAATGGTGGCACGACCCTGGAGTTCCTCTCGCCTTTCCTGTGGAGAGCGCCTCCTCTTGAGATGCGACGGGAACGCCGGGAATTCTTTCCCTACGAAACAGGGAAAGGATCCCTCATCTCGAGCTTGGAGGCGGAAACGGGGCTCCCCTGGATGTGTGCGGGACCCTCGTGCTTTCTCTCGAGTGGAGACGGGTATGTCGGGGAACTTCTTGAGTTGCAGCAAGGGTGTGAAGGACCCTTTGGAAGTTCCAGTGGTTAGATGTGATTAGCCTCGAGAAGCCTCAGCGGAAATGGGCCTCATTTCGCCTGGAGGGCAAACCTCTTGGATTTTCTCGAGTTGCGGCAGGTGCTCTCGACTTACGACGGGGACCTCAGGGACCCGCTCTGGTGGCCTCAGGAAAGGCCAGTCCCCATGCGAGTTCCTCAGGGGCCTCTCGGGATTCCTCTCCCGTCGATGCCGGGGCCTAAGACCTTGTGTGGAGTCGGGGCCGGAACCTGAGGATTCCTCTCCAGTGCTGACATGGATCTTGGGGTACTTCTGGAGTCTCCCCAGGGGAGTCAGTCCTCGTCTCGAATGCGGGCAGGCACTTGCGCTTTCCTCCAGAGCGGTAGCAGCAGTGTCACGCAGTCCGCCGCGTGGATCAAAGGATCTATGATTTTCCCTCGAGTCTTTCCCAGGAGGCTTTCCCACGAGGCTTTCCCACATGGCTGTCCCCCGTGCACACGTGGTGGGAGTCGATCCTCGGCTTGAACGTCAAGGCAGTGCAGGGAAAACAGGTTCCTCTGGAATGGACTGACACATCTGGGGGACACTTGGAATGGTGGCACGACCCTGGAGTTCCTCTCGCCTTTCCTGTGGAGAGCGCCTCCTCTTGAGATGCGACGGGAACGCCGGGAATTCTTTCCCTACGAAACAGGGAAAGGATCCCTCATCTCGAGCTAGGAGGCGGAAACGGGGCTCCCATGGATGTGTGCGGGACCCACGTGCTTCCTCTCGAGTGGAGACGGGTATGTCGGGGAACTTCTTTAGTTGCAGTAATGGTGTGAAGGACCCTTTGGAAGTTCCAGTGGTTAGATGTGATTAGCCTCGAGAAGCCTCAGTGGAAATGGGCCTCATCTCGCCTGGAGGGCAAAACCTCCTGGATTTTCTCGAGTTGCGACAGGTGCTCTCGACTTACCACGGGGACGTCGGGGACCCGCTCTGGTGGCATCAGGAAAGGCCAGTTCTCATGCGAGTTCCTCGGGGGCTTCTCGGGATTCCTCTCCCGTCGATGCCGGGGCCTAAGACCTTGTGTGGAGTCGGGGCCGGAACCTGAGGATTCCTCTCCAATGCAGAGATGGATCTTTGGGTAATTCTGGAGTCTCCCCAGGGGAGTCAGTCGTCGTCTCCAATGCGGGCATGCACTTGCGCTTTCCTCCAGAGCAGTAGCAGCAGTTTCACGCAGTCCGCCGCGTGGAGCAAAGGATCTATGGTTTTCCCTCGAGTCTTTCCCACGAGGCTTTCCCACGAGGCTTTCCCACAGGGCAGTCCCACGTGCACACGTGGTGGGAGTCGATCCTCGGCTTGAATGTCAAGGCAGTGCAGGGAAAACAGGTTCCTCTGGAATGGACTGACACATCTGGGTGAGTCTTGGAATGGTGGCACGACCCTGGAGTTCCTCTCACCTTTCCTGTGGAGAGCACCTCCTCTTGAGATGCGACACGAACGCCGGGAATTCTTTCCCTACGAAACAGGGAAAGGATCCCTCATCTCGAGCTACGAGGCGGAAACGGGGCTCCCATGGATGTGTGCGGCACCCTCGTGCTTCCTCTCGAGTGGAGACGGGTATGGCGGGGAACTTCTTGAGTTGCAGTAAGGGTGTGAAGGACACCTTGGAAGTTCCAGTGGTTAGATGTGATTAGCCTCGAGAAGCCTCAGCGGAAATGGGCCTCATCTAGCCTGGAGGGCAAAACCTCCTGGATTTTCTCGAGTTGCAACAGGTGCTCTCGACTTACGGCGGGGACCTCAGGGACCCGCTCTGGTGGCCTCAGGAAAGGCCAGTCCCCATGCGAGTTCCTCGGGGGCCTCTCGGGATTCCTCTCCCATCGATGCCGGGGCCTAAGACCTTGTGTGGAGTCGGGGCCGGAACCTGAGGATTCCTCTCCAGTGCTGACATGGAACTTGGGGTATTTCTGGAGTCTCCCCAGGGGAGTCAGTCCTCGTTTCGAATGCTGGCGTGCACTTGCGCTTTCCTCCAGAGCGGTAGCAGCAGTGTCACGCAGTCCGCCGCGTGGATCAAAGGATCTATGGTTTTCCCTCGAGTCTTTCCCACGAGGCTTTCCCACGAGGCTTTCCCACAGGGCTGTCCCCCGTGCACACGTGGTGGGAGTCGATCCTCGGCTTGAACGTCAAGGCAGTGCAGGGAAAACAGGTTCCTCTGGAATGGACTGACACATCTGTGGGACTCTTGGAATGGTGGCACGACCCTGGAGTTCCTCTCGCCTTTCCTGTGGAGAGCGCCTCCTCTTGAGATGCGACGGGAACGCCGGGAATTCTTTCCCTAAGAAACAGGATAAGGATCCCTCATCTCGAGCTAGGCGGCGGAAACGGGGCTCCCCTGGATGTGTGCGGGACCCTCGTGCTTCCTCTTGAGTGGAGACGGGTATGTCGGGGAACTTCTTGAGTTGCAGCAAGGGTGTGAAGGACCCTTTGGAAGTTCCAGTGATTAGATGTGATTAGCCTCGAGAAGCTTCAGCGGAAATGGGACTCATCTCGCCTGGAGGGCAAAACCTCCTGGATTTTCTCGAGTTGCGGCAGGTGCTCTCGACTTTCGACGGGGACCTCAGGGACCCGCGCTGGTAGCCTCAGGAAAGGCCAGTCCCCATGCGAGTTCCTCGGGGGCCTCTTGGGATTCCTCTCCCGTCGATGCCGGGGCCTAAGACCTTGTGTGGAGTCGGGGCCAGAAACTGAGGATTCCTCTCCATGCAGACATGGATGTTGGGGTACTCCTGGAGTCGCTCCAGGGTAGTCAGTCCTCGTCTCGAATGCGGGCATGCACTTGCGCTTTCCTCCAGAGCGGTAGCAGCAGTGTCACGCAGTCCGCCGCGTGGATCAAAGGATCTATGGTTTTCCCTCGAGTCTTTCCCACGAGGCTTTCCCACGAGGCTTTCCCACAGGGCTGTCCCCCGTGCCCACGTGGTGGGAGTCGATCCTCGGCTTGAACGTCAAGGCAGTGCAGGGAAAACAGGTTCCTCTGGAATGGACTGACACATCTGGGGGACACTTGGAATGGTGGCACGACCCTGGAGTTCCTCTCGCCTTTCCTGTGCAGAGCGCCTCCTCTTGAGGTGCGACGGGAACGCCGGGAATTCTTTCCCTAGGAAAAAGGGAAAGGATCTCTCATCTCGAGCTAGGAGGCGGAAACGTGGCTCCCCGGGATATGTGCGGGACCCTAGTGCTTCCTCTCGAGTGGAGACGGGTATGTCGGGGAACTTCTGGAGTTGCAGCAAGTGTGTGAAGGACCCTTTGGAAGTTCCAGTGGTTAGATGTGATTAGCCTCGAGAAGCCTCAGCGGAAATGGGCCTCATCTCGCCTGGAGGGCAAAACCTCCTGGATTTTCTCGAGTTGCGGCAGGTGCTCTCGACTTACGGCGGAGACCTCAGGGACCCGCGCTGGTGGCCTCAGGAAAAGCCAGTCCCCATGCGAGTTCCTCGGGGGCCTCTCGGGATTCCTCTCCCGTCGATGCCGGGGCCTAAGACCTTGTGTGGAGTCGGGGCCGGAACATGAGGATTCCTCTCCAGTGCTGACATGGATCTTGGGGTACTTCTGGAGTCTCCCCAGGGGAGTCAGTCCTCGTCTCGAATGCGGGCATGCACTTGCGCTTTCCTCCACAGCGGTAGCAGCAGTGTCACGCAGTCCGCCGCGTGGAGCAAAGGATCTATGGTTTTCCCTCGAGTCTTTCCCAGGAGTCTTTCCCACGAGGCTTTCCCACAGGGCGGTCCCACGTGCACACGTGGTGGGAGTCGATCCTCGGCTTGAACGTCAAGGCAGTGCAGGGAAAACAAGTTCCTCTCGAATGGACTGACACATCTGGGGGACTCTTGGAATGGTGGCACGACCCTGGAGTTCCTCTCGCCTTTCCTGTGGAGAGCGCCTCCTCTTGAGATGCGACGGGAACGCCGGGAATTCTTTCCCTACGAAACAGGGAAAGCATCCCTCATCTCGAGCTAGGAGGCGGAAACGGGGCTCCCCTGGATGTGTGTGGGACCCTCGTGCTTCCTCTCGAGTGGAGACGGGAATGTCGGGGAACTTCTTGAGTTGCAGCAAGGGTGTGAAGGACCCTTTGGAAGTTCCAGTGGTTAGATATGGTTAGCCTCGAGAAGCCTCAGCGGAAATAGGCCTCATCTCGCCTGGAGGGCAAAACCCTCCTGGATTTTCTCGAGTTGCAGCAGGTGCTCTCGACTTACGACGGGGACCTCTGGGACCCGGGCTGGTGGCCTCAGGAAAGGCCAGTCCCCATGCGAGTTCCTCGGGGGCCTCTCGGGATTCCTCTCCCGTCGATGCCGGGGCCTAAGACCTTGTGTGGAGTCGGGGCCGGAACCTGAGGATTCCTCTCCAGTGATGACATGGATCTTGGGGTACTTCTGGAGTCTCCCCAGCGGAGTCAGTCCTCGTCTCGAATGCGGGCATGCACTTGCGCTTTCCTCCAGAGCGGTAGCAGCAGTGTCACGCAGTCCGCCGCGTGGATCAAAGGATCTATGATTTTCCCTCGAGTCTTTCCCACGAGGCTTTCCCACGAGGCTTTCCCACAGGGCTGTCCCCCGTGCACACGTGGTGGGAGTCGATCCTCGGCTTGAACGTCAAGGCATTGCAGGGAAAACAGGTTCCTCTGGAATGGACTGACACATCTGGGGGACACTTGGAATGGTGGCACGACCCTGGAGTTCCTCTCGCCTTTCCTGTGGAGAGCGCCTCCTCTTGAGATGCGACGGGAACGCCGGGAATTCTTTCCCTACGAAACAGGGAAAGGATCCCTCATCTCGAGCTTGGAGGCGGAAACGGGGCTCCCCTGGATGTGTGCGGGACCCTCGTGCTTTCTCTCGAGTGGAGACGGGTATGTCGGGGAACTTCTTGAGTTGCAGCAAGGGTGTGAAGGACCCTTTGGAAGTTCCAGTGGTTAGATGTGATTAGCCTCGAGAAGCCTCAGCGGAAATGGGCCTCATTTCGCCTGGAGGGCAAACCTCTTGGATTTTCTCGAGTTGCGGCAGGTGCTCTCGACTTACGACGGGGACCTCAGGGACCCGGGCTGGTGGCGTCAGGAAAGGCCAGTCCCCATGCGAGTTCCTCAGGGGCCTCTCGGGATTCCTCTCCCGTCGATGCCGGGGCTTAAGACCTTGTGTGGAGTCGGGGCCGGAACCTGAGGATTCCTCTCCAGTGCTGACATGGATCTTGGGGTACTTCTGGAGTCTCCCCAGGGGAGTCAGTCCTCGTCTCGAATGCGGGCAGGCACTTGCGCTTTCCTCCAGAGCGGTAGCAGCAGTGTCACGCAGTCCGCCGCGTGGATCAAAGGATCTATGATTTTCCCTCGAGTCTTTCCCAGGAGGCTTTCCCACGAGGCTTTCCCACATGGCTGTCCCCCGTGCACACGTGGTGGGAGTCGATCCTCGGCTTGAACGTCAAGGCAGTGCAGGGAAAACAGGTTCCTCTGGAATGGACTGACACATCTGGGGGACACTTGGAATGGTGGCACGACCCTGGAGTTCCTCTCGCCTTTCCTGTGGAGAGCGCCTCCTCTTGAGATGCGACGGGAACGCCGGGAATTCTTTCCCTACGAAACAGGGAAAGGATCCCTCATCTCGAGCTACGAGGCGGAAACGGGGCTCCCATGGATGTGTGCGGGACCCTCGTGTTTCCTCTCGAGTGGAGACGGGTATGTCGGGGAACTTCTTTAGTTGCAGTAATGGTGTGAAGGACCCTTTGGAAGTTCCAGTGGTTAGATGTGATTAGCCTCGAGAAGCCTCAGTGGAAATGGGCCTCATCTCGCCTGGAGGGCAAAACCTCCTGGATTTTCTCGAGTTGCGACAGGTGCTCTCGACTTACCACGGGGACGTCGGGGACCCGCTCTGGTGGCATCAGGAAAGGCCAGTTCTCATGCGAGTTCCTCGGGGGCTTCTCGGGATTCCTCTCCCGTCGATGCCGGGGCCTAAGACCTTGTGTGGAGTCGGGGCCGGAACCTGAGGATTCCTCTCCAATGCAGAGATGGATCTTTGGGTAATTCTGGAGTCTCCCCAGGGGAGTCAGTCGTCGTCTCCAATGCGGGCATGCACTTGCGCTTTCCTCCAGAGCAGTAGCAGCAGTTTCACGCAGTCCGCCGCGTGGAGCAAAGGATCTATGGTTTTCCCTCGAGTCTTTCCCACGAGGCTTTCCCACGAGGCTTTCCCACAGGGCAGTCCCACGTGCACACGTGGTGGGAGTCGATCCTCGGCTTGAACGTCAAGGCAGTGCAGGGAAAACAGGTTCCTCTGGAATGGACTGACACATCTGGGTGAGTCTTGGAATGGTGGCACGACCCTGGAGTTCCTCTCACCTTTCCTGTGGAGAGCACCTCCTCTTGAGATGCGACAGGAACGCCGGGAATTCTTTCCCTACGAAAGAGGGAAAGCATCCCTCATCGCGAGATAGTAGGCGGAAACGGGGCTCCCCTGGATGTGTGCGGGACCCTCGTGCTTCCTCTCGAGTGGAGACTGGTATGTCGGGGAACTTCTTGAGTGGCAGCAAGGGTGTGAAGGACCCTTTGGAAGTTCCAGTGGTTAGATGTGATTAGCCTCGAGAAGCCTCAGCGGAAATGGTCCTCATCTCGCCTGGAGGGAAAACCTCCTGGATTTTCTCGAGTTGCGGCAGGTGCTCTCGACTGACGACGGGGACCTCAGGGACACGCTCTGGTGGCCTCAGGAAAGGCCAGTCCCCATGCGAGTTCCTCGGGGGCCTCTCGGGATTCCTCTCCCGTCAATGCCGGGGCCTAAGACCTTGTGTGGAATCGGGGCCAGAACCTGAGGATTCCTCTCCAGTGCTGACATGGATCTTGGGGTACTTCTGGAGTCTCCCCAGGGGAGTCAGTCCTCGTCTCGAATGCGGGCATGCACTTGCGCTTTCCTTCAGAGCGGTAGCAGCAGTGTCACACAGTCCGCCGCGTGGAGCAAAGGATCTATGGTTTTCCCACGAGTCTTTCCCACGAGGCTTTCCCACGAGGCTTTCCCACAGGGCAGTCCCAAGTGCAAACGTGGTGGGAGTCGATCCTCGGCTTGAATGTCAAGGCAGTGCAGGGAAAACAGGTTCCTCTGGAATGGACTGACATATCTGGGGGACTCTTGGAATGGTGGCACGACCCTGGAGTTCCTCTCGCCTTTCCTGTGGAGAGCGTCTCCCCTTGAGATGCGACGGGAAGGCTGGCAATTCTTGCCCTACGAAACAGGGAAATGATCCCTCATCTCGAGCTAGGAGGAGGAAACGGGGCTCCCCTGGATGTGTGCGGGACCCTCGTGCTTCCTCTCGAGTGGAGACTGGATGTCAGGGAACTTCTTGAGTGGCAGCAAGGGTGTGAAGGACCCTTTGGAAGTTCCAGTGGTTAGATGTGATTAGCCTCGAGAAGCCTCAGCGGAAATGGGCCTCATCTCGCCTGCAGGGCAAAACCTCCTGGATTTTCCCGAGTTGCGGCAGGTGCTCTCGACTTACGACGGGGACCTCAGGGACCCGCTCTGGTGGCCTCAGGAAAGGCCAGTCCCCATGCGGGTTCCTGGGGGGCCTCTCGGGATTCCTCTCCCGGCGTTGCCGGGGCCTAAGCCCTTGTGTGGAGTCGGGGCCGGAACCTGAGGATTCCTCTCCAGTGCTGACATGTATCTTGGGGTACTTCTGGAGTCTCCCCAGGGGAGTCAGTCCTCGTCTCGAATGCGGGCATGCACTTGGCTTTCCTCCAGAGCGGTAGCAACAGTGTCACGCAGTCCGCCGCGTGGAGCAAAGGATCTATGGTTTTCCCTCGAGTCTTTCCCACGAGGCTTTCACACAGGGCTGTCCCACGTGCACAGGTGGTGGGAGTCGATCCTCGGCTTGAACGTCAAGGCAGTGCAGGGAAAACAGGTTCCTCTGGAATGGACTGACACATCTGGGGGTCTCTTGGAATGGTGGCACGACCCTGGACTTCCTCTCGCCTTTCCTGTGGAGAGCGACTCCTCTTGAGATGCGACGGGAACGCCGGGAATTCTTTCCCTACGAAACAGGGAAAGGATCCCTCATCTCGAGCTATGAGGCGGAAACGTGGCTCGCCTGGTTGTGTGCGGGACCCTCGTGCTTCCTCTCGAGTGGAGACCTTTAGTTCGGGGAACTTCTTGAGTTGCAGCAAGGGTGTGAAGTACCCTTTGGAAGGTCCAGTGGTTACATGTGATTAGCATCGAGAAGCCTCAGCGGAAATGGGCCTCATCTCGCCTGGAGGGCAAAACCTCCTGGATTTTCTCGAGTTGCGGCAGGTGCTCTCGACTTACGACGGGGACCTCAGGGACACGCTCTGGTGGCCTCAGGAAAGGCCAGTCCCCATGCGAGTTCCTCGGGGGCCTCTCGGGATTCCTCTCCCGTCGATGCAGGGGCCTAAGACCTTGTGTGAAGTCGGGGCCGGAACCTGAGGATACCTCTCCAGTGCTGACATGGATCTTGGGGTACTTCTGGAGTCTCCCCAGGGGAGTCAGTCCTCGTCTCGAATGCGGGCATGCACTTGCGCTTTCCTCCAGAGCGGTAGCAGCAGTGTCACGCAGTCCGCCGCGTGGATCAAAGGATCTATGGTTTTCCCTCGAGTCTTTCCCACGAGGCTTTCCCACGAGGCTTTCCCACAGGGCTGTCCCCCGTGCCCACGTGGTGGAAGTCGATCCTCGGCTTGAACGTCGAGGCAGTGCAGGGAAAACAGATTCCTCTGGAATGGACTGACACATCTGGGGGACTCTTGGAATGGTGGCACGACCCTGGAGTTCCTCTCGCCTTTCCTGTGGAGAGCGCCTCCTCTTGAGATGCGACGGGAACGCCGGGAATTCTTTCCCAAAGAAACAGGGAAAGGATCCCTCATCTCGAGCTAGGAGGCGGAAACGGGGCTCCCCTTGATGTGTGCGGGACCCTCGTGCTTTCTCTCGAGTGGAGAAGGGTATGTCGGGGAACTTCTTGAGTTGCAGCAAGGGTGTGAAGGACCCTTTGGAAGTTCCAGTGGTTAGATGTGATTAGCCTCGAGAAGCCTCAGCGGAAATGGGCCTCATCTCGCCTGGAGGGCAAAACCTCCTGGATTTTCTCGAGTTGCGGCAGGTGCTCTCGCCTTACGACGGGGACCTCAGGGACCCGCTCTGGTGGCCTCAGGAAAGGCCAGTCCCCATGCGAGTTCCTCGGGGGCCTCTCGGGATTCCTCTCCCGTCGATGCCGGGGCCTAAGACCTTGTGTGGAGTCGGGACCGGAACCTGAGGATTCCTCTCCAGTGCTGAATGGATCTTGGGGTAATTCTGGAGTCTCCCCAAGGGAGTCAGTCCTCGTCTCGATTGCGGGCATGCACTTGCGCTTTCCTCCAGAGCGGTAGCAGCAGTGTCACGCAGTCCGCCGCGTGGATCAAAGGATCTATGGTTTTCCCACGAGTCTTTCCCACGAGGCTTTCCCACAGAGCTGTCCCACGTGCACACGTGGTGGGAGTCGATCCTCGGCTTGAACGTCAAGGCAGTGCAGGGAAAACAGGTTCCTCTCGAATGGACTGACACATCTGGGGGACTCTTGGAATGGTGGCACGACCCTGGAGTTCCTCTCGCCGTTCCTGTGGAGAGCGCCTCCTCTTGAGATGCGACGGGAATGCCGGGAATTCTTTCCCTACGAAACAGGGAAAGGATCCCTCATGTCGAGCTAGGAGGCGGAAACGGGGCTTCCCTGGATGTGTGCGGGACCCTCGTGCTTCCTCTAGAGTGGAAACGGGTATGTCGGGGAACTTCTTGAGTTGCAGCAAGGGTGTGAAGGACCCTTTGGAAGTTCCAGTGGTTAGATGTGATTAGCCTCGAGAAGCGTCATTGGAAATGGGCCTCATCTCGCCTGGAGGGCAAAACCTCCTGGATTTTCTCCAGTTGCGGCAGGTGCTCTCGACTTACGACGGGGACCTCAGGGACATGCGCTGGTGGCCTCAGGAAAGGCCAGTCCCCATGCGAGTTCTTCGGGGGCCTATCGGGATTCCTCTCCCGTCGATGCCGGGGCCTAAGACCTTGTGTGGAGTCGGGGCCGGAACCTGAGGATTCCTCTCCAGTGCTGACATGGATCTTGGGGTACTTCTGGAGTCTCCCCAGGGGAGTCAGTCCTCGTCTCGAATGCGGGCATGCACTTGCGCTTTCCTCCAGAGCGGTAGCAGCAGTGTCACGCAGTCCGCCGAGTGGATCAAAGGATCTATGGTTTTCCCTCGAGTCTTTCCCAGGAGTCTTTCCCACGAGGCTTTCCCACAGGGCTGTCCCACGTGCACACGTGGTGGGAGTCGATCCTCGGCTTGAACGTCAAGGCAGTGCAGGGAAAACAGGTTCCTTTCGAATGGACTGACACATCTGGGGGACTCTTGGAATGGTGGCACGACCCTGGAGTTCCTCTCGCCTTTCCTGTGGAGAGCGCCTCCTCTTGAGATGCGACGGGAACGCCGGGAATTCTTTCCCTACGAAACAGGGAAAGCATCCCTCATCTCGAGCTAGGAGGCGGAAACGGGGCTCCCCTGGAGGTGTGCGGGACCCTCATGCTTCCTCTCGAGTGGAGACGGGAATGTCGGGGAACTTCTTGAGTTGCAGCAAGGGTGTGAAGGACCCTTTGGAAGTTCCAGTGGTTAGATATGGTTAGCCTCGAGAAGCCTCAGCGGAAATGGGCCTCATCTCGCCTGGAGGGCAAAACCCTCCTGGATTTTCTCGAGTTGCGGCAGGTGCTCTCGACTTACGACGGGGACCTCAGGGACCCGGGCTGGTGGCCTCAGGAAAGGCCAGTCCCCATGCGAGTTCCTCGGGGGCCTCTCGGGATTCCTCTCCCGTCGATGCCGGGGCCTAAGACCTTGTGTGGAGTCGGGGCCGGAACCTGAGGATTCCTCTCCAGTGATGACATGGATCTTGGGGTACTTCTGGAGTCTCCCCAGGGGAGTCAGTCCTCGTCTCGAATGCGGGCATGCACTTGCGCTTTCCTCCAGAGCGGTAGCAGCAGTGTCACGCAGTCCGCCGCGTGGATCAAAGGATCTATGATTTTCCCTCGAGTCTTTCCCACGAGGCTTTCCCACGAGGCTTTCCCACAGGGCTGTCCCCCGTGCACACGTGGTGGGAGTCGATCCTCGGCTTGAACGTCAAGGCAGTGCAGGGAAAACAGGTTCCTCTGGAATGGACTGACACATCTGGGGGACACTTGGAAAGGTGGCACGACCCTGGAGTTCCTCTCGCCTTTCCTGTGGAGAGCGCCTCCTCTTGAGATGCGACGGGAACGCCGGGAATTCTTTCCCTACGAAACAGGGAAAGGATCCCTCATCTCGAGCTTGGAGGCGGAAACGGGGCTCCCCTGGATGTGTGCGGGACCCTCGTGCTTTCTCTCGAGTGGAGACGGGTATGTCGGGGAACTTCTTGAGTTGCAGCAAGGGTGTGAAGGACCCTTTGGAAGTTCCAGTGGTTAGATGTGATTAGCCTCGAGAAGCCTCAGCGGAAATGGGCCTCATTTCGCCTGGAGGGCAAACCTCTTGGATTTTCTCGAGTTGCGGCAGGTGCTCTCGACTTACGACGGGGACCTCAGGGACCCGCTCTGGTGGCCTCAGGAAAGGCCAGTCCCCATGCGAGTTCCTCAGAGGCCTCTCGGGATTCCTCTCCCGTCGATGCCGGGGTCTAAGACCTTGTGTGGAGTCGGGGCCGGAACCTGAGGATTCCTCTCCAGTGCTGACATGGATCTTGGGGTACTTCTGGAGTCTCCCCAGGGGAGTCAGTCCTCGTCTCGAATACGGGCAGGCACTTGCGCTTTCCTCCAGAGCGGTAGCAGCAGTGTCACGCAGTCCGCCGCGTGGATCAAAGGATCTATGATTTTCCCTCGAGTCTTTCCCAGGAGGCTTTCCCACGAGGCTTTCCCACATGGCTGTCCCCCGTGCACACGTGGTGGGAGTCGATCCTCGGCTTGAACGTCAAGGCAGTGCAGGGAAAACAGGTTCCTCTGGAATGGACTGACACATCTGGGGGACACTTGGAATGGTGGCACGACCCTGGAGTTCCTCTCGCCTTTCCTGTGGAGAGCGCCTCCTCTTGAGATGCGACGGGAACGCCGGGAATTCTTTCCCTACGAAACAGGGAAAGGATCCCTCATCTCGAGCTACGAGGCGGAAACGGGGCTCCCATGGATGTGTGCGGGACCCTCGTGCTTCCTCTCGAGTGGAGACGGGAATGTCGGGGAACTTCTTTAGTTGCAGTAATGGTGTGAAGTACCCTTTGGAAGTTCCAGTGGTTAGATGTGATTAGCCTCAAGAAGCCTCAGTGGAAATGGGCCTCATCTCGCCTGGAGGGCAAAACCTCCTGGATTTTCTCGAGTTGCGACAGGTGCTCTCGACTTACCACGGGGACGTCGGGGACCCCCTCTGGTGGCCTCAGGAAAGGCCAGTCCTCATGCGAGTTCCTCGGAGGCTTCTCGGGATTCCTCTCCCGTCGATGCCGGGGCCTAAGACCTTGTGTGGAGTCGGGGCCGGAACCTGAGGATTCCTCTCCAGTGCAGAGATGGATCTTTGGGTAATTCTGGAGTCTCCCCAGGGGAGTCAGTCGTCGTCTCCAATGCGGGCATGCACTTGCGCTTTCCTCCAGAGCAGTAGCAGCAGTTTCACGCAGTCCGCCGCGTGGAGCAAAGGATCTATGGTTTTCCCTCGAGTCTTTCCCACGAGGCTTTCCCACGAGGCTTTCCCACAGGGCAGTCCCACGTGCACACGTGGTGGGAGTCGATCCTCGGCTTGAACGTCAAGGCAGTGCAGGGAAAACAGGTTCCTCTGGAATGGACTGACACATCTGGGTGACTCTTGGAATGGTGGCACGACCCTGGAGTTCCTCTCACCTTTCCTGTGGAGAGCACCTCCTCTTGAGATGCGACAGGAACGCCGGGAATTCTTTCCCTACGAAACAGGGAAAGGATCCCTCATCTCGAGCTAGGAGGCGGAAACGGGGCTCCCCTGGATGTGTGCGGGACCCTCGTGCTTCCTCTCGAGTGGAGACGGGTATGTCGGGGAACTTTTTGAGTGGCAGCAAGGGTGTGGAGGACCCTTTGGAAGTTCCAGTGGTTAGATGTGATTAGCCTCAAGAAGCCTCAGTGGAAATGGGCCTCATCTCGCCTGGAGGGCAAAACCTCCTGGATTTTCTCGAGTTGCGGCAGGTGCTCTCGACTTACGGCGGGGACCTCAGGGACCCGCGCTGGTGGCCTCAGGAAAAGCCAGTCCCCATGCGAGTTCCACGGGGGCCTCTCGGGATTCCTCTCCCGTCGATGCCGGGGCCTAAGACCTTGTGTGGAGTCGGGGCCGGAACCTGAGGATTCCTCTCCAGTGCTGACATGGATCTTGGGGTACTTCTGGAGTCTCCCCAGGGGAGTCAGTCCTCGTCTCCAATGCGGGCATGCACTTGCGATTTCCTCCAGAGCGGTAGCAGCAGTGTCACGCAGTCCGCCGCGTGGAGCAAAGGATCTATGGTTTTCCCTCGAGTCTTTCCCAGGAGTCTTTCCCACGAGGCTTTCCCACAGGGCGGTCCCACGTGCACACGTGGTGGGAGTCGATCCTCGGCTTGAACGTCAAGGCAGTGCAGGGAAAACAGATTCCTCTGGAATGGACTGACACATCTGGGGGACTCTTGGAATGGTGGCACGACCCTGGAGTTCCTCTCGCCTTTCCTGTGGAGAGCGCCTCCTCTTGAGATGCGACGGGAATGCCGGGAATTCTTTCCCTACGAAACAGTGAAAGGATCCCTCATCTCGAGCTAGGAGGCGGAAACGGGGCTCCCCTGGATGTGTGCGGGACCCTCGTGCTTCCTCTCGAGTGGAGACGGGAATGTCGGGGAACTTCTTGAGTTGCAGCAAGGGTGTGAAGGACCCTTTGGAAGTTCCAGTGGTTAGATATGATTAGCCTCGAGAAGCCTCAGCGGAAATGGGCCTCATTTCGCCTGGAGGGCAAACCTCTTGGATTTTCTCGAGTTGCGGCAGGTGCTCTCGACTTACGACGGGGACCTCAGGGACCCGCTCTGGTGGCCTCAGGAAAGGCCAGTCCCCATGCGAGTTCCTCAGGGGCCTCTCGGGATTCCTCTCCCGTCGATGCCGGGGCCTAAGACCTTGTGTGGAGTCGGGGCCGGAACCTGAGGATTCCTCTCCAGTGCTGACATGGATCTTGGGGTACTTCTGGAGTCTCCCCAGGGGAGTCAGTCCTCGTCTCGAATGCGGGCAGGCACTTGCGCTTTCCTCCAGAGCGGTAGCAGCAGTGTCACGCAGTCCGCCGCGTGGATCAAAGGATCTATGATTTTCCCTCGAGTCTTTCCCACGAGGCTTTCCCACGAGGCTTTCCCACATGGCTGTCCCCCGTGCACACGTGGTGGGAGTCGATCCTCGGCTTGAACGTCAAGGCAGTGCAGGGAAAACAGGTTCCTCTGGAATGGACTGACACATCTGGGGGACACTTGGAATGGTGGCACGACCCTGGAGTTCCTCTCGCCTTTCCTGTGGAGAGCGCCTCCTCTTGAGATGCGACGGGAACGCCGGGAATTCTTTCCCAACGAAACAGGGAAAGGATCCCTCATCTCGAGCTACGGAGGCGGAAACGGGGCTCCCCTGGATGTGTGCGGGACCCTCGTGCTTCCTCTCGAGTGGAGACGGGTATGTCGGGGAACTTCTTGAGTTGCAGCAAGGGTGTGAAGGACCCTTTGGAAGTTCCAGTGGTTAGATATGATTAGCCTGGAGAAGCCTCAGCGGAAATGGGCCTCATCTCGCCTGGAGGGCAAAACCCTCCTGGATTTTCTCGAGTTGCGGCAGGTGCTCTCGACTTACGACGGGGACCTCAGGGACCCGGGCTGGTGGCGTCAGGAAAGGCCAGTCCCCATGCGAGTTCCTCAGGGGCCTCTCGGGATTCCTCTCCCGTCGATGCCGGGGCCTAAGACCTTGTGTGGAGTCGGGGCCGGAACCTGAGGATTCCTCTCCAGTGATGACATGGATCTTGGGGTACTTCTGGAGTCTCCCCAGGGGAGTCAGTCCTCGTCTCGAATGCGGGCATGCACTTGCGCTTTCCTCCAGAGCGGTAGCAGCAGTGTCACGCAGTCCGCCGCGTGGATCATAGGATCTATGGTTTTCCCTCGAGTCTTTCCCACGAGGCTTTCCCACGAGGCTTTCCCACAGGGCTGTCCCCCGTGCACACGTGGTGGGAGTCGATCCTCGGCTTGAACGTCAAGGCATTGCAGGGAAAACAGGTTCCTCTGGAATGGACTGACACATCTGGGGGACACTTGGAATGGTGGCACGACCCTGGAGTTCCTCTCGCCTTTCCTGTGGAGAGCGCCTCCTCTTGAGATGCGACGGGAACGCCGGGAATTCTTTCCCTACGAAACAGGGAAAGGATCCCTCATCTCGAGCTTGGAGGCGGAAACGGGGCTCCCCTGGATGTGTGCGGGACCCTCGTGCTTTCTCTCGAGTGGAGACGGGTATGTCGGGGAACTTCTTGAGTTGCAGCAAGGGTGTGAAGGACCCTTTGGAAGTTCCAGTGGTTAGATGTGATTAGCCTCGAGAAGCCTCAGCGGAAATGGGCCTCATTTCGCCTGGAGGGCAAACCTCTTGGATTTTCTCGAGTTGCGGCAGGTGCTCTCGACTTACGACGGGGACCTCAGGGACCCGCTCTGGTGGCCTCAGGAAAGGCCAGTCCCCATGCGAGTTCCTCAGGGGCCTCTCGGGATTCCTCTCCCGTCGATGCCGGGGCCTAAGACCTTGTGTGGAGTCGGGGCCGGAACCTGAGGATTCCTCTCCAGTGCTGACATGGATCTTGGGGTACTTCTGGAGTCTCCCCAGGGGAGTCAGTCCCCGTCTCGAATGCGGGCATGCACTTGCGCTTTCCTCCAGAGCGGTAGCAGCAGTGTCGCGCAGTCCGCCGCGTGGATCAAAGGATCTACGGTTTTCCCTCGAGTCTTTCCCACGAGGCTTTCCCACGAGGCTTTCCCACAGGGCTGTCCCACGTGCACACGTGGTGGGAGTCGATCCTCGGCTTGAACGTCAAGGCAGTGCAGGGAAAACAGGTTCCTCTGGAATGGACTGACACATCTGGGGGTCTCTTGGAATGGTGGCACGACCCTGGAGTTCCTCTCGCCTTTCCTGTGGAGAGCGCCTCCTCTTGAGATGCGACGGAACGCCGGGAATTCTATCCCTACGAAACAGGGAAAGGATCCCTCATCTCGAGCTAGGAGGCGGAAACGGGGCTCCCCTGGATGTGTGCGGGACCCTCGTGCTTCCTCTCGAGTGGAGACGGGAATGTCGGGGAACTTCTTGAGTTGCAGCAAGGGTGTGAAGGACCCTTTGGAAGTTCCAGTGGTTAGATATGGTTAGCCTCGAGAAGCCTCAGCGGAAATAGGCCTCATCTCGCCTGGAGGGCAAAACCCTCCTGGATTTTCTCGAGTTGCAGCAGGTGCTCTCGACTTACGACGGGGACCTCTGGGACCCGGGCTGGTGGCCTCAGGAAAGGCCAGTCCCCATGCGAGTTCCTCGGGGGCCTCTCGGGATTCCTCTCCCGTCGATGCCGGGGCCTAAGACCTTGTGTGGAGTCGGGGCCGGAACCTGAGGATTCCTCTCCAGTGATGACATGGATCATGGGGTACTTCTGGAGTCTCCCCAGCGGAGTCAGTCCTCGTCTCGAATGCGGGCATGCACTTGCGCTTTCCTCCAGAGCGGTAGCAGCAGTGTCACGCAGTCCGCCGCGTGGATCAAAGGATCTATGATTTTCCCTCGAGTCTTTCCCACGAGGCTTTCCCACGAGGCTTTCCCACAGGGCTGTCCCCCGTGCACACGTGGTGGGAGTCGATCCTCGGCTTGAACGTCAAGGCATTGCAGGGAAAACAGGTTCCTCTGGAATGGACTGACACATCTGGGGGACACTTGGAATGGTGGCACGACCCTGGAGTTCCTCTCGCCTTTCCTGTGGAGAGCGCCTCCTCTTGAGATGCGACGGGAACGCCGGGAATTCTTTCCCTACGAAACAGGGAAAGGATCCCTCATCTCGAGCTTGGAGGCGGAAACGGGGCTCCCCTGGATGTGTGCGGGACCCTCGTGCTTTCTCTCGAGTGGAGACGGGTATGTCGGGGAACTTCTTGAGTTGCAGCAAGGGTGTGAAGGACCCTTTGGAAGTTCCAGTGGTTAGATGTGATTAGCCTCGAGAAGCCTCAGCGGAAATGGGCCTCATTTCGCCTGGAGGGCAAACCTCTTGGATTTTCTCGAGTTGCGGCAGGTGCTCTCGACTTACGACGGGGACCTCAGGGACCCGCTCTGGTGGCCTCAGGAAAGGCCAGTCCCCATGCGAGTTCCTCAGGGGCCTCTCGGGATTCCTCTCCCGTCGATGCCGGGGCTTAAGACCTTGTGTGGAGTCGGGGCCGGAACCTGAGGATTCCTCTCCAGTGCTGACATGGATCTTGGGGTACTTCTGGAGTCTCCCCAGGGGAGTCAGTCCTCGTCTCGAATGCGGGCAGGCACTTGCGCTTTCCTCCAGAGCGGTAGCAGCAGTGTCACGCAGTCCGACGCGTGGATCAAAGGATCTATGATTTTCCCTCGAGTCTTTCCCAGGAGGCTTTCCCACGAGGCTTTCCCACATGGCTGTCCCCCGTGCACACGTGGTGGGAGTCGATCCTCGGCTTGAACGTCAAGGCAGTGCAGGGAAAACAGGTTCCTCTGGAATGGACTGACACATCTGGGGGACACTTGGAATGGTGGCACGACCCTGGAGTTCCTCTCGCCTTTCCTGTGGAGAGCGCCTCCTCTTGAGATGCGACGGGAACGCCGGGAATTCTTTCCCTACGAAACAGGGAAAGGATCCCTCATCTCGAGCTACGAGGCGGAAACGGGGCTCCCATGGATGTGTGCGGGACCCTCGTGTTTCCTCTCGAGTGGAGACGGGTATGTCGGGGAACTTCTTTAGTTGCAGTAATGGTGTGAAGGACCCTTTGGAAGTTCCAGTGGTTAGATGTGATTAGCCTCGAGAAGCCTCAGTGGAAATGGGCCTCATCTCGCCTGGAGGGCAAAACCTCCTGGATTTTCTCGAGTTGCGACAGGTGCTCTCGACTTACCACGGGGACGTCGGGGACCCGCTCTGGTGGCATCAGGAAAGGCCAGTTCTCATGCGAGTTCCACGGGGGCCTCTCGGGATTCCTCTCCCGTCGATGCCGGGGCCTAAGACCTTGTGTGGAGTCGGGGCCGGAACCTGAGGATTCCTCTCCAATGCAGAGATGGATCTTTGGGTAATTCTGGAGTCTCCCCAGGGGAGTCAGTCGTCGTCTCCAATGCGGGCATGCACTTGCGCTTTCCTCCAGAGCAGTAGCAGCAGTTTCACGCAGTCCGCCGCGTGGAGCAAAGGATCTATGGTTTTCCCTCGAGTCTTTCCCACGAGGCTTTCCCACGAGGCTTTCCCACAGGGCAGTCCCACGTGCACACGTGGTGGGAGTCGATCCTCGGCTTGAACGTCAAGGCAGTGCAGGGAAAACAGGTTCCTCTGGAATGGACTGACACATCTGGGTGAGTCTTGGAATGGTGGCACGACCCTGGAGTTCCTCTCACCTTTCCTGTGGAGAGCACCTCCTCTTGAGATGCGACAGGAACGCCGGGAATTCTTTCCCTACGAAAGAGGGAAAGCATCCCTCATCTCGAGATAGTAGGCGGAAACGGGGCTCCCCTGGATGTGTGCGGGACCCTCGTGCTTCCTCTCGAGTGGAGACTGGTATGTCGGGGAACTTCTTGAGTGGCAGCAAGGGTGTGAAGGACCCTTTGGAAGTTCCAGTGGTTAGATGTGATTAGCCTCGAGAAGCCTCAGCGGAAATGGTCCTCATCTCGCCTGGAGGGAAAACCTCCTGGATTTTCTCGAGTTGCGGCAGGTGCTCTCGACTGACGACGGGGACCTCAGGGACACGCTCTGGTGGCCTCAGGAAAGGCCAGTCCCCATGCGAGTTCCTCGGGGGCCTCTCGGGATTCCTCTCCCGTCAATGCCGGGGCCTAAGACCTTGTGTGGAATCGGGGCCAGAACCTGAGGATTCCTCTCCAGTGCTGACATGGATCTTGGGGTACTTCTGGAGTCTCCCCAGGGGAGTCAGTCCTCGTCTCGAATGCGGGCATGCACTTGCGCTTTCCTTCAGAGCGGTAGCAGCAGTGTCACACAGTCCGCCGCGTGGAGCAAAGGATCTATGGTTTTCCCACGAGTCTTTCCCACGAGGCTTTCCCACGAGGCTTTCCCACAGGGCAGTCCCAAGTGCAAACGTGGTGGGAGTCGATCCTCGGCTTGAATGTCAAGGCAGTGCAGGGAAAACAGGTTCCTCTGGAATGGACTGACATATCTGGGGGACTCTTGGAATGGTGGCACGACCCTGGAGTTCCTCTCGCCTTTCCTGTGGAGAGCGTCTCCCCTTGAGATGCGACGGGAAGGCTGGCAATTCTTGCCCTACGAAACAGGGAAATGATCCCTCATCTCGAGCTAGGAGGAGGAAACGGGGCTCCCCTGGATGTGTGCGGGACCCTCGTGCTTCCTCTCGAGTGGAGACTGGATGTCGGGGAACTTCTTGAGTGGCAGCAAGGGTGTGAAGGACCCTTTGGAAGTTCCAGTGGTTAGATGTGATTAGCCTCGAGAAGCCTCAGCGGAAATGGGCCTCATCTCGCCTGCAGGGCAAAACCTCCTGGATTTTCCCGAGTTGCGGCAGGTGCTCTCGACTTACGACGGGGACCTCAGGGACCCGCTCTGGTGGCCTCAGGAAAGGCCAGTCCCCATGCGGGTTCCTGGTGGGCCTCTCGGGATTCCTCTCCCGGCGTTGCCGGGGCCTAAGCCCTTGTGTGGAGTCGGGGCCGGAACCTGAGGATTCCTCTCCAGTGCTGACATGTATCTTGGGGTACTTCTGGAGTCTCCCCAGGGGAGTCAGTCCTCGTCTCGAATGCGGGCATGCACTTGGCTTTCCTCCAGAGCGGTAGCAACAGTGTCACGCAGTCCGCCGCGTGGAGCAAAGGATCTATGGTTTTCCCTCGAGTCTTTCCCACGAGGCTTTCACACAGGGCTGTCCCACGTGCACAGGTGGTGGGAGTCGATCCTCGGCTTGAACGTCAAGGCAGTGCAGGGAAAACAGGTTCCTCTGGAATGGACTGACACATCTGGGGGTCTCTTGGAATGGTGGCACGACCCTGGACTTCCTCTCGCCTTTCCTGTGGAGAGCGACTCCTCTTGAGATGCGACGGGAACGCCGGGAATTCTTTCCCTACGAAACAGGGAAAGGATCCCTCATCTCGAGCTATGAGGCGGAAACGTGGCTCGCCTGGTTGTGTGCGGGACCCTCGTGCTTCCTCTCGAGTGGAGACCTTTAGTTCGGGGAACTTCTTGAGTTGCAGCAAGGGTGTGAAGTACCCTTTGGAAGGTCCAGTGGTTACATGTGATTAGCATCGAGAAGCCTCAGCGGAAATGGGCCTCATCTCGCCTGGAGGGCAAAACCTCCTGGATTTTCTCGAGTTGCGGCAGGTGCTCTCGACTTACGACGGGGACCTCAGGGACACGCTCTGGTGGCCTCAGGAAAGGCCAGTCCCCATGCGAGTTCCTCGGGGGCCTCTCGGGATTCCTCTCCCGTCGATGCAGGGGCCTAAGACCTTGTGTGAAGTCGGGGCCGGAACCTGAGGATACCTCTCCAGTGCTGACATGGATCTTGGGGTACTTCTGGAGTCTCCCCAGGGGAGTCAGTCCTCGTCTCGAATGCGGGCATGCACTTGCGCTTTCCTCCAGAGCGGTAGCAGCAGTGTCACGCAGTCCGCCGCGTGGATCAAAGGATCTATGGTTTTCCCTCGTGTCTTTCCCACGAGGCTTTCCCACGAGGCTTTCCCACAGGGCTGTCCCCCGTGCCCACGTGGTGGAAGTCGATCCTCGGCTTGAACGTCGAGGCAGTGCAGGGAAAACAGATTCCTCTGGAATGGACTGACACATCTGGGGGACTCTTGGAATGGTGGCACGACCCTGGAGTTCCTCTCGCCTTTCCTGTGGAGAGCGCCTCCTCTTGAGATGCGACGGGAACGCCGGGAATTCTTTCCCAAAGAAACAGGGAAAGGATCCCTCATCTCGAGCTAGGAGGCGGAAACGGGGCTCCCCTTGATGTGTGCGGGACCCTCGTGCTTTCTCTCGAGTGGAGAAGGGTATGTCGGGGAACTTCTTGAGTTGCAGCAAGGGTGTGAAGGACCCTTTGGAAGTTCCAGTGGTTAGATGTGATTAGCCTCGAGAAGCCTCAGCGGAAATGGGCCTCATCTCGCCTGGAGGGCAAAACCTCCTGGATTTTCTCGAGTTGCGGCAGGTGCTCTCGCCTTACGACGGGGACCTCAGGGACCCGCTCTGGTGGCCTCAGGAAAGGCCAGTCCCCATGCGAGTTCCTCGGGGGCCTCTCGGGATTCCTCTCCCGTCGATGCCGGGGCCTAAGACCTTGTGTGGAGTCGGGACCGGAACCTGAGGATTCCTCTCCAGTGCTGAATGGATCTTGGGGTAATTCTGGAGTCTCCCCAAGGGAGTCAGTCCTCGTCTCGATTGCGGGCATGCACTTGCGCTTTCCTCCAGAGCGGTAGCAGCAGTGTCACGCAGTCCGCCGCGTGGATCAAAGGATCTATGGTTTTCCCACGAGTCTTTCCCACGAGGCTTTCCCACAGAGCTGTCCCACGTGCACACGTGGTGGGAGTCGATCCTCGGCTTGAACGTCAAGGCAGTGCAGGGAAAACAGGTTCCTCTCGAATGGACTGACACATCTGGGGGACTCTTGGAATGGTGGCACGACCCTGGAGTTCCTCTCGCCGTTCCTGTGGAGAGCGCCTCCTCTTGAGATGCGACGGGAATGCCGGGAATTCTTTCCCTACGAAACAGGGAAAGGATCCCTCATGTCGAGCTAGGAGGCGGAAACGGGGCTTCCCTGGATGTGTGCGGGACCCTCGTGCTTCCTCTAGAGTGGAAACGGGTATGTCGGGGAACTTCTTGAGTTGCAGCAAGGGTGTGAAGGACCCTTTGGAAGTTCCAGTGGTTAGATGTGATTAGCCTCGAGAAGCGTCATTGGAAATGGGCCTCATCTCGCCTGGAGGGCAAAACCTCCTGGATTTTCTCCAGTTGCGGCAGGTGCTCTCGACTTACGACGGGGACCTCAGGGACATGCGCTGGTGGCCTCAGGAAAGGCCAGTCCCCATGCGAGTTCTTCGGGGGCCTATCGGGATTCCTCTCCCGTCGATGCCGGGGCCTAAGACCTTGTGTGGAGTCGGGGCCGGAACCTGAGGATTCCTCTCCAGTGCTGACATGGATCTTGGGGTACTTCTGGAGTCTCCCCAGGGGAGTCAGTCCTCGTCTCGAATGCGGGCATGCACTTGCGCTTTCCTCCAGAGCGGTAGCAGCAGTGTCACGCAGTCCGCCGAGTGGATCAAAGGATCTATGGTTTTCCCTCGAGTCTTTCCCAGGAGTCTTTCCCACGAGGCTTTCCCACAGGGCTGTCCCACGTGCACACGTGGTGGGAGTCGATCCTCGGCTTGAACGTCAAGGCAGTGCAGGGAAAACAGGTTCCTTTCGAATGGACTGACACATCTGGGGGACTCTTGGAATGGTGGCACGACCCTGGAGTTCCTCTCGCCTTTCCTGTGGAGAGCGCCTCCTCTTGAGATGCGACGGGAACGCCGGGAATTCTTTCCCTACGAAACAGGGAAAGCATCCCTCATCTCGAGCTAGGAGGCGGAAACGGGGCTCCCCTGGAGGTGTGCGGGACCCTCATGCTTCCTCTCGAGTGGAGACGGGAATGTCGGGGAACTTCTTGAGTTGCAGCAAGGGTGTGAAGGACCCTTTGGAAGTTCCAGTGGTTAGATATGGTTAGCCTCGAGAAGCCTCAGCGGAAATGGGCCTCATCTCGCCTGGAGGGCAAAACCCTCCTGGATTTTCTCGAGTTGCGGCAGGTGCTCTCGACTTACGACGGGGACCTCAGGGACCCGGGCTGGTGGCCTCAGGAAAGGCCAGTCCCCATGCGAGTTCCTCGGGGGCCTCTCGGGATTCCTCTCCCGTCGATGCCGGGGCCTAAGACCTTGTGTGGAGTCGGGGCCGGAACCTGAGGATTCCTCTCCAGTGATGACATGGATCTTGGGGTACTTCTGGAGTCTCCCCAGGGGAGTCAGTCCTCGTCTCGAATGCGGGCATGCACTTGCGCTTTCCTCCAGAGCGGTAGCAGCAGTGTCACGCAGTCCGCCGCGTGGATCAAAGGATCTATGATTTTCCCTCGAGTCTTTCCCACGAGGCTTTCCCACGAGGCTTTCCCACAGGGCTGTCCCCCGTGCACACGTGGTGGGAGTCGATCCTCGGCTTGAACGTCAAGGCAGTGCAGGGAAAACAGGTTCCTCTGGAATGGACTGACACATCTGGGGGACACTTGGAAAGGTGGCACGACCCTGGAGTTCCTCTCGCCTTTCCTGTGGAGAGCGCCTCCTCTTGAGATGCGACGGGAACGCCGGGAATTCTTTCCCTACGAAACAGGGAAAGGATCCCTCATCTCGAGCTTGGAGGCGGAAACGGGGCTCCCCTGGATGTGTGCGGGACCCTCGTGCTTTCTCTCGAGTGGAGACGGGTATGTCGGGGAACTTCTTGAGTTGCAGCAAGGGTGTGAAGGACCCTTTGGAAGTTCCAGTGGTTAGATGTGATTAGCCTCGAGAAGCCTCAGCGGAAATGGGCCTCATTTCGCCTGGAGGGCAAACCTCTTGGATTTTCTCGAGTTGCGGCAGGTGCTCTCGACTTACGACGGGGACCTCAGGGACCCGCTCTGGTGGCCTCAGGAAAGGCCAGTCCCCATGCGAGTTCCTCAGAGGCCTCTCGGGATTCCTCTCCCGTCGATGCCGGGGCCTAAGACCTTGTGTGGAGTCGGGGCCGGAACCTGAGGATTCCTCTCCAGTGCTGACATGGATCTTGGGGTACTTCTGGAGTCTCCCCAGGGGAGTCAGTCCTCGTCTCGAATACGGGCAGGCACTTGCGCTTTCCTCCAGAGCGGTAGCAGCAGTGTCACGCAGTCCGCCGCGTGGATCAAAGGATCTATGATTTTCCCTCGAGTCTTTCCCAGGAGGCTTTCCCACGAGGCTTTCCCACATGGCTGTCCCCCGTGCACACGTGGTGGGAGTCGATCCTCGGCTTGAACGTCAAGGCAGTGCAGGGAAAACAGGTTCCTCTGGAATGGACTGACACATCTGGGGGACACTTGGAATGGTGGCACGACCCTGGAGTTCCTCTCGCCTTTCCTGTGGAGAGCGCCTCCTCTTGAGATGCGACGGGAACGCCGGGAATTCTTTCCCTACGAAACAGGGAAAGGATCCCTCATCTCGAGCTACGAGGCGGAAACGGGGCTCCCATGGATGTGTGCGGGACCCTCGTGCTTCCTCTCGAGTGGAGACGGGAATGTCGGGGAACTTCTTTAGTTGCAGTAATGGTGTGAAGTACCCTTTGGAAGTTCCAGTGGTTAGATGTGATTAGCCTCAAGAAGCCTCAGTGGAAATGGGCCTCATCTCGCCTGGAGGGCAAAACCTCCTGGATTTTCTCGAGTTGCGACAGGTGCTCTCGACTTACCACGGGGACGTCGGGGACCCCCTCTGGTGGCCTCAGGAAAGGCCAGTCCTCATGCGAGTTCCTCGGAGGCTTCTCGGGATTCCTCTCCCGTCGATGCCGGGGCCTAAGACCTTGTGTGGAGTCGGGGCCGGAACCTGAGGATTCCTCTCCAGTGCAGAGATGGATCTTTGGGTAATTCTGGAGTCTCCCCAGGGGAGTCAGTCCTCGTCTCCAATGCGGGCATGCACTTGCGCTTTCCTCCAGAGCAGTAGCAGCAGTTTCACGCAGTCCGCCGCGTGGAGCAAAGGATCTATGGTTTTCCCTCGAGTCTTTCCCACGAGGCTTTCCCACGAGGCTTTCCCACAGGGCAGTCCCACGTGCACACGTGGTGGGAGTCGATCCTCGGCTTGAACGTCAAGGCAGTGCAGGGAAAACAGGTTCCTCTGGAATGGACTGACACATCTGGGTGACTCTTGGAATGGTGGCACGACCCTGGAGTTCCTCTCACCTTTCCTGTGGAGAGCACCTCCTCTTGAGATGCGACAGGAACGCCGGGAATTCTTTCCCTACGAAACAGGGAAAGGATCCCTCATCTCGAGCTAGGAGGCGGAAACGGGGCTCCCCTGGATGTGTGCGGGACCCTCGTGCTTCCTCTCGAGTGGAGACGGGTATGTCGGGGAACTTTTTGAGTGGCAGTAAGGGTGTGGAGGACCCTTTGGAAGTTCCAGTGGTTAGATGTGATTAGCCTCAAGAAGCCTCAGTGGAAATGGGCCTCATCTCGCCTGGAGGGCAAAACCTCCTGGATTTTCTCGAGTTGCGGCAGGTGCTCTCGACTTACGGCGGGGACCTCAGGGACCCGCGCTGGTGGCCTCAGGAAAAGCCAGTCCCCATGCGAGTTCCACGGGGGCCTCTCGGGATTCCTCTCCCGTCGATGCCGGGGCCTAAGACCTTGTGTGGAGTCGGGGCCGGAACCTGAGGATTCCTCTCCAGTGCTGACATGGATCTTGGGGTACTTCTGGAGTCTCCCCAGGGGAGTCAGTCCTCGTCTCCAATGCGGGCATGCACTTGCGATTTCCTCCAGAGCGGTAGCAGCAGTGTCACGCAGTCCGCCGCGTGGAGCAAAGGATCTATGGTTTTCCCTCGAGTCTTTCCCAGGAGTCTTTCCCACGAGGCTTTCCCACAGGGCGGTCCCACGTGCACACGTGGTGGGAGTCGATCCTCGGCTTGAACGTCAAGGCAGTGCAGGGAAAACAGATTCCTCTGGAATGGACTGACACATCTGGGGGACTCTTGGAATGGTGGCACGACCCTGGAGTTCCTCTCGCCTTTCCTGTGGAGAGCGCCTCCTCTTGAGATGCGACGGGAACGCCGGGAATTCTTTCCCTACGAAACAGGGAAAGGATCCCTCATCTCGAGCTAGGAGGCGGAAACGGGGCTCCCCTGGATGTGTGCGGGACCCTCGTGCTTCCTCTCGAGTGGAGACGGGAATGTCGGGGAACTTCTTGAGTTGCAGCAAGGGTGTGAAGGACCCTTTGGAAGTTCCAGTGGTTAGATATGATTAGCCTGGAGAAGCCTCAGCGGAAATGGGCCTCATCTCGCCTGGAGGGCAAAACCCTCCTGGATTTTCTCGAGTTGCGGCAGGTGCTCTCGACTTACGACGGGGACCTCAGGGACCCGGGCTGGTGGCGTCAGGAAAGGCCAGTCCCCATGCGAGTTCCTCGGGGGCCTCTCGGGATTCCTCTCCCGTCGATGCCGGGGCCTAAGACCTTGTGTGGAGTCGGGGCCGGAACCTGAGGATTCCTCTCCAGTGATGACATGGATCTTGGGGTACTTCTGGAGTCTCCCCAGGGGAGTCAGTCCTCGTCTCGAATGCGGGCATGCACTTGCGCTTTCCTCCAGAGCGGTAGCAGCAGTGTCACGCAGTCCGCCGCGTGGAGCAAAGGATCTATGATTTTCCCTCGAGTCTTTCCCACGAGGCTTTCCCACGAGGCTTTCCCACAGGGCTGTCCCCCGTGCACACGTGGTGGGAGTCGATCCTCGGCTTGAACGTCAAGGCAGTGCAGGGAAAACAGGTTCCTCTGGAATGGACGGACACATCTGGGGGACACTTGGAATGGTGGCACGACCCTGGAGTTCCTCTCGCCTTTCCTGTGGAGAGCGCCTCCTCTTGAGATGCGACGGGAACGCCGGGAATTCTTTCCCTACGAAACAGGGAAAGGATCCCTCATCTCGAGCTTGGAGGCGGAAACGGGGCTCCCCTGGATATGTGCGGGACCCTCGTGCTTTCTCTCGAGTGGAGACGGGTATGTCGGGGAACTTCTTGAGTTGCAGCAAGGGTGTGAAGGACCCTTTGGAAGTTCCAGTGGTTAGATGTGATTAGCCTCGAGAAGCCTCAGCGGAAATGGGCCTCATTTCGCCTGGAGGGCAAACCTCTTGGATTTTCTCGAGTTGCGGCAGGTGCTCTCGACTTACGACGGGGACCTCAGGGACCCGCTCTGGTGGCCTCAGGAAAGGCCAGTCCCCATGCGAGTTCCTCAGGGGCCTCTCGGGATTCCTCTCCCGTCGATGCCGGGGCCTAAGACCTTGTGTGGAGTCGGGGCCGGAACCTGAGGATTCCTCTCCAGTGCTGACATGGATCTTGGGGTACTTCTGGAGTCTCCCCAGGGGAGTCAGTCCTCGTCTCGAATGCGGGCAGGCACTTGCGCTTTCCTCCAGAGCGGTAGCAGCAGTGTCACGCAGTCCGCCGCGTGGATCAAAGGATCTATGATTTTCCCTCGAGTCTTTCCCACGAGGCTTTCCCACGAGGCTTTCCCACATGGCTGTCCCCCGTGCACACGTGGTGGGAGTCGATCCTCGGCTTGAACGTCAAGGCAGTGCAGGGAAAACAGGTTCCTCTGGAATGGACTGACACATCTGGGGGACACTTGGAATGGTGGCACGACCCTGGAGTTCCTCTCGCCTTTCCTGTGGAGAGCGCCTCCTCTTGAGATGCGACGGGAACGCCGGGAATTCTTTCCCAACGAAACAGGGAAAGGATCCCTCATCTCGAGCTACGAGGCGGAAACGGGGCTCCCCTGGATGTGTGCGGGACCCTCGTGCTTCCTCTCGAGTGGAGACGGGTATGTCGGGGAACTTCTTGAGTTGCAGCAAGGGTGTGAAGGACCCTTTGGAAGTTCCAGTGGTTAGATATGATTAGCCTGGAGAAGCCTCAGCGGAAATGGGCCTCATCTCGCCTGGAGGGCAAAACCCTCCTGGATTTTCTCGAGTTGCGGCAGGTGCTCTCGACTTACGACGGGGACCTCAGGGACCCGGGCTGGTGGCGTCAGGAAAGGCCAGTCCCCATGCGAGTTCCTCAGGGGCCTCTCGGGATTCCTCTCCCGTCGATGCCGGGGCCTAAGACCTTGTGTGAACTCAGGGCCGGAACCTGAGGATTCCTCTCCAGTGATGACATGGATCTTGGGGTACTTCTGGAGTCTCCCCAGGGGAGTCAGTCCTCGTCTCGAATGCGGGCATGCACTTGCGCTTTCCTCCAGAGCGGTAGCTGCAGTGTCACGCAGTCCGCCGCGTGGATCATAGGATCTATGGTTTTCCCTCGAGTCTTTCCCACGAGGCTTTCCCACGAGGCTTTCCCACAGGGCTGTCCCCCGTGCACACGTGGTGGGAGTCGATCCTCGGCTTGAACGTCAAGGCATTGCAGGGAAAACAGGTTCCTCTGGAATGGACTGACACATCTGGGGGACACTTGGAATGGTGGCACGACCCTGGAGTTCCTCTCGCCTTTCCTGTGGAGAGCGCCTCCTCTTGAGATGCGACGGGAACGCCGGGAATTCTTTCCCTACGAAACAGGGAAAGGATCCCTCATCTCGAGCTTGGAGGCGGAAACGGGGCTCCCCTGGATGTGTGCGGGACCCTCGTGCTTTCTCTCGAGTGGAGACGGGTATGTCGGGGAACTTCTTGAGTTGCAGCAAGGGTGTGAAGGACCCTTTGGAAGTTCCAGTGGTTAGATGTGATTAGCCTCGAGAAGCCTCAGCGGAAATGGGCCTCATTTCGCCTGGAGGGCAAACCTCTTGGATTTTCTCGAGTTGCGGCAGGTGCTCTCGACTTACGACGGGGACCTCAGGGACCCGCTCTGGTGGCCTCAGGAAAGGCCAGTCCCCATGCGAGTTCCTCAGGGGCCTCTCGGGATTCCTCTCCCGTCGATGCCGGGGCCTAAGACCTTGTGTGGAGTTGGGGCCGGAACCTGAGGATTCCTCTCCAGTGCTGACATGGATCTTGGGGTACTTCTGGAGTCTCCCGAGGGGAGTCAGTCCTCGTCTCGAATGCGGGCAGGCACTTGCGCTTTCCTCCAGAGCGGTAGCAGCAGTGTCACGCAGTCCGCCGCGTGGATCAAAGGATCTATGATTTTCCCTCGAGTCTTTCCCAGGAGGCTTTCCCACGAGGCTTTCCCACATGGCTGTCCCCCGTGCACACGTGGTGGGAGTCGATCCTCGGCTTGAACGTCAAGGCAGTGCAGGGAAAACAGGTTCCTCTGGAATGGACTGACACATCTGGGGGACACTTGGAATGGTGGCACGACCCTGGAGTTCCTCTCGCCTTTCCTGTGGAGAGCGCCTCCTCTTGAGATGCGACGGGAACGCCGGGAATTCTTTCCCTACGAAACAGGGAAAGGATCCCTCATCTCGAGCTACGAGGCGGAAACGGGGCTCCCATGGATGTGTGCGGGACCCTCGTGCTTCCTCTCGAGTGGAGACGGGAATGTCGGGGAACTTCTTTAGTTGCAGTAATGGTGTGAAGTACCCTTTGGAAGTTCCAGTGGTTAGATGTGATTAGCCTCAAGAAGCCTCAGTGGAAATGGGCCTCATCTCGCCTGGAGGGCAAAACCTCCTGGATTTTCTCGAGTTGCGACAGGTGCTCTCGACTTACCACGGGGACGTCGGGGACCCCCTCTGGTGGCCTCAGGAAAGGCCAGTCCTCATGCGAGTTCCTCGGAGGCTTCTCGGGATTCCTCTCCCGTCGATGCCGGGGCCTAAGACCTTGTGTGGAGTCGGGGCCGGAACCTGAGGATTCCTCTCCAGTGCAGAGATGGATCTTTGGGTAATTCTGGAGTCTCCCCAGGGGAGTCAGTCCTCGTCTCCAATGCGGGCATGCACTTGCGCTTTCCTCCAGAGCAGTAGCAGCAGTTTCACGCAGTCCGCCGCGTGGAGCAAAGGATCTATGGTTTTCCCTCGAGTCTTTCCCACGAGGCTTTCCCACGAGGCTTTCCCACAGGGCAGTCCCACGTGCACACGTGGTGGGAGTCGATCCTCGGCTTGAACGTCAAGGCAGTGCAGGGAAAACAGGTTCCTCTGGAATGGACTGACACATCTGGGTGACTCTTGGAATGGTGGCACGACCCTGGAGTTCCTCTCACCTTTCCTGTGGAGAGCACCTCCTCTTGAGATGCGACAGGAACGCCGGGAATTCTTTCCCTACGAAACAGGGAAAGGATCCCTCATCTCGAGCTAGGAGGCGGAAACGGGGCTCCCCTGGATGTGTGCGGGACCCTCGTGCTTCCTCTCGAGTGGAGACGGGTATGTCGGGGAACTTTTTGAGTGGCAGCAAGGGTGTGGAGGACCCTTTGGAAGTTCCAGTGGTTAGATGTGATTAGCCTCAAGAAGCCTCAGTGGAAATGGGCCTCATCTCGCCTGGAGGGCAAAACCTCCTGGATTTTCTCGAGTTGCGGCAGGTGCTCTCGACTTACGGCGGGGACCTCAGGGACCCGCGCTGGTGGCCTCAGGAAAAGCCAGTCCCCATGCGAGTTCCACGGGGGCCTCTCGGGATTCCTCTCCCGTCGATGCCGGGGCCTAAGACCTTGTGTGGAGTCGGGGCCGGAACCTGAGGATTCCTCTCCAGTGCTGACATGGATCTTGGGGTACTTCTGGAGTCTCCCCAGGGGAGTCAGTCCTCGTCTCCAATGCGGGCATGCACTTGCGATTTCCTCCAGAGCGGTAGCAGCAGTGTCACGCAGTCCGCCGCGTGGAGCAAAGGATCTATGGTTTTCCCTCGAGTCTTTCCCAGGAGTCTTTCCCACGAGGCTTTCCCACAGGGCTGTCCCCCGTGCACACGTGGTGGGAGTCGATCCTCGGCTTGAACGTCAAGGCAGTGCAGGGAAAACAGGTTCCTCTGGAATGGACTGACACATCTGGGGGACACTTGGAAAGGTGGCACGACCCTGGAGTTCCTCTCGCCTTTCCTGTGGAGAGCGCCTCCTCTTGAGATGCGACGGGAACGCCGGGAATTCTTTCCCTACGAAACAGGGAAAGGATCCCTCATCTCGAGCTTGGAGGCGGAAACGGGGCTCCCCTGGATGTGTGCGGGACCCTCGTGCTTTCTTTCGAGTGGAGACGGGTATGTCGGGGAACTTCTTGAGTTGCAGCAAGGGTGTGAAGGACCCTTTGGAAGTTCCAGTGGTTAGATGTGATTAGCCTCGAGAAGCCTCAGCGGAAATGGGCCTCATTTCGCCTGGAGGGCAAACCTCTTGGATTTTCTCGAGTTGCGGCAGGTGCTCTCGACTTACGACGGGGACCTCAGGGACCCGCTCTGGTGGCCTCAGGAAAGGCCAGTCCCCATGCGAGTTCCTCAGAGGCCTCTCGGGATTCCTCTCCCGTCGATGCCGGGGCCTAAGACCTTGTGTGGAGTCGGGGCCGGAACCTGAGGATTCCTCTCCAGTGCTGACATGGATCTTGGGGTACTTCTGGAGTCTCCCCAGGGGAGTCAGTCCTCGTCTCGAATACGGGCAGGCACTTGCGCTTTCCTCCAGAGCGGTAGCAGCAGTGTCACGCAGTCCGCCGCGTGGATCAAAGGATCTATGATTTTCCCTCGAGTCTTTCCCAGGAGGCTTTCCCACGAGGCTTTCCCACATGGCTGTCCCCCGTGCACACGTGGTGGGAGTCGATCCTCGGCTTGAACGTCAAGGCAGTGCAGGGAAAACAGGTTCCTCTGGAATGCACTGACACATCTGGGGGACACTTGGAATGGTGGCACGACCCTGGAGTTCCTCTCGCCTTTCCTGTGGAGAGCGCCTCCTCTTGAGATGCGACGGGAACGCCGGGAATTCTTTCCCTACGAAACAGGGAAAGGATCCCTCATCTCGAGCTACGAGGCGGAAACGGGGCTCCCATGGATGTGTGCGGGACCCTCGTGCTTCCTCTCGAGTGGAGACGGGAATGTCGGGGAACTTCTTTAGTTGCAGTAATGGTGTGAAGTACCCTTTGGAAGTTCCAGTGGTTAGATGTGATTAGCCTCAAGAAGCCTCAGTGGAAATGGGCCTCATCTCGCCTGGAGGGCAAAACCTCCTGGATTTTCTCGAGTTGCGACAGGTGCTCTCGACTTACCACGGGGACGTCGGGGACCCCCTCTGGTGGCCTCAGGAAAGGCCAGTCCTCATGCGAGTTCCTCGGAGGCTTCTCGGGATTCCTCTCCCGTCGATGCCGGGGCCTAAGACCTTGTGTGGAGTCGGGGCCGGAACCTGAGGATTCCTCTCCAGTGCAGAGATGGATCTTTGGGTAATTCTGGAGTCTCCCCAGGGGAGTCAGTCCTCGTCTCCAATGCGGGCATGCACTTGCGCTTTCCTCCAGAGCAGTAGCAGCAGTTTCACGCAGTCCGCCGCGTGGAGCAAAGGATCTATGGTTTTCCCTCGAGTCTTTCCCACGAGGCTTTCCCACGAGGCTTTCCCACAGGGCAGTCCCACGTGCACACGTGGTGGGAGTCGATCCTCGGCTTGAACGTCAAGGCAGTGCAGGGAAAACAGGTTCCTCTGGAATGGACTGACACATCTGGGTGACTCTTGGAATGGTGGCACGACCCTGGAGTTCCTCTCACCTTTCCTGTGGAGAGCACCTCCTCTTGAGATGCGACAGGAACGCCGGGAATTCTTTCCCTACGAAACAGGGAAAGGATCCCTCATCTCGAGCTAGGAGGCGGAAACGGGGCTCCCCTGGATGTGTGCGGGACCCTCGTGCTTCCTCTCGAGTGGAGACGGGTATGTCGGGGAACTTTTTGAGTGGCAGTAAGGGTGTGGAGGACCCTTTGGAAGTTCCAGTGGTTAGATGTGATTAGCCTCAAGAAGCCTCAGTGGAAATGGGCCTCATCTCGCCTGGAGGGCAAAACCTCCTGGATTTTCTCGAGTTGCGGCAGGTGCTCTCGACTTACGGCGGGGACCTCAGGGACCCGCGCTGGTGGCCTCAGGAAAAGCCAGTCCCCATGCGAGTTCCACGGGGGCCTCTCGGGATTCCTCTCCCGTCGATGCCGGGGCCTAAGACCTTGTGTGGAGTCGGGGCCGGAACCTGAGGATTCCTCTCCAGTGCTGACATGGATCTTGGGGTACTTCTGGAGTCTCCCCAGGGGAGTCAGTCCTCGTCTCCAATGCGGGCATGCACTTGCGATTTCCTCCAGAGCGGTAGCAGCAGTGTCACGCAGTCCGCCGCGTGGAGCAAAGGATCTATGGTTTTCCCTCGAGTCTTTCCCAGGAGTCTTTCCCACGAGGCTTTCCCACAGGGCGGTCCCACGTGCACACGTGGTGGGAGTCGATCCTCGGCTTGAACGTCAAGGCAGTGCAGGGAAAACAGATTCCTCTGGAATGGACTGACACATCTGGGGGACTCTTGGAATGGTGGCACGACCCTGGAGTTCCTCTCGCCTTTCCTGTGGAGAGCGCCTCCTCTTGAGATGCGACGGGAACGCCGGGAATTCTTTCCCTACGAAACAGGGAAAGGATCCCTCATCTCGAGCTAGGAGGCGGAAACGGGGCTCCCCTGGATGTGTGCGGGACCCTCGTGCTTCCTCTCGAGTGGAGACGGGAATGTCGGGGAACTTCTTGAGTTGCAGCAAGGGTGTGAAGGACCCTTTGGAAGTTCCAGTGGTTAGATATGATTAGCCTGGAGAAGCCTCAGCGGAAATGGGCCTCATCTCGCCTGGAGGGCAAAACCCTCCTGGATTTTCTCGAGTTGCGGCAGGTGCTCTCGACTTACGACGGGGACCTCAGGGACCCGGGCTGGTGGCGTCAGGAAAGGCCAGTCCCCATGCGAGTTCCTCGGGGGCCTCTCGGGATTCCTCTCCCGTCGATGCCGGGGCCTAAGACCTTGTGTGGAGTCGGGGCCGGAACCTGAGGATTCCTCTCCAGTGATGACATGGATCTTGGGGTACTTCTGGAGTCTCCCCAGGGGAGTCAGTCCTCGTCTCGAATGCGGGCATGCACTTGCGCTTTCCTCCAGAGCGGTAGCAGCAGTGTCACGCAGTCCGCCGCGTGGAGCAAAGGATCTATGATTTTCCCTCGAGTCTTTCCCACGAGGCTTTCCCACGAGGCTTTCCCACAGGGCTGTCCCCCGTGCACACGTGGTGGGAGTCGATCCTCGGCTTGAACGTCAAGGCAGTGCAGGGAAAACAGGTTCCTCTGGAATGGACGGACACATCTGGGGGACACTTGGAATGGTGGCACGACCCTGGAGTTCCTCTCGCCTTTCCTGTGGAGAGCGCCTCCTCTTGAGATGCGACGGGAACGCCGGGAATTCTTTCCCTACGAAACAGGGAAAGGATCCCTCATCTCGAGCTTGGAGGCGGAAACGGGGCTCCCCTGGATATGTGCGGGACCCTCGTGCTTTCTCTCGAGTGGAGACGGGTATGTCGGGGAACTTCTTGAGTTGCAGCAACGGTGTGAAGGACCCTTTGGAAGTTCCAGTGGTTAGATGTGATTAGCCTCGAGAAGCCTCAGCGGAAATGGGCCTCATTTCGCCTGGAGGGCAAACCTCTTGGATTTTCTCGAGTTGCGGCAGGTGCTCTCGACTTACGACGGGGACCTCAGGGACCCGCTCTGGTGGCCTCAGGAAAGGCCAGTCCCCATGCGAGTTCCTCAGGGGCCTCTCGGGATTCCTCTCCCGTCGATGCCGGGGCCTAAGACCTTGTGTGGAGTCGGGGCCGGAACCTGAGGATTCCTCTCCAGTGCTGACATGGATCTTGGGGTACTTCTGGAGTCTCCCCAGGGGAGTCAGTCCTCGTCTCGAATGCGGGCAGGCACTTGCGCTTTCCTCCAGAGCGGTAGCAGCAGTGTCACGCAGTCCGCCGCGTGGATCAAAGGATCTATGATTTTCCCTCGAGTCTTTCCCACGAGGCTTTCCCACGAGGCTTTCCCACATGGCTGTCCCCCGTGCACACGTGGTGGGAGTCGATCCTCGGCTTGAACGTCAAGGCAGTGCAGGGAAAACAGGTTCCTCTGGAATGGACTGACACATCTGGGGGACACTTGGAATGGTGGCACGACCCTGGAGTTCCTCTCGCCTTTCCTGTGGAGAGCGCCTCCTCTTGAGATGCGACGGGAACGCCGGGAATTCTTTCCCAACGAAACAGGGAAAGGATCCCTCATCTCGAGCTACGGAGGCGGAAACGGGGCTCCCCTGGATGTGTGCGGGACCCTCGTGCTTCCTCTCGAGTGGAGACGGGTATGTCGGGGAACTTCTTGAGTTGCAGCAAGGGTGTGAAGGACCCTTTGGAAGTTCCAGTGGTTAGATATGATTAGCCTGGAGAAGCCTCAGCGGAAATGGGCCTCATCTCGCCTGGAGGGCAAAACCCTCCTGGATTTTCTCGAGTTGCGGCAGGTGCTCTCGACTTACGACGGGGACCTCAGGGACCCGGGCTGGTGGCGTCAGGAAAGGCCAGTCCCCATGCGAGTTCCTCAGGGGCCTCTCGGGATTCCTCTCCCGTCGATGCCGGGGCCTAAGACCTTGTGTGGAGTCGGGGCCGGAACCTGAGGATTCCTCTCCAGTGATGACATGGATCTTGGGGTACTTCTGGAGTCTCCCCAGGGGAGTCAGTCCTCGTCTCGAATGCGGGCATGCACTTGCGCTTTCCTCCAGAGCGGTAGCTGCAGTGTCACGCAGTCCGCCGCGTGGATCATAGGATCTATGGTTTTCCCTCGAGTCTTTCCCACGAGGCTTTCCCACGAGGCTTTCCCACAGGGCTGTCCCCCGTGCACACGTGGTGGGAGTCGATCCTCGGCTTGAACGTCAAGGCATTGCAGGGAAAACAGGTTCCTCTGGAATGGACTGACACATCTGGGGGACACTTGGAATGGTGGCACGACCCTGGAGTTCCTCTCGCCTTTCCTGTGGAGAGCGCCTCCTCTTGAGATGCGACGGGAACGCCGGGAATTCTTTCCCTACGAAACAGGGAAAGGATCCCTCATCTCGAGCTTGGAGGCGGAAACGGGGCTCCCCTGGATGTGTGCGGGACCCTCGTGCTTTCTCTCGAGTGGAGACGGGTATGTCGGGGAACTTCTTGAGTTGCAGCAAGGGTGTGAAGGACCCTTTGGAAGTTCCAGTGGTTAGATGTGATTAGCCTCGAGAAGCCTCAGCGGAAATGGGCCTCATTTCGCCTGGAGGGCAAACCTCTTGGATTTTCTCGAGTTGCGGCAGGTGCTCTCGACTTACGACGGGGACCTCAGGGACCCGCTCTGGTGGCCTCAGGAAAGGCCAGTCCCCATGCGAGTTCCTCAGGGGCCTCTCGGGATTCCTCTCCCGTCGATGCCGGGGCCTAAGACCTTGTGTGGAGTCGGGGCCGGAACCTGAGGATTCCTCTCCAGTGCTGACATGGATCTTGGGGTACTTCTGGAGTCTCCCGAGGGGAGTCAGTCCTCGTCTCGAATGCGGGCAGGCACTTGCGCTTTCCTCCAGAGCGGTAGCAGCAGTGTCACGCAGTCCGCCGCGTGGATCAAAGGATCTATGATTTTCCCTCGAGTCTTTCCCAGGAGGCTTTCCCACGAGGCTTTCCCACATGGCTGTCCCCCGTGCACACGTGGTGGGAGTCGATCCTCGGCTTGAACGTCAAGGCAGTGCAGGGAAAACAGGTTCCTCTGGAATGGACTGACACATCTGGGGGACACTTGGAATGGTGGCACGACCCTGGAGTTCCTCTCGCCTTTCCTGTGGAGAGCGCCTCCTCTTGAGATGCGACGGGAACGCCGGGAATTCTTTCCCTACGAAACAGGGAAAGGATCCCTCATCTCGAGCTACGAGGCGGAAACGGGGCTCCCATGGATGTGTGCGGGACCCTCGTGCTTCCTCTCGAGTGGAGACGGGAATGTCGGGGAACTTCTTTAGTTGCAGTAATGGTGTGAAGTACCCTTTGGAAGTTCCAGTGGTTAGATGTGATTAGCCTCAAGAAGCCTCAGTGGAAATGGGCCTCATCTCGCCTGGAGGGCAAAACCTCCTGGATTTTCTCGAGTTGCGACAGGTGCTCTCGACTTACCACGGGGACGTCGGGGACCCCCTCTGGTGGCCTCAGGAAAGGCCAGTCCTCATGCGAGTTCCTCGGAGGCTTCTCGGGATTCCTCTCCCGTCGATGCCGGGGCCTAAGACCTTGTGTGGAGTCGGGGCCGGAACCTGAGGATTCCTCTCCAGTGCAGAGATGGATCTTTGGGTAATTCTGGAGTCTCCCCAGGGGAGTCAGTCCTCGTCTCCAATGCGGGCATGCACTTGCGCTTTCCTCCAGAGCAGTAGCAGCAGTTTCACGCAGTCCGCCGCGTGGAGCAAAGGATCTATGGTTTTCCCTCGAGTCTTTCCCACGAGGCTTTCCCACGAGGCTTTCCCACAGGGCAGTCCCACGTGCACACGTGGTGGGAGTCGATCCTCGGCTTGAACGTCAAGGCAGTGCAGGGAAAACAGGTTCCTCTGGAATGGACTGACACATCTGGGTGACTCTTGGAATGGTGGCACGACCCTGGAGTTCCTCTCACCTTTCCTGTGGAGAGCACCTCCTCTTGAGATGCGACAGGAACGCCGGGAATTCTTTCCCTACGAAACAGGGAAAGGATCCCTCATCTCGAGCTAGGAGGCGGAAACGGGGCTCCCCTGGATGTGTGCGGGACCCTCGTGCTTCCTCTCGAGTGGAGACGGGTATGTCGGGGAACTTTTTGAGTGGCAGCAAGGGTGTGGAGGACCCTTTGGAAGTTCCAGTGGTTAGATGTGATTAGCCTCAAGAAGCCTCAGTGGAAATGGGCCTCATCTCGCCTGGAGGGCAAAACCTCCTGGATTTTCTCGAGTTGCGGCAGGTGCTCTCGACTTACGGCGGGGACCTCAGGGACCCGCGCTGGTGGCCTCAGGAAAAGCCAGTCCCCATGCGAGTTCCACGGGGGCCTCTCGGGATTCCTCTCCCGTCGATGCCGGGGCCTAAGACCTTGTGTGGAGTCGGGGCCGGAACCTGAGGATTCCTCTCCAGTGCTGACATGGATCTTGGGGTACTTCTGGAGTCTCCCCAGGGGAGTCAGTCCTCGTCTCCAATGCGGGCATGCACTTGCGATTTCCTCCAGAGCGGTAGCAGCAGTGTCACGCAGTCCGCCGCGTGGAGCAAAGGATCTATGGTTTTCCCTCGAGTCTTTCCCAGGAGTCTTTCCCACGAGGCTTTCCCACAGGGCGGTCCCACGTGCACACGTGGTGGGAGTCGATCCTCGGCTTGAACGTCAAGGCAGTGCAGGGAAAACAGATTCCTCTGGAATGGACTGACACATCTGGGGGACTCTTGGAATGGTGGCACGACCCTGGAGTTCCTCTCGCCTTTCCTGTGGAGAGCGCCTCCTCTTGAGATGCGACGGGAACGCCGGGAATTCTTTCCCTACGAAACAGGGAAAGGATCCCTCATCTCGAGCTAGGAGGCGGAAACGGGGCTCCCCTGGATGTGTGCGGGACCCTCGTGCTTCCTCTCGAGTGGAGACGGGAATGTCGGGGAACTTCTTGAGTTGCAGCAAGGGTGTGAAGGACCCTTTGGAAGTTCCAGTGGTTAGATATGATTAGCCTGGAGAAGCCTCAGCGGAAATGGGCCTCATCTCGCCTGGAGGGCAAAACCCTCCTGGATTTTCTCGAGTTGCGGCAGGTGCTCTCGACTTACGACGGGGACCTCAGGGACCCGGGCTGGTGGCGTCAGGAAAGGCCAGTCCCCATGCGAGTTCCTCGGGGGCCTCTCGGGATTCCTCTCCCGTCGATGCCGGGGCCTAAGACCTTGTGTGGAGTCGGGGCCGGAACCTGAGGATTCCTCTCCAGTGATGACATGGATCTTGGGGTACTTCTGGAGTCTCCCCAGGGGAGTCAGTCCTCGTCTCGAATGCGGGCATGCACTTGCGCTTTCCTCCAGAGCGGTAGCAGCAGTGTCACGCAGTCCGCCGCGTGGAGCAAAGGATCTATGATTTTCCCTCGAGTCTTTCCCACGAGGCTTTCCCACGAGGCTTTCCCACAGGGCTGTCCCCCGTGCACACGTGGTGGGAGTCGATCCTCGGCTTGAACGTCAAGGCAGTGCAGGGAAAACAGGTTCCTCTGGAATGGACGGACACATCTGGGGGACACTTGGAATGGTGGCACGACCCTGGAGTTCCTCTCGCCTTTCCTGTGGAGAGCGCCTCCTCTTGAGATGCGACGGGAACGCCGGGAATTCTTTCCCTACGAAACAGGGAAAGGATCCCTCATCTCGAGCTTGGAGGCGGAAACGGGGCTCCCCTGGATATGTGCGGGACCCTCGTGCTTTCTCTCGAGTGGAGACGGGTATGTCGGGGAACTTCTTGAGTTGCAGCAAGGGTGTGAAGGACCCTTTGGAAGTTCCAGTGGTTAGATGTGATTAGCCTCGAGAAGCCTCAGCGGAAATGGGCCTCATTTCGCCTGGAGGGCAAACCTCTTGGATTTTCTCGAGTTGCGGCAGGTGCTCTCGACTTACGACGGGGACCTCAGGGACCCGCTCTGGTGGCCTCAGGAAAGGCCAGTCCCCATGCGAGTTCCTCAGGGGCCTCTCGGGATTCCTCTCCCGTCGATGCCGGGGCCTAAGACCTTGTGTGGAGTCGGGGCCGGAACCTGAGGATTCCTCTCCAGTGCTGACATGGATCTTGGGGTACTTATGGAGTCTCCCCAGGGGAGTCAGTCCTCGTCTCGAATGCGGGCAGGCACTTGAGCTTTCCTCCAGAGCGGTAGCAGCAGTGTCACGCAGTCCGCCGCGTGGATCAAAGGATCTATGATTTTCCCTCGAGTCTTTCCCACGAGGCTTTCCCACGAGGCTTTCCCACATGGCTGTCCCCCGTGCACACGTGGTGGGAGTCGATCCTCGGCTTGAACGTCAAGGCAGTGCAGGGAAAACAGGTTCCTCTGGAATGGACTGACACATCTGGGGGACACTTGGAATGGTGGCACGACCCTGGAGTTCCTCTCGCCTTTCCTGTGGAGAGCGCCTCCTCTTGAGATGCGACGGGAACGCCGGGAATTCTTTCCCAACGAAACAGGGAAAGGATCCCTCATCTCGAGCTACGAGGCGGAAACGGGGCTCCCCTGGATGTGTGCGGGACCCTCGTGCTTCCTCTCGAGTGGAGACGGGTATGTCGGGGAACTTCTTGAGTTGCAGCAAGGGTGTGAAGGACCCTTTGGAAGTTCCAGTGGTTAGATATGATTAGCCTGGAGAAGCCTCAGCGGAAATGGGCCTCATCTCGCCTGGAGGGCAAAACCCTCCTGGATTTTCTCGAGTTGCGGCAGGTGCTCTCGACTTACGACGGGGACCTCAGGGACCCGGGCTGGTGGCGTCAGGAAAGGCCAGTCCCCATGCGAGTTCCTCAGGGGCCTCTCGGGATTCCTCTCCCGTCGATGCCGGGGCCTAAGACCTTGTGTGGAGTCGGGGCCGGAACCTGAGGATTCCTCTCCAGTGATGACATGGATCTTGGGGTACTTCTGGAGTCTCCCCAGGGGAGTCAGTCCTCGTCTCGAATGCGGGCATGCACTTGCGCTTTCCTCCAGAGCGGTAGCAGCAGTGTCACGCAGTCCGCCGCGTGGATCATAGGATCTATGGTTTTCCCTCGAGTCTTTCCCACGAGGCTTTCCCACGAGGCTTTCCCACAGGGCTGTCCCCCGTGCACACGTGGTGGGAGTCGATCCTCGGCTTGAACGTCAAGGCATTGCAGGGAAAACAGGTTCCTCTGGAATGGACTGACACATCTGGGGGACACTTGGAATGGTGGCACGACCCTGGAGTTCCTCTCGCCTTTCCTGTGGAGAGCGCCTCCTCTTGAGATGCGACGGGAACGCCGGGAATTCTTTCCCTACGAAACAGGGAAAGGATCCCTCATCTCGAGCTTGGAGGCGGAAACGGGGCTCCCCTGGATGTGTGCGGGACCCTCGTGCTTTCTCTCGAGTGGAGACGGGTATGTCGGGGAACTTCTTGAGTTGCAGCAAGGGTGTGAAGGACCCTTTGGAAGTTCCAGTGGTTAGATGTGATTAGCCTCGAGAAGCCTCAGCGGAAATGGGCCTCATTTCGCCTGGAGGGCAAACCTCTTGGATTTTCTCGAGTTGCGGCAGGTGCTCTCGACTTACGACGGGGACCTCAGGGACCCGCTCTGGTGGCCTCAGGAAAGGCCAGTCCCCATGCGAGTTCCTCAGGGGCCTCTCGGGATTCCTCTCCCGTCGATGCCGGGGCCTAAGACCTTGTGTGGAGTCGGGGCCGGAACCTGAGGATTCCTCTCCAGTGCTGACATGGATCTTGGGGTACTTCTGGAGTCTCCCCAGGTGAGTCAGTCCTCGTCTCGAATGCGGGCAGGCACTTGCGCTTTCCTCCAGAGCGGTAGCAGCAGTGTCACGCAGTCCGCCGCGTGGATCAAAGGATCTATGATTTTCCCTCGAGTCTTTCCCAGGAGGCTTTCCCACGAGGCTTTCCCACATGGCTGTCCCCCGTGTACACGTGGTGGGAGTCGATCCTCGGCTTGAACGTCAAGGCAGTGCAGGGAAAACAGGTTCCTCTGGAATGGACTGACACATCTGGGGGACACTTGGAATGGTGGCACGACCCTGGAGTTCCTCTCGCCTTTCCTGTGGAGAGCGCCTCCTCTTGAGATGCGACGGGAACGCCGGCAATTCTTTCCCTACGAAACAGGGAAAGGATCCCTCATCTCGAGCTACGAGGCGGAAACGGGGCTCCCATGGATGTGTGCGGGACCCTCGTGCTTCCTCTCGAGTGGAGACGGGTATGTCGGGGAACTTCTTTAGTTGCAGTAATGGTGTGAAGGACCCTTTGGAAGTTCCAGTGGTTAGATGTGATTAGCCTCGAGAAGCCTCAGTGGAAATGGGCCTCATCTCGCCTGGAGGGCAAAACCTCCTGGATTTTCTCGAGTTGCGACAGGTGCTCTCGACTTACCACGGGGACGTCGGGGACCCGCTCTGGTGGCATCAGGAAAGGCCAGTTCTCATGCGAGTTCCTCGGGGGCTTCTCGGGATTCCTCTCCCGTCGATGCCGGGGCCTAAGACCTTGTGTGGAGTCGGGGCCGGAACCTGAGGATTCCTCTCCAATGCAGAGATGGATCTTTGGGTAATTCTGGAGTCTCCCCAGGGGAGTCAGTCGTCGTCTCCAATGCGGGCATGCACTTGCGCTTTCCTCCAGAGCGGTAGCAGCAGTGTCACGCAGTCCGCCGCGTGGAGCAAAGGATCTATGGTTTTCCCTCGAGTCTTTCCCACGAGGCTTTCACACAGGGCTGTCCCACGTGCACAGGTGGTGGGAGTCGATCCTCGGCTTGAACGTCAAGGCAGTGCAGGGAAAACAGGTTCCTCTGGAATGGACTGACACATCTGGGGGTCTCTTGGAATGGTGGCACGACCCTGGACTTCCTCTCGCCTTTCCTGTGGAGAGCGCCTCCTCTTGAGATGCGACGGGAACGCCGGGAATTCTTTCCCTACGAAACAGGGAAAGGATCCCTCATCTCGAGCTAGGAGGCGGAAACGTGGCTCGCCTGGTTGTGTGCGGGACCCTCGTGCTTCCTCTCGAGTGGAGACCTTTAGTTCAGGGAACTTCTTGAGTTGCAGCAAGGGTGTGAAGTACCCTTTGGAAGGTCCAGTGGTTACATGTGATTAGCATCGAGAAGCCTCAGCGGAAATGGGCCTCATCTCGCCTGGAGGGCAAAACCTCCTGGATTTTCTCGAGTTGCGGCAGGTGCTCTCGACTTACGACGGGGACCTCAGGGACACGCTCTGGTGGCCTCAGGAAAGGCCAGTCCCCATGCGAGTTCCTCGGGGGCCTCTCGGGATTCCTCTCCCGTCGATGCAGGGGCCTAAGACCTTGTGTGAAGTCGGGGCCGGAACCTGAGGATACCTCTCCAGTGCTGACATGGATCTTGGGGTACTTCTGGAGTCTCCCCAGGGGAGTCAGTCCTCGTCTCGAATGCGGGCATGCACTTGCGCTTTCCTCCAGAGCGGTAGCAGCAGTGTCACGCAGTCCGCCGCGTGGATCAAAGGATCTATGGTTTTCCCTCGAGTCTTTCCCACGAGGCTTTCCCACGAGGCTTTCCCACAGGGCTGTCCCCCGTGCCCACGTGGTGGAAGTCGATCCTCGGCTTGAACGTCGAGGCAGTGCAGGGAAAACAGATTCCTCTGGAATGGACTGACACATCTGGGGGACTCTTGGAATGGTGGCAGGACCCTGGAGTTCCTCTCGCCTTTCCTGTGGAGAGCGCCTCCTCTTGAGATGCGACGGGAACGCCGGGAATTCTTTCCCAAAGAAACAGGGAAAGGATCCCTCATCTCGAGCTAGGAGGCGGAAACGGGGCTCCCCTTGATGTGTGCGGGACCCTCGTGCTTTCTCTCGAGTGGAGAAGGGTATGTCGGGGAACTTCTTGAGTTGCAGCAAGGGTGTGAAGGACCCTTTGGAAGTTCCAGTGGTTAGATGTGATTAGCCTCGAGAAGCCTCAGCGGAAATGGGCCTCATCTCGCCTGGAGGGCAAAACCTCCTGGATTTTCTCGAGTTGCGGCAGGTGCTCTCGCCTTACGACGGGGACCTCAGGGACCCGCTCTGGTGGCCTCAGGAAAGGCCAGTCCCCATGCGAGTTCCTCGGGGGCCTCTCGGGATTCCTCTCCCGTCGATGCCGGGGCCTAAGACCTTGTGTGGAGTCGGGACCGGAACCTGAGGATTCCTCTCCAGTGCTGAATGGATCTTGGGGTAATTCTGGAGTCTCCCCAAGGGAGTCAGTCCTCGTCTCGATTGCGGGCATGCACTTGCGCTTTCCTCCAGAGCGGTAGCAGCAGTGTCACGCAGTCCGCCGCGTGGATCAAAGGATCTATGGTTTTCCCACGAGTCTTTCCCACGAGGCTTTCCCACAGAGCTGTCCCACGTGCACACGTGGTGGGAGTCGATCCTCGGCTTGAACGTCAAGGCAGTGCAGGGAAAACAGGTTCCTCTCGAATGGACTGACACATCTGGGGGACTCTTGGAATGGTGGCACGACCCTGGAGTTCCTCTCGCCGTTCCTGTGGAGAGCGCCTCCTCTTGAGATGCGACGGGAATGCCGGGAATTCTTTCCCTACGAAACAGGGAAAGGATCCCTCATGTCGAGCTAGGAGGCGGAAACGGGGCTTCCCTGGATGTGTGCGGGACCCTCGTGCTTCCTCTAGAGTGGAAACGGGTATGTCGGGGAACTTCTTGAGTTGCAGCAAGGGTGTGAAGGACCCTTTGGAAGTTCCAGTGGTTAGATGTGATTAGCCTCGAGAAGCGTCATTGGAAATGGGCCTCATCTCGCCTGGAGGGCAAAACCTCCTGGATTTTCTCCAGTTGCGGCAGGTGCTCTCGACTTACGACGGGGACCTCAGGGACATGCGCTGGTGGCCTCAGGAAAGGCCAGTCCCCATGCGAGTTCTTCGGGGGCCTATCGGGATTCCTCTCCCGTCGATGCCGGGGCCTAAGACCTTGTGTGGAGTCGGGGCCGGAACCTGAGGATTCCTCTCCAGTGCTGACATGGATCGTGGGGTACTTCTGGAGTCTCCCCAGGGGAGTCAGTCCTCGTCTCGAATGCGGGCATGCACTTGGGCTTTCCTCCAGAGCGGTAGCAGCAGTGTCACGCAGTCCGCCGCGTGGATCAAAGGATCTATGGTTTTCCCTCGAGTCTTTCCCAGGAGTCTTTCCCACGAGGCTTTCCCACAGGGCTGTCCCACGTGCACACGTGGTGGGAGTCGATCCTCGGCTTGAACGTCAAGGCAGTGCAGGGAAAACAGGTTCCTTTCGAATGGACTGACACATCTGGGGGACTCTTGGAATGGTGGCACGACCCTGGAGTTCCTCTCGCCTTTCCTGTGGAGAGCGCCTCCTCTTGAGATGCGACGGGAACGCCGGGAATTCTTTCCCTACGAAACAGGGAAAGCATCCCTCATCTCGAGCTAGGAGGCGGAAACGGGGCTCCCCTGGAGGTGTGCGGGACCCTCATGCTTCCTCTCGAGTGGAGACGGGAATGTCGGGGAACTTCTTGAGTTGCAGCAAGGGTGTGAAGGACCCTTTGGAAGTTCCAGTGGTTAGATATGGTTAGCCTCGAGAAGCCTCAGCGGAAATGGGCCTCATCTCGCCTGGAGGGCAAAACCCTCCTGGATTTTCTCGAGTTGCGGCAGGTGCTCTCGACTTACGACGGGGACCTCAGGGACCCGGGCTGGTGGCCTCAGGAAAGGCCAGTCCCCATGCGAGTTCCTCGGGGGCCTCTCGGGATTCCTCTCCCGTCGATGCCGGGGCCTAAGACCTTGTGTGGAGTCGGGGCCGGAACCTGAGGATTCCTCTCCAGTGATGACATGGATCTTGGGGTACTTCTGGAGTCTCCCCAGGGGAGTCAGTCCTCGTCTCGAATGCGGGCATGCACTTGCGCTTTCCTCCAGAGCGGTAGCAGCAGTGTCACGCAGTCCGCCGCGTGGATCAAAGGATCTATGATTTTCCCTCGAGTCTTTCCCAGGAGGCTTTCCCACGAGGCTTTCCCACAGGGCTGTCCCCCGTGCACACGTGGTGGGAGTCGATCCTCGGCTTGAACGTCAAGGCAGTGCAGGGAAAACAGGTTCCTCTGGAATGGACTGACACATCTGGGGGACACTTGGAAAGGTGGCACGACCCTGGAGTTCCTCTCGCCTTTCCTGTGGAGAGCGCCTCCTCTTGAGATGCGACGGGAACGCCGGGAATTCTTTCCCTACGAAACAGGGAAAGGATCCCTCATCTCGAGCTTGGAGGCGGAAACGGGGCTCCCCTGGATGTGTGCGGGACCCTCGTGCTTTCTCTCGAGTGGAGACGGGTATGTCGGGGAACTTCTTGAGTTGCAGCAAGGGTGTGAAGGACCCTTTGGAAGTTCCAGTGGTTAGATGTGATTAGCCTCGAGAAGCCTCAGCGGAAATGGGCCTCATTTCGCCTGGAGGGCAAACCTCTTGGATTTTCTCGAGTTGCGGCAGGTGCTCTCGACTTACGACGGGGACCTCAGGGACCCGCTCTGGTGGCCTCAGGAAAGGCCAGTCCCCATGCGAGTTCCTCAGAGGCCTCTCGGGATTCCTCTCCCGTCGATGCCGGGGCCTAAGACCTTGTGTGGAGTCGGGGCCGGAACCTGAGGATTCCTCTCCAGTGCTGACATGGATCTTGGGGTACTTCTGGAGTCTCCCCAGGGGAGTCAGTCCTCGTCTCGAATACGGGCAGGCACTTGCGCTTTCCTCCAGAGCGGTAGCAGCAGTGTCACGCAGTCCGCCGCGTGGATCAAAGGATCTATGATTTTCCCTCGAGTCTTTCCCAGGAGGCTTTCCCACGAGGCTTTCCCACATGGCTGTCCCCCGTGCACACGTGGTGGGAGTCGATCCTCGGCTTGAACGTCAAGGCAGTGCAGGGAAAACAGGTTCCTCTGGAATGGACTGACACATCTGGGGGACACTTGGAATGGTGGCACGACCCTGGAGTTCCTCTCGCCTTTCCTGTGGAGAGCGCCTCCTCTTGAGATGCGACGGGAACGCCGGGAATTCTTTCCCTACGAAACAGGGAAAGGATCCCTCATCTCGAGCTACGAGGCGGAAACGGGGCTCCCCTGGATGTGTGCGGGACCCTCGTGCTTCCTCTCGAGTGGAGACGGGAATGTCGGGGAACTTCTTTAGTTGCAGTAATGGTGTGAAGTACCCTTTGGAAGTTCCAGTGGTTAGATGTGATTAGCCTCAAGAAGCCTCAGTGGAAATGGGCCTCATCTCGCCTGGAGGGCAAAACCTCCTGGATTTTCTCGAGTTGCGACAGGTGCTCTCGACTTACCACGGGGACGTCGGGGACCCCCTCTGGTGGCCTCAGGAAAGGCCAGTCCTCATGCGAGTTCCTCGGAGGCTTCTCGGGATTCCTCTCCCGTCGATGCCGGGGCCTAAGACCTTGTGTGGAGTCGGGGCCGGAACCTGAGGATTCCTCTCCAGTGCAGAGATGGATCTTTGGGTAATTCTGGAGTCTCCCCAGGGGAGTCAGTCCTCGTCTCCAATGCGGGCATGCACTTGCGCTTTCCTCCAGAGCAGTAGCAGCAGTTTCACGCAGTCCGCCGCGTGGAGCAAAGGATCTATGGTTTTCCCTCGAGTCTTTCCCAGGAGTCTTTCCCACGAGGCTTTCCCACAGGGCGGTCCCACGTGCACACGTGGTGGGAGTCGATCCTCGGCTTGAACGTCAAGGCAGTGCAGGGAAAACAGATTCCTCTGGAATGGACTGACACATCTGGGGGACTCTTGGAATGGTGGCACGACCCTGGAGTTCCTCTCGCCTTTCCTGTGGAGAGCGCCTCCTCTTGAGATGCGACGGGAACGCCGGGAATTCTTTCCCTACGAAACAGGGAAAGGATCCCTCATCTCGAGCTAGGAGGCGGAAACGGGGCTCCCCTGGATGTGTGCGGGACCCTCGTGCTTCCTCTCGAGTGGAGACGGGAATGTCGGGGAACTTCTTGAGTTGCAGCAAGGGTGTGAAGGACCCTTTGGAAGTTCCAGTGGTTAGATATGATTAGCCTGGAGAAGCCTCAGCGGAAATGGGCCTCATCTCGCCTGGAGGGCAAAACCCTCCTGGATTTTCTCGAGTTGCGGCAGGTGCTCTCGACTTACGACGGGGACCTCAGGGACCCGGGCTGGTGGCGTCAGGAAAGGCCAGTCCCCATGCGAGTTCCTCGGGGGCCTCTCGGGATTCCTCTCCCGTCGATGCCGGGGCCTAAGACCTTGTGTGGAGTCGGGGCCGGAACCTGAGGATTCCTCTCCAGTGATGACATGGATCTTGGGGTACTTCTGGAGTCTCCCCAGGGGAGTCAGTCCTCGTCTCGAATGCGGGCATGCACTTGCGCTTTCCTCCAGAGCGGTAGCAGCAGTGTCACGCAGTCCGCCGCGTGGAGCAAAGGATCTATGATTTTCCCTCGAGTCTTTCCCACGAGGCTTTCCCACGAGGCTTTCCCACAGGGCTGTCCCCCGTGCACACGTGGTGGGAGTCGATCCTCGGCTTGAACGTCAAGGCAGTGCAGGGAAAACAGGTTCCTCTGGAATGGACGGACACATCTGGGGGACACTTGGAATGGTGGCACGACCCTGGAGTTCCTCTCGCCTTTCCTGTGGAGAGCGCCTCCTCTTGAGATGCGACGGGAACGCCGGGAATTCTTTCCCTACGAAACAGGGAAAGGATCCCTCATCTCGAGCTTGGAGGCGGAAACGGGGCTCCCCTGGATGTGTGCGGGACCCTCGTGCTTTCTCTCGAGTGGAGACGGGTATGTCGGGGAACTTCTTGAGTTGCAGCAAGGGTGTGAAGGACCCTTTGGAAGTTCCAGTGGTTAGATGTGATTAGCCTCGAGAAGCCTCAGCGGAAATGGGCCTCATTTCGCCTGGAGGGCAAACCTCTTGGATTTTCTCGAGTTGCGGCAGGTGCTCTCGACTTACGACGGGGACCTCAGGGACCCGCTCTGGTGGCCTCAGGAAAGGCCAGTCCCCATGCGAGTTCCTCAGGGGCCTCTCGGGATTCCTCTCCCGTCGATGCCGGGGCCTAAGACCTTGTGTGGAGTCGGGGCCGGAACCTGAGGATTCCTCTCCAGTGCTGACATGGATCTTGGGGTACTTCTGGAGTCTCCCCAGGGGAGTCAGTCCTCGTCTCGAATGCGGGCAGGCACTTGCGCTTTCCTCCAGAGCGGTAGCAGCAGTGTCACGCAGTCCGCCGCGTGGATCAAAGGATCTATGATTTTCCCTCGAGTCTTTCCCAGGAGGCTTTCCCACGAGGCTTTCCCACATGGCTGTCCCCCGTGCACACGTGGTGGGAGTCGATCCTCGGCTTGAACGTCAAGGCAGTGCAGGGAAAACAGGTTCCTCTGGAATGGAGTGACACATCTGGGGGACACTTGGAATGGTGGCACGACCCTGGAGTTCCTCTCGCCTTTCCTGTGGAGAGCGCCTCCTCTTGAGATGCGACGGGAACGCCGGGAATTCTTTCCCTACGAAACAGGGAAAGGATCCCTCATCTCGAGCTACGAGGCGGAAACGGGGCTCCCATGGATGTGTGCGGGACCCTCGTGCTTCCTCTCGAGTGGAGACGGGTATGTCGGGGAACTTCTTTAGTTGCAGTAATGGTGTGAAGGACCCTTTGGAAGTTCCAGTGGTTAGATGTGATTAGCCTCGAGAAGCCTCAGTGGAAATGGGCCTCATCTCGCCTGGAGGGCAAAACCTCCTGGATTTTCTCGAGTTGCGACAGGTGCTCTCGACTTACCACGGGGACGTCGGGGACCCGCTCTGGTGGCATCAGGAAAGGCCAGTTCTCATGCGAGTTCCTCGGGGGCTTCTCGGGATTCCTCTCCCGTCGATGCCGGGGCCTAAGACCTTGTGTGGAGTCGGGGCCGGAACCTGAGGATTCCTCTCCAATGCAGAAATGGATCTTTGGGTAATTCTGGAGTCTCCCCAGGGGAGTCAGTCCTCGTCTCCAATGCGGGCATGCACTTGCGCTTTCCTCCAGAGCAGTAGCAGCAGTTTCACGCAGTCCGCCGCGTGGAGCAAAGGATCTATGGTTTTCCCTCGAGTCTTTCCCACGAGGCTTTCCCACGAGGCTTTCCCACAGGGCAGTCCCACGTGCACACGTGGTGGGAGTCGATCCTCGGCTTGAACGTCAAGGCAGTGCAGGGAAAACAGGTTCCTCTGGAATGGACTGACACATCTGGGTGACTCTTGGAATGGTGGCACGACCCTGGAGTTCCTCTCACCTTTCCTGTGGAGAGCACCTCCTCTTGAGATGCGACAGGAACGCCGGGAATTCTTTCCCTACGAAACAGGGAAAGGATCCCTCATCTCGAGCTAGGAGGCGGAAACGGGGCTCCCCTGGATGTGTGCGGGACCCTCGTGCTTCCTCTCGAGTGGAGACGGGTATGTCGGGGAACTTCTTGAGTGGCAGCAAGGGTGTGGAGGACCCTTTGGAAGTTCCAGTGGTTAGATGTGATTAGCCTCGTGAAGCCTCAGCGGAAATGGGCCTCATCTCGCCTGGAGGGCAAAACCTCCTGGATTTTCTCGAGTTGCGGCAGGTGCTCTCGACTTACGGCGGGGACCTCAGGGACCCGCGCTGGTGGCCTCAGGAAAAGCCAGTCCCCATGCGAGTTCCACGGGGGCCTCTCGGGATTCCTCTCCCGTCGATGCCGGGGCCTAAGACCTTGTGTGGAGTCGGGGCCGGAACCTGAGGATTCCTCTCCAGTGCTGACATGGATCTTGGGGTACTTCTGGAGTCTCCCCAGGGGAGTCAGTCCTCGTCTCCAATGCGGGCATGCACTTGCGCTTTCCTCCAGAGCGGTAGCAGCAGTGTCACGCAGTCCGCCGCGTGGAGCAAAGGATCTATGGTTTTCCCTCGAGTCTTTCCCAGGAGTCTTTCCCACGAGGCTTTCCCACAGGGCGGTCCCACGTGCACACGTGGTGGGAGTCGATCCTCGGCTTGAACGTCAAGGCAGTGCAGGGAAAACAGATTCCTCTGGAATGGACTGACACATCTGGGGGACTCTTGGAATGGTGGCACGACCCTGGAGTTCCTCTCGCCTTTCCTGTGGAGAGCGCCTCCTCTTGAGATGCGACGGGAACGCCGGGAATTCTTTCCCTACGAAACAGGGAAAGGATCCCTCATCTCGAGCTAGGAGGCGGAAACGGGGCTCCCCTGGATGTGTGCGGGACCCTCGTGCTTCCTCTCGAGTGGAGACGGGAATGTCGGGGAACTTCTTGAGTTGCAGCAAGGGTGTGAAGGACCCTTTGGAAGTTCCAGTGGTTAGATATGATTAGCCTGGAGAAGCCTCAGCGGAAATGGGCCTCATCTCGCCTGGAGGGCAAAACCCTCCTGGATTTTCTCGAGTTGCGGCAGGTGCTCTCGACTTACGACGGGGACCTCAGGGACCCGGGCTGGTGGCGTCAGGAAAGGCCAGTCCCCATGCGAGTTCCTCGGGGGCCTCTCGGGATTCCTCTCCCGTCGATGCCGGGGCCTAAGACCTTGTGTGGAGTCGGGGCCGGAACCTGAGGATTCCTCTCCAGTGATGACATGGATCTTGGGGTACTTCTGGAGTCTCCCCAGGGGAGTCAGTAAACGTCTCGAATGCGGGCATGCACTTGCGCTTTCCTCCAGAGCGGTAGCAGCAGTGTCACGCAGTCCGCCGCGTGGAGCAAAGGATCTATGATTTTCCCTCGAGTCTTTCCCACGAGGCTTTCCCACGAGGCTTTCCCACAGGGCTGTCCCCCGTGCACACGTGGTGGGAGTCGATCCTCGGCTTGAACGTCAAGGCAGTGCAGGGAAAACAGGTTCCTCTGGAATGGACGGACACATCTGGGGGACACTTGGAATGGTGGCACGACCCTGGAGTTCCTCTCGCCTTTCCTGTGGAGAGCGCCTCCTCTTGAGATGCGACGGGAACGCCGGGAATTCTTTCCCTACGAAACAGGGAAAGGATCCCTCATCTCGAGCTTGGAGGCGGAAACGGGGCTCCCCTGGATGTGTGCGGGACCCTCGTGCTTTCTCTCGAGTGGAGACGGGTATGTCGGGGAACTTCTTGAGTTGCAGCAAGGGTGTGAAGGACCCTTTGGAAGTTCCAGTGGTTAGATGTGATTAGCCTCGAGAAGCCTCAGCGGAAATGGGCCTCATTTCGCCTGGAGGGCAAACCTCTTGGATTTTCTCGAGTTGCGGCAGGTGCTCTCGACTTACGACGGGGACCTCAGGGACCCGCTCTGGTGGCCTCAGGAAAGGCCAGTCCCCATGCGAGTTCCTCAGGGGCCTCTCGGGATTCCTCTCCCGTCGATGCCGGGGCCTAAGACCTTGTGTGGAGTCGGGGCCGGAACCTGAGGATTCCTCTCCAGTGCTGACATGGATCTTGGGGTACTTCTGGAGTCTCCCCAGGGGAGTCAGTCCTCGTCTCGAATGCGGGCAGGCACTTGCGCTTTCCTCCAGAGCGGTAGCAGCAGTGTCACGCAGTCCGCCGCGTGGATCAAAGGATCTATGATTTTCTCTCGAGTCTTTCCCAGGAGGCTTTCCCACGAGGCTTTCCCACATGGCTGTCCCCCGTGCACACGTGGTGGGAGTCGATCCTCGGCTTGAACGTCAAGGCAGTGCAGGGAAAACAGGTTCCTCTGGAATGGACTGACACATCTGGGGGACACTTGGAATGGTGGCACGACCCTGGAGTTCCTCTCGCCTTTCCTGTGGAGAGCGCCTCCTCTTGAGATGCGACGGGAACGCCGGGAATTCTTTCCCTACGAAACAGGGAAAGGATCCCTCATCTCGAGCTAGGAGGCGGAAACGGGGCTCCCCTGGATGTGTGCGGGACCCTCGTGCTTCCTCTCGAGTGGAGACGGGTATGTCGGGGAACTTCTTGAGTTGCAGCAAGGGTGTGAAGGACCCTTTGGAAGTTCCAGTGGTTAGATATGATTAGCCTGGAGAAGCCTCAGCGGAAATGGGCCTCATCTCGCCTGGAGGGCAAAACCCTCCTGGATTTTCTCGAGTTGCGGCAGGTGCTCTCGACTTACGACGGGGACCTCAGGGACCCGGGCTGGTGGCGTCAGGAAAGGCCAGTCCCCATGCGAGTTCCTCAGGGGCCTCTCGGGATTCCTCTCCCGTCGATGCCGGGGCCTAAGACCTTGTGTGGAGTCGGGGCCGGAACCTGAGGATTCCTCTCCAGTGATGACATGGATCTTGGGGTACTTCTGGAGTCTCCCCAGGGGAGTCAGTCCTCGTCTCGAATGCGGGCATGCACTTGCGCTTTCCTCCAGAGCGGTAGCAGCAGTGTCACGCAGTCCGCCGCGTGGATCATAGGATCTATGGTTTTCCCTCGAGTCTTTCCCACGAGGCTTTCCCACGAGGCTTTCCCACAGGGCTGTCCCCCGTGCACACGTGGTGGGAGTCGATCCTCGGCTTGAACGTCAAGGCATTGCAGGGAAAACAGGTTCCTCTGGAATGGACTGACACATCTGGGGGACACTTGGAATGGTGGCACGACCCTGGAGTTCCTCTCGCCTTTCCTGTGGAGAGCGCCTCCTCTTGAGATGCGACGGGAACGCCGGGAATTCTTTCCCTACGAAACAGGGAAAGGATCCCTCATCTCGAGCTTGGAGGCGGAAACGGGGCTCCCCTGGATGTGTGCGGGACCCTCGTGCTTTCTCTCGAGTGGAGACGGGTATGTCGGGGAACTTCTTGAGTTGCAGCAAGGGTGTGAAGGACCCTTTGGAAGTTCCAGTGGTTAGATGTGATTAGCCTCGAGAAGCCTCAGCGGAAATGGGCCTCATTTCGCCTGGAGGGCAAACCTCTTGGATTTTCTCGAGTTGCGGCAGGTGCTCTCGACTTACGACGGGGACCTCAGGGACCCGCTCTGGTGGCCTCAGGAAAGGCCAGTCCCCATGCGAGTTCCTCAGGGGCCTCTCGGGATTCCTCTCCCGTCGATGCCGGGGCCTAAGACCTTGTGTGGAGTCGGGGCCGGAACCTGAGGATTCCTCTCCAGTGCTGACATGGATCTTGGGGTACTTCTGGAGTCTCCCCAGGGGAGTCAGTCCTCGTCTCGAATGCGGGCAGGCACTTGCGCTTTCCTCCAGAGCGGTAGCAGCAGTGTCACGCAGTCCGCCGCGTGGATCAAAGGATCTATGATTTTCCCTCGAGTCTTTCCCAGGAGGCTTTCCCACGAGGCTTTCCCACATGGCTGTCCCCCGTGTACACGTGGTGGGAGTCGATCCTCGGCTTGAACGTCAAGGCAGTGCAGGGAAAACAGGTTCCTCTGGAATGGACTGACACATCTGGGGGACACTTGGAATGGTGGCACGACCCTGGAGTTCCTCTCGCCTTTCCTGTGGAGAGCGCCTCCTCTTGAGATGCGACGGGAACGCCGGGAATTCTTTCCCTACGAAACAGGGAAAGGATCCCTCATCTCGAGCTACGAGGCGGAAACGGGGCTCCCATGGATGTGTGCGGGACCCTCGTGCTTCCTCTCGAGTGGAGACGGGTATGTCGGGGAACTTCTTTAGTTGCAGTAATGGTGTGAAGGACCCTTTGGAAGTTCCAGTGGTTAGATGTGATTAGCCTCGAGAAGCCTCAGTGGAAATGGGCCTCATCTCGCCTGGAGGGCAAAACCTCCTGGATTTTCTCGAGTTGCGACAGGTGCTCTCGACTTACCACGGGGACGTCGGGGACCCGCTCTGGTGGCATCAGGAAAGGCCAGTTCTCATGCGAGTTCCTCGGGGGCTTCTCGGGATTCCTCTCCCGTCGATGCCGGGGCCTAAGACCTTGTGTGGATTCGGGGCCGGAACCTGAGGATTCCTCTCCAATGCAGAGATGGATCTTTGGGTAATTCTGGAGTCTCCCCAGGGGAGTCAGTCGTCGTCTCCAATGCGGGCATGCACTTGCGCTTTCCTCCAGAGCAGTAGCAGCAGTTTCACGCAGTCCGCCGCGTGGAGCAAAGGATCTATGGTTTTCCCTCGAGTCTTTCCCACGAGGCTTTCCCACGAGGCTTTCCCACAGGGCAGTCCCACGTGCACACGTGGTGGGAGTCGATCCTCGGCTTGAACGTCAAGGCAGTGCAGGGAAAACAGGTTCCTCTGGAATGGACTGACACATCTGGGTGAGTCTTGGAATGGTGGCACGACCCTGGAGTTCCTCTCACCTTTCCTGTGGAGAGCACCTCCTCTTGAGATGCGACAGGAACGCCGGGAATTCTTTCCCTACGAAAGAGGGAAAGCATCCCTCATCTCGAGATAGTAGGCGGAAACGGGGCTCCCCTGGATGTGTGCGGGACCCTCGTGCTTCCTCTCGAGTGGAGACTGGTATGTCGGGGAACTTCTTGAGTGGCAGCAAGGGTGTGAAGGACCCTTTGGAAGTTCCAGTGGTTAGATGTGATTAGCCTCGAGAAGCCTCAGCGGAAATGGTCCTCATCTCGCCTGGAGGGAAAACCTCCTGGATTTTCTCGAGTTGCGGCAGGTGCTCTCGACTGACGACGGGGACCTCAGGGACACGCTCTGGTGGCCTCAGGAAAGGCCAGTCCCCATGCGAGTTCCTCGGGGGCCTCTCGGGATTCCTCTCCCGTCAATGCCGGGGCCTAAGACCTTGTGTGGAATCGGGGCCAGAACCTGAGGATTCCTCTCCAGTGCTGACATGGATCTTGGGGTACTTCTGGAGTCTCCCCAGGGGAGTCAGTCCTCCTCTCGAATGCGGGCATGCACTTGCGCTTTCCTTCAGAGCGGTAGCAGCAGTGTCACACAGTCCGCCGCGTGGAGCAAAGGATCTATGGTTTTCCCACGAGTCTTTCCCACGAGGCTTTCCCACGAGGCTTTCCCACAGGGCAGTCCCAAGTGCAAACGTGGTGGGAGTCGATCCTCGGCTTGAATGTCAAGGCAGTGCAGGGAAAACAGGTTCCTCTGGAATGGACTGACATATCTGGGGGACTCTTGGAATGGTGGCACGACCCTGGAGTTCCTCTCGCCTTTCCTGTGGAGAGCGTCTCCCCTTGAGATGCGACGGGAAGGCTGGCAATTCTTGCCCTACGAAACAGGGAAATGATCCCTCATCTCGAGCTAGGAGGAGGAAACGGGGCTCCCCTGGATGTGTGCGGGACCCTCGTGCTTCCTCTCGAGTGGAGACTGGATGTCGGGGAACTTCTTGAGTGGCAGCAAGGGTGTGAAGGACCCTTTGGAAGTTCCAGTGGTTAGATGTGATTAGCCTCGAGAAGCCTCAGCGGAAATGGGCCTCATCTCGCCTGGAGGGCAAAACCTCCTGGATTTTCTCGAGTTGCGGCAGGTGCTCTCGCCTTACGACGGGGACCTCAGGGACCCGCTCTGGTGGCCTCAGGAAAGGCCAGTCCCCATGCGAGTTCCTCGGGGGCCTCTCGGGATTCCTCTCCCGTCGATGCCGGGGCCTAAGACCTTGTGTGGAGTCGGGACCGGAACCTGAGGATTCCTCTCCAGTGCTGAATGGATCTTGTGGTAATTCTGGAGTCTCCCCAGGGGAGTCAGTCCTCGTCTCGATTGCGGGCATGCACTTGCGCTTTCCTCCAGAGCGGTAGCAGCAGTGTCACGCAGTCCGCCGCGTGGATCAAAGGATCTATGGTTTTCCCACGAGTCTTTCCCACGAGGCTTTCCCACAGAGCTGTCCCACGTGCACACGTGGTGGGAGTCGATCCTCGGCTTGAACGTCAAGGCAGTGCAGGGAAAACAGGTTCCTCTCGAATGGACTGACACATCTGGGGGACTCTTGGAATGGTGGCACGACCCTGGAGTTCCTCTCGCCGTTCCTGTGGAGAGCGCCTCCTCTTGAGATGCGACGGGAATGCCGGGAATTCTTTCCCTACGAAACAGGGAAAGGATCCCTCATGTCGAGCTAGGAGGCGGAAACGGGGCTTCCCTGGATGTGTGCGGGACCCTCGTGCTTCCTCTAGAGTGGAAACGGGTATGTCAGGGAACTTCTTGAGTTGCAGCAAGGGTGTGAAGGACCCTTTGGAAGTTCCAGTGGTTAGATGTGATTAGCCTCGAGAAGCGTCATTGGAAATGGGCCTCATCTCGCCTGGAGGGCAAAACCTCCTGGATTTTCTCCAGTTGCGGCAGGTGCTCTCGACTTACGACGGGGACCTCAGGGACATGCGCTGGTGGCCTCAGGAAAGGCCAGTCCCCATGCGAGTTCTTCGGGGGCCTATCGGGATTCCTCTCCCGTCGATGCCGGGGCCTAAGACCTTGTGTGGAGTCGGGGCCGGAACCTGAGGATTCCTCTCCAGTGCTGACATGGATCTTGGGGTACTTCTGGAGTCTCCCCAGGGGAGTCAGTCCTCGTCTCGAATGCGGGCATGCACTTGCGCTTTCCTCCAGAGCGGTAGCAGCAGTGTCACGCAGTCCGCCGCGTGGATCAAAGGATCTATGGTTGTCCCTCGAGTCTTTCCCAGGAGTCTTTCCCACGAGGCTTTCCCACAGGGCTGTCCCACGTGCACACGTGGTGGGAGTCGATCCTCGGCTTGAACGTCAAGGCAGTGCAGGGAAAACAGGTTCCTTTCGAATGGACTGACACATCTGGGGGACTCTTGGAATGGTGGCACGACCCTGGAGTTCCTCTCGCCTTTCCTGTGGAGAGCGCCTCCTCTTGAGATGCGACGGGAACGCCGGGAATTCTTTCCCTACGAAACAGGGAAAGCATCCCTCATCTCGAGCTAGGAGGCGGAAACGGGGCTCCCCTGGAGGTGTGCGGGACCCTCATGCTTCCTCTCGAGTGGAGACGGGAATGTCGGGGAACTTCTTGAGTTGCAGCAAGGGTGTGAAGGACCCTTTGGAAGTTCCAGTGGTTAGATATGGTTAGCCTCGAGAAGCCTCAGCGGAAATGGGCCTCATCTCGCCTGGAGGGCAAAACCCTCCTGGATTTTCTCGAGTTGCGGCAGGTGCTCTCGACTTACGACGGGGACCTCAGGGACCCGGGCTGGTGGCCTCAGGAAAGGCCAGTCCCCATGCGAGTTCCTCGGGGGCCTCTCGGGATTCCTCTCCCGTCGATGCCGGGGCCTAAGACCTTGTGTGGAGTCGGGGCCGGAACCTGAGGATTCCTCTCCAGTGCTGACATGGATCTTGGGGTACTTCTGGAGTCTCCCCAGGGGAGTCAGTCCTCGTCTCGAATGCGGGCATGCACTTGCGCTTTCCTCCAGAGCGGTAGCAGCAGTGTCACGCAGTCCGCCGCGTGGATCAAAGGATCTATGATTTTCCCTCGAGTCTTTCCCACGAGGCTTTCCCACGAGGCTTTCCCACAGGGCTGTCCCCCGTGCACACGTGGTGGGAGTCGATCCTCGGCTTGAACGTCAAGGCAGTGCAGGGAAAACAGGTTCCTCTGGAATGGACTGACACATCTGGGGGACACTTGGAAAGGTGGCACGACCCTGGAGTTCCTCTCGCCTTTCCTGTGGAGAGCGCCTCCTCTTGAGATGCGACGGGAACGCCGGGAATTCTTTCCCTACGAAACAGGGAAAGGATCCCTCATCTCGAGCTTGGAGGCGGAAACGGGGCTCCCCTGGATGTGTGCGGGACCCTCGTGCTTTCTCTCGAGTGGAGACGGGTATGTCGGGGAACTTCTTGAGTTGCAGCAAGGGTGTGAAGGACCCTTTGGAAGTTCCAGTGGTTAGATGTGATTAGCCTCGAGAAGCCTCAGCGGAAATGGGCCTCATTTCGCCTGGAGGGCAAACCTCTTGGATTTTCTCGAGTTGCGGCAGGTGCTCTCGACTTACGACGGGGACCTCAGGGACCCGCTCTGGTGGCCTCAGGAAAGGCCAGTCCCCATGCGAGTTCCTCAGAGGCCTCTCGGGATTCCTCTCCCGTCGATGCCGGGGCCTAAGACCTTGTGTGGAGTCGGGGCCGGAACCTGAGGATTCCTCTCCAGTGCTGACATGGATCTTGGGGTACTTCTGGAGTCTCCCCAGGGGAGTCAGTCCTCGTCTCGAATACGGGCAGGCACTTGCGCTTTCCTCCAGAGCGGTAGCAGCAGTGTCACGCAGTCCGCCGCGTGGATCAAAGGATCTATGATTTTCCCTCGAGTCTTTCCCAGGAGGCTTTCCCACGAGGCTTTCCCACATGGCTGTCCCCCGTGCACACGTGGTGGGAGTCGATCCTCGGCTTGAACGTCAAGGCAGTGCAGGGAAAACAGGTTCCTCTGGAATGGACTGACACATCTGGGGGACACTTGGAATGGTGGCACGACCCTGGAGTTCCTCTCGCCTTTCCTGTGGAGAGCGCCTCCTCTTGAGATGCGACGGGAACGCCGGGAATTCTTTCCCTACGAAACAGGGAAAGGATCCCTCATCTCGAGCTACGAGGCGGAAACGGGGCTCCCATGGATGTGTGCGGGACCCTCGTGCTTCCTCTCGAGTGGAGACGGGAATGTCGGGGAACTTCTTTAGTTGCAGTAATGGTGTGAAGTACCCTTTGGAAGTTCCAGTGGTTAGATGTGATTAGCCTCAAGAAGCCTCAGTGGAAATGGGCCTCATCTCGCCTGGAGGGCAAAACCTCCTGGATTTTCTCGAGTTGCGACAGGTGCTCTCGACTTACCACGGGGACGTCGGGGACCCCCTCTGGTGGCCTCAGGAAAGGCCAGTCCTCATGCGAGTTCCTCGGAGGCTTCTCGGGATTCCTCTCCCGTCGATGCCGGGGCCTAAGACCTTGTGTGGAGTCGGGGCCGGAACCTGAGGATTCCTCTCCAGTGCAGAGATGGATCTTTGGGTAATTCTGGAGTCTCCCCAGGGGAGTCAGTCCTCGTCTCCAATGCGGGCATGCACTTGCGCTTTCCTCCAGAGCAGTAGCAGCAGTTTCACGCAGTCCGCCGCGTGGAGCAAAGGATCTATGGTTTTCCCTCGAGTCTTTCCCACGAGGCTTTCCCACGAGGCTTTCCCACAGGGCAGTCCCACGTGCACACGTGGTGGGAGTCGATCCTCGGCTTGAACGTCAAGGCAGTGCAGGGAAAACAGGTTCCTCTGGAATGGACTGACACATCTGGGTGACTCTTGGAATGGTGGCACGACCCTGGAGTTCCTCTCACCTTTCCTGTGGAGAGCACCTCCTCTTGAGATGCGACAGGAACGCCGGGAATTCTTTCCCTACGAAACAGGGAAAGGATCCCTCATCTCGAGCTAGGAGGCGGAAACGGGGCTCCCCTGGATGTGTGCGGGACCCTCGTGCTTCCTCTCGAGTGGAGACGGGTATGTCGGGGAACTTCTTGAGTGGCAGCAAGGGTGTGGAGGACCCTTTGGAAGTTCCAGTGGTTAGATGTGATTAGCCTCGTGAAGCCTCAGCGGAAATGGGCCTCATCTCGCCTGGAGGGCAAAACCTCCTGGATTTTCTCGAGTTGCGGCAGGTGCTCTCGACTTACGGCGGGGACCTCAGGGACCCGCGCTGGTGGCCTCAGGAAAAGCCAGTCCCCATGCGAGTTCCACGGGGGCCTCTCGGGATTCCTCTCCCGTCGATGCCGGGGCCTAAGACCTTGTGTGGAGTCGGGGCCGGAACCTGAGGATTCCTCTCCAGTGCTGACATGGATCTTGGGGTACTTCTGGAGTCTCCCCAGGGGAGTCAGTCCTCGTCTCCAATGCGGGCATGCACTTGCGCTTTCCTCCAGAGCGGTAGCAGCAGTGTCACGCAGTCCGCCGCGTGGAGCAAAGGATCTATGGTTTTCCCTCGAGTCTTTCCCAGGAGTCTTTCCCACGAGGCTTTCCCACAGGGCGGTCCCACGTGCACACGTGGTGGGAGTCGATCCTCGGCTTGAACGTCAAGGCAGTGCAGGGAAAACAGATTCCTCTGGAATGGACTGACACATCTGGGGGACTCTTGGAATGGTGGCACGACCCTGGAGTTCCTCTCGCCTTTCCTGTGGAGAGCGCCTCCTCTTGAGATGCGACGGGAACGCCGGGAATTCTTTCCCTACGAAACAGGGAAAGGATCCCTCATCTCGAGCTATGAGGCGGAAACGGGGCTCGCCTGGTTGTGTGCGGGACCCTCGTGCTTCCTCTCGAGTGGAGACCTTTAGTTCGGGGAACTTCTTGAGTTGCAGCAAGGGTGTGAAGTACCCTTTGGAAGGTCCAGTGGTTACATGTGATTAGCATCGAGAAGCCTCAGCGGAAATGGGCTTCATCTCGCCTGGAGGGCAAAACCTCCTGGATTTTCTCGAGTTGCGGCAGGTGCTCTCGACTTACGACGGGGACCTCAGGGACACGCTCTGGTGGCCTCAGGAAAGGCCAGTCCCCATGCGAGTTCCTCGGGGGCCTCTCGGGATTCCTCTCCCGTCGATGCAGGGGCCTAAGACCTTGTGTGAAGTCGGGGCCGGAACCTGAGGATACCTCTCCAGTGCTGACATGGATCTTGGGGTACTTCTGGAGTCTCCCCAGGGGAGTCAGTCCTCGTCTCCAATGCGGGCATGCACTTGCGCTTTCCTCCAGAGCAGTAGCAGCAGTGTCACGCAGTCCGCCGCGTGGATCAAAGGATCTATGGTTTTCCCTCGAGTCTTTCCCACGAGGCTTTCCCACGAGGCTTTCCCACAGGGCTGTCCCACGTGCACACGTGGTGGGAGTCGATCCTCGGCTTGAACGTCAAGGCAGTGCAGGGAAAACAGGTTCCGCAGGAATGGACTGACACATCTGGGGGACTCCTGGAATGGTGGCACGACCCTGGAGTTCCTCTCGCCTTTCCTGTGGAGAGCGCCTCCTCTTGAGATGCGACGGGAACGCCGGGAATTCTTTCCCTACGAAACAGGGAAAGGATCCCTCATCTCGAGCTATGAGGCGGAAACGGGGCTCGCCTGGTTGTGTGCGGGACCCTCGTGCTTCCTCTCGAGTGGAGACCTTTAGTTCGGGGAACTTCTTGAGTTGCAGCAAGGGTGTGAAGGACCCTTTGGAAGTTCCAGTGGTTAGATGTGATTAGCCTCGAGAAGCGTCAGCGGAAATGGGCCTCATCTCGCCTGGAGGGCAAAACCTCCTGGATTTTCTCGAGTTGCGGCAGGTGCTCTCGACTTACGACGGGGACCTCAGGACCCGCTCTTGTGGGCTCAGGAAAGGCCAGTCCCCATGCAAGTTCCTCGGGGGCCTCTCGGGATTCCTCTCCCGTCGATGCCGGGGCCTAAGACCTTGTGTGGAGTCGGGGCCGGAACCTGAGGATTCCTCTCCAGTGCTGACATGGATCTTGGGGTAATTCTGGAGTCTCCCCAGGGGAGTCAGTCCTCGTCTCGAATGCGGGCATGCACTTGCGCTTTCCTCCAGAGCGGTAGCAGCAGTGTCACGCAGTCCGCCGCGTGGATCAAAGGATCTATGGTTTTCCCTCGAGTCTTTCCCACGAGGCTTTCCCACAGGGCTGTCCCACGTGCACACGTGGTGGGAGTCGATCCTCGGCTTGAACGTCAAGGCAGTGCAGGGAAAAAAGGTTCCTCTGGAATGGACTGCCACATCTCGGGGACTCTTGGAATGGTGGCACGACCCTGGAGTTCCTCTCGCCTTTCCTGTGGAGAGCGCCTCCTCTTGAGATGCGACGGGAACTCCGGGAATTCTTTCCCTACGAAACAGGGAAAGGATCCCTCATCTCGAGCTAGGAGGCGGAAACGGGGCTTCCCTGGATGTGTGCGGGACCCTCGTGCTTCCTCTCGAGTGGAGACGGGTATGTCGGGGAACTTCTTGAGTTGCAGCAAGGGTGTGAAGGACCCTTTGGAAGTTCCAGTGGTTAGATGTGATTAGCCTCGAGAAGCGTCAGCGGAAATGGGCCTCATCTCGCCTGGAGGGCAAAACCTCCTGGATTTTCTCGAGTTGCGGCAGGTGCTCTCGACTTACGACGGGTACCTCAGGGACCCGCTCTTGTGGGCTCAGGAAAGGCCAGTCCCCATGCGAGTTCCTCGGGGGCCTCTCGGGATTCCTCTCCCGTCGATGCCGGGGCCTAAGACCTTGTGTGGAGTCGGGGCCGGAACCTGAGGATTCCTCTCCAGTGCTGACATGAATCTTGGGGGTACTTCTGGAGTCTCCCCAGGGGAGTCAGTCCTCGTCTCGAATGCAGGCATGCACTTGCGCTTTCCTCCAGAGCGGTAGCAGCAGTGTCACGCAGTCCGCCGCGTGGATCAAAGGATCTATGGTTTTCCCTCGAGTCTTTCCCACGAGGCTTTCCCACGAGGCTTTCCCACAGGGCTGTCCCACGTGCACACGTGGTGGGAGTCGATCCTCGGCTTGAACGTCGTGGCAGTGCAGGGAAAACAGATTCCTCTGGAATGGACTGACACTTCTGGGGGACTCTTGGAATGGTGGCACGACCCTGGAGTTTCTCTCGCCTTTCCTGTGGAGAGCGCCTCCTCTTGAGATGCGACGGGAACGCCGGGAATTCTTTCCCTACGAAACAGGGAAAGGATCCCTCATCTCGAGCTAGGAGGCGGAAACGGGGCTCCCCGGGATGTGTGCGGGACCCTCGTGCTTCCTCTCGAGTGGAGACGAGTATGTCGGGGAGCTTCTTGAGTTGCAGCAAGGGTGTGAAGGACCCTTTGGAAGTTCCAGTGGTTAGATGTGTTTAGCCTCGAGAAGCCTCAGCGGAAATGGGCCTCATCTCGCCTGGAGGGCAAAACCTCCTGGATTTACTCGAGTTGCGTCAGGTGCTCTCGACTTACGACGGGGACCTCAGGGACCCGGGCTGGTGGCCTCAGGAAAGGCCAGTCTCCATGCGAGTTCCTCGGGGGCCTCTCGGGATTCCTCTGCCGTCGATGCCGGGGCCTAAGCCATTGTGGGGAGTCGGGGCCGGAACCTGAGGATTCCTCTCCAGTGCTGACATGGATCTTGGGGTACTTCTGGAGTCTCCCCAGGGGAGTCAGTCCTCGTCTCGAATGCGGGCATGCACTTGCGCTTTCCTCCAGAGCGTTTGCAGCAGTTTCACGAAGTCTGCCGCGTGGATCAAAGGATCTATGGTTTTCCCTCGAGTCTTTCCCACGAGGCTTTCCCAAGAGGCTTTCCCACAGGGCTGTCCCACGTGCACACGTGGTGGGAGTCGATCCTCGGCTTGAACGTCGAGGCAGTGCAGGGAAAACAGATTCCTCTGGAATGGACTGACACATCTGGGGGACTCTTGGAATCGTGGCACGACCCTGGAGTTCCTCTCGCCTTTCCTGTTTAGAGCGCCTCCTCTTGAGATGCGACGGGAACTCCGGGAATTCTTTCCCTACGAAACAGGGAAAGGATCCCTCATCTCGAGCTAGGAGGCGGAAACGGGGCTTCCCTGGATGTGTGCGGGACCCTCGTGCTTCCTCTCGAGTGGAGACGGGTATGTCGGGGAACTTCTTGAGTTGCAGCAAGGGTGTGAAGGACCCTCTGGAAGTTCCAGTGGTTAGATGTGATTAGCCTCGAGAAGCGTCAACGGAAATGGGCCTCATCTCGCCTGGAGGGCAAAACCTCCTGGATTTTCTCGAGTTGCGGCAGGTGCTCTCGACTTACGACGGGGACCTCAGGACCCGCTCTTGTGGGCTCAGGAAAGGCCAGTCCCCATGCAAGTTCCTCGGGGGCCTCTCGGGATTCCTCTCCCGTCGATGCCGGGGCCTAAGACCTTGTGTGGAGTCGGGGCCGGAACCTGAGGATTCCTCTCCAGTGCTGACATGTATCTTGGGGTACTTCTGGAGTCTCCCCAGGGGAGTCAGTCCTCGTCTCGAATGCGGGCATGCACTTGCGCTTTCCTCCAGAGCGGTAGCAGCAGTGTCACGCAGTCCGCCGCGTGGATCAAAGGATCTATGGTTTTCCCTCGAGTCTTTCCCACGAGGCTTTCCCACAGGGCTGTCCCACGTGCACACGTGGTGGGAGTCGATCCTCGGCTTGAACGTCAAGGCAGTGCAGGGAAAAAAGGTTCCTCTGGAATGGACTGCCACATCTCGGGGACTCTTGGAATGGTGGCACGACCCTGGAGTTCCTCTCGCCTTTCCTGTGGAGAGCGCCTCCTCTTGAGATGCGACGGGAACTCCGGGAATTCTTTCCCTACGAAACAGGGAAAGGATCCCTCATCTCGAGCTAGGAGGCGGAAACGGGGCTTCCCTGGATGTGTGCGGGACCCTCGTGCTTCCTCTAGAGTGGAGACGGGTATGTCGGGGAACTTCTTGAGTTGCAGCAAGGGTGTGAAGGACCCTTTGGAAGTTCCAGTGGTTAGATGTGATTAGCCTCGAGAAGCGTCAGCGGAAATGGGCCTCATCTCGCCTGGAGGGCAAAACCTCCTGGATTTTCTCGAGTTGCGGCAGGTGCTCTCGACTTACGACGGGTACCTCAGGGACCCGCTCTTGTGGGCTCAGGAAAGGCCAGTCCCCATGCGAGTTCCTCGGGGGCCTCTCGGGATTCCTCTCCCGTCGATGCCGGGGCCTAAGACCTTGTGTGGAGTCGGGGCCGGAACCTGAGGATTCCTCTCCAGTGCTGACATGAATCTTGGGGGTACTTCTGGAGTCTCCCCAGGGGAGTCAGTCCTCGTCTCGAATGCAGGCATGCACTTGCGCTTTCCTCCAGAGCGGTAGCAGCAGTGTCACGCAGTCCGCCGCGTGGATCAAAGGATCTATGGTTTTCCCTCGAGTCTTTCCCACGAGGCTTTCCCACGAGGCTTTCCCACAGGGCTGTCCCACGTGCACACGTGGTGGGAGTCGATCCTCGGCTTGAACGTCGTGGCAGTGCAGGGAAAACAGATTCCTCTGGAATGGACTGACACTTCTGGGGGACTCTTGGAATGGTGGCACGACCCTGGAGTTCCTCTCGCCTTTCCTGTGGAGAGCGCCTCCTCTTGAGATGCGACGGGAACGCCGGGAATTCTTTCCCTACGAAACAGGGAAAGGACCCCTCATCTCGAGCTAGGAGGCGGAAACGGGGCTCCCCGGGATGTGTGCGGGACCCTCGTGCTTCCTCTCGAGTGGAGACGAGTATGTCGGGGAGCTTCTTGAGTTGCAGCAAGGGTGTGAAGGACCCTTTGGAAGTTCCAGTGGTTAGATGTGATTAGCCTCCAGAAGCGTCAGCGGAAATGGGCCTCATCTCGCCTGGAGGGCAAAACCTCCTGGATTTACTCGAGTTGCGTCAGGTGCTCTCGACTTACGACGGGGACCTCAGGGACCCGGGCTGGTGGCCTCAGGAAAGGCCAGTCTCCATGCGAGTTCCTCGGGGGCCTCTCGGGATTCCTCTGCCGTCGATGCCGGGGCCTAAGCCATTGTGGGGAGTCGGGGCCGGAACCTGAGGATTCCTCTCCAGTGCTGACATGGATCTTGGGGTACTTCTGGAGTCTCCCCAGGGGAGTCAGTCCTCGTCTCGAATGCGGGCATGCACTTGCGCTTTCCTCCAGAGCGTTTGCAGCAGTTTCACGAAGTCTGCCGCGTGGATCAAAGGATCTATGGTTTTCCCTCGAGTCTTTCCCACGAGGCTTTCCCACGAGGCTTTCCCACAGGGCTGTCCCACGTGCACACGTGGTGGGAGTCGATCCTCGGCTTGAACGTCGAGGCAGTGCAGGGAAAACAGATTCCTCTGGAATGGACTGACACATCTGGGGGACTCTTGGAATCGTGGCACGACCCTGGAGTTCCTCTCGCCTTTCCTGTTTAGAGCGCCTCCTCTTGAGATGCGACGGGAACGCCGGGAATTCTTTCCCTACGAAACAGGGAAAGGATCCCTCATCTCGAGCTAGGAGGCGGAAACGGGGCTTCCCTGGATGTGTGCGGGACCCTCGTGCTTCCTCTCGAGTGGAGACGGGTATGTCGGGGAACTTCTTGAGTTGCAGCAAGGGTGTGAAGGACCCTCTGGAAGTTCCAGTGGTTAGATGTGATTAGCCTCGAGAAGCGTCAACGGAAATGGGCCTCATCTCGCCTGGAGGGCAAAACCTCCTGGATTTTCTCGAGTTGCGGCAGGTGCTCTCGACTTACGACGGGGACCTCAGGACCCGCTCTTGTGGGCTCAGGAAAGGCCAGTCCCCATGCAAGTTCCTCGGGGGCCTCTCGGGATTCCTCTCCCGTCGATGCCGGGGCCTAAGACCTTGTGTGGAGTCGGGGCCGGAACCTGAGGATTCCTCTCCAGTGCTGACATGGATCTTGGGGTAATTCTGGAGTCTCCCCAGGGGAGTCAGTCCTCGTCTCGAATGCGGGCATGCACTTGCGCTTTCCTCCAGAGCGGTAGCAGCAGTGTCACGCAGTCCGCCGCGTGGATCAAAGGATCTATGGTTTTCCCTCGAGTCTTTCCCACGAGGCTTTCCCACAGGGCTGTCCCACGTGCACACGTGGTGGGAGTCGATCCTCGGCTTGAACGTCAAGGCAGTGCAGGGAAAAAAGGTTCCTCTGGAATGGACTGCCACATCTCGGGGACTCTTGGAATGGTGGCACGACCCTGGAGTTCCTCTCGCCTTTCCTGTGGAGAGCGCCTCCTCTTGAGATGCGACGGGAACTCCGGGAATTCTTTCCCTACGAAACAGGGAAAGGATCCCTCATCTCGAGCTAGGAGGCGGAAACGGGGCTTCCCTGGATGTGTGCGGGACCCTCGTGCTTCCTCTCGAGTGGAGACGGGTATGTCGGGGAACTTCTTGAGTTGCAGCAAGGGTGTGAAGGACCCTTTGGAAGTTCCAGTGGTTAGATGTGATTAGCCTCGAGAAGCGTCAGCGGAAATGGGCCTCATCTCGCCTGGAGGGCAAAACCTCCTGGATTTTCTCGAGTTGCGGCAGGTGCTCTCGACTTACGACGGGTACCTCAGGGACCCGCTCTTGTGGGCTCAGGAAAGGCCAGTCCCCATGCGAGTTCCTCGGGGGCCTCTCGGGATTCCTCTCCCGTCGATGCCGGGGCCTAAGACCTTGTGTGGAGTCGGGGCCGGAACCTGAGGATTCCTCTCCAGTGCTGACATGAATCTTGGGGGTACTTCTGGAGTCTCCCCAGGGGAGTCAGTCCTCGTCTCGAATGCAGGCATGCACTTGCGCTTTCCTCCAGAGCGGTAGCAGCAGTGTCACGCAGTCCGCCGCGTGGATCAAAGGATCTATGGTTTTCCCTCGAGTCTTTCCCACGAGGCTTTCCCACGAGGCTTTCCCACAGGGCTGTCCCACGTGCACACGTGGTGGGAGTCGATCCTCGGCTTGAACGTCGTGGCAGTGCAGGGAAAACAGATTCCTCTGGAATGGACTGACACTTCTGGGGGACTCTTGGAATGGTGGCACGACCCTGGAGTTCCTCTCGCCTTTCCTGTGGAGAGCGCCTCCTCTTGAGATGCGACGGGAACGCCGGGAATTCTTTCCCTACGAAACAGGGAAAGGACCCCTCATCTCGAGCTAGGAGGCGGAAACGGGGCTCCCCGGGATGTGTGCGGGACCCTCGTGCTTCCTCTCGAGTGGAGACGAGTATGTCGGGGAGCTTCTTGAGTTGCAGCAAGGGTGTGAAGGACCCTTTGGAAGTTCCAGTGGTTAGATGTGATTAGCCTCCAGAAGCGTCAGCGGAAATGGGCCTCATCTCGCCTGGAGGGCAAAACCTCCTGGATTTACTCGAGTTGCGTCAGGTGCTCTCGACTTACGACGGGGACCTCAGGGACCCGGGCTGGTGGCCTCAGGAAAGGCCAGTCTCCATGCGAGTTCCTCGGGGGCCTCTCGGGATTCCTCTGCCGTCGATGCCGGGGCCTAAGCCATTGTGGGGAGTCGGGGCCGGAACCTGAGGATTCCTCTCCAGTGCTGACATGGATCTTGGGGTACTTCTGGAGTCTCCCCAGGGGAGTCAGTCCTCGTCTCGAATGCGGGCATGCACTTGCGCTTTCCTCCAGAGCGTTTGCAGCAGTTTCACGAAGTCTGCCGCGTGGATCAAAGGATCTATGGTTTTCCCTCGAGTCTTTCCCACGAGGCTTTCCCACGAGGCTTTCCCACAGGGCTGTCCCACGTGCACACGTGGTGGGAGTCGATCCTCGGCTTGAACGTCGAGGCAGTGCAGGGAAAACAGATTCCTCTGGAATGGACTGACACATGTGGGGGACTCTTGGAATCGTGGCACGACCCTGGAGTTCCTCTCGCCTTTCCTGTTTAGAGCGCCTCCTCTTGAGATGCGACGGGAACGCCGGGAATTCTTTCCCTACGAAACAGGGAAAGGATCCCTCATCTCGAGCTAGGAGGCGGAAACGGGGCTTCCCTGGATGTGTGCGGGACCCTCGTGCTTCCTCTCGAGTGGAGACGGGTATGTCGGGGAACTTCTTGAGTTGCAGCAAGGGTGTGAAGGACCCTCTGGAAGTTCCAGTGGTTAGATGTGATTAGCCTCGAGAAGCGTCAACGGAAATGGGCCTCATCTCGCCTGGAGGGCAAAACCTCCTGGATTTTCTCGAGTTGCGGCAGGTGCTCTCGACTTACGACGGGGACCTCAGGACCCGCTCTTGTGGGCTCAGGAAAGGCCAGTCCCCATGCAAGTTCCTCGGGGGCCTCTCGGGATTCCTCTCCCGTCGATGCCGGGGCCTAAGACCTTGTGTGGAGTCGGGGCCGGAACCTGAGGATTCCTCTCCAGTGCTGACATGGATCTTGGGGTAATTCTGGAGTCTCCCCAGGGGAGTCAGTCCTCGTCTCGAATGCGGGCATGCACTTGCGCTTTCCTCCAGAGCGGTAGCAGCAGTGTCACGCAGTCCGCCGCGTGGATCAAAGGATCTATGGTTTTCCCTCGAGTCTTTCCCACGAGGCTTTCCCACAGGGCTGTCCCACGTGCACACGTGGTGGGAGTCGATCCTCGGCTTGAACGTCAAGGCAGTGCAGGGAAAAAAGGTTCCTCTGGAATGGACTGCCACATCTCGGGGACTCTTGGAATGGTGGCACGACCCTGGAGTTCCTCTCGCCTTTCCTGTGGAGAGCGCCTCCTCTTGAGATGCGACGGGAACTCCGGGAATTCTTTCCCTACGAAACAGGGAAAGGATCCCTCATCTCGAGCTAGGAGGCGGAAACGGGGCTTCCCTGGATGTGTGCGGGACCCTCGTGCTTCCTCTCGAGTGGAGACGGGTCGGTCGGGGAACTTCTTGAGTTGCAGCAAGGGTGTGAAGGACCCTTTGGAAGTTCCAGTGGTTAGATGTGATTAGCCTCGAGAAGCGTCAGCGGAAATGGGCCTCATCTCGCCTGGAGGGCAAAACCTCCTGGATTTTCTCGAGTTGCGGCAGGTGCTCTCGACTTACGACGGGTACCTCAGGGACCCGCTCTTGTGGGCTCAGGAAAGGCCAGTCCCCATGCGAGTTCCTCGGGGGCCTCTCGGGATTCCTCTCCCGTCGATGCCGGGGCCTAAGACCTTGTGTGGAGTCGGGGCCGGAACCTGAGGATTCCTCTCCAGTGCTGACATGGATCTTGGGGTAATTCTGGAGTCTACCCAGGTCAGTCAGTCCTCGTCTCGAATGCGGGCATGCACTTGCGCTTTCCTCCAGAGCGGTAGCAGCAGTGTCACCCAGTCCGCCGCGTGGATCAATGGATATATGGTTTTCCCTCGAGTCTTTCCCACGAGGCTTTCCCACAGGGCTGTCCCACGTGCACACGTGGTGGGAGTCGATCCTCGGCTTGAACGTCAAGGCAGTGCAGGGAAAACAGGTTCCTCTGGAATGGACTGCCACATCTGGGGGACTCTTGGAATGGTGGCACGACCCTGGAGTTCCTCTCGCCTTTCCTGTGGAGAGCGCCTCCTCTTGAGATGCGACGGGAACGCCGGGAATTCTTTCCCTTCGAAACAGGGAAAGGATCCCTCATCTCGAGCTAGGAGGCGGAAACGGGGCTTCCCTGGATGTGTGCGGGACCCTCGTGCTTCCTCTCGAGTGGAGACGGGTATGTCGGGGAACATCTTGAGTTGCAGCAAGGGTGTGAAGAACCCTTTGGAAGTTCCAGTGGTTAGATGTGATTAGCCTCCAGAAGCGTCAGCGGAAATGGGCCTCATCTCGCCTGGAGGGCAAAACCTCCTGGATTTACTCGAGTTGCGTCAGGTGCTCTCGACTTACGACGGGGACCTCAGGGACCCGGGCTGGTGGCCTCAGGAAAGGCCAGTCTCCATGCGAGTTCCTCGTGGGCCTCTCGGGATTCCTCTGCCGTCGATGCCGGGGCCTAAGCCATTGTGGGGAGTCGGGGCCGGAACCTGAGGATTCCTCTCCAGTGCTGACATGGATCTTGGGGTACTTCTGGAGTCTCCCCAGGGGAGTCAGTCCTCGTCTCGAATGCGGGCATGCACTTGCGCTTTCCTCCAGAGCGTTTGCAGCAGTTTCACGAAGTCTGCCGCGTGGATCAAAGGATCTATGGTTTTCCCTCGAGTCTTTCCCACGAGGCTTTCCCACGAGGCTTTCCCACAGGGCTGTCCCACGTGCACACGTGGTGGGAGTCGATCCTCGGCTTGAACGTCGAGGCAGTGCAGGGAAAACAGATTCCTCTGGAATGGACTGACACATCTGGGGGACTCTTGGAATCGTGGCACGACCCTGGAGTTCCTCTCGCCTTTCCTGTTTAGAGCGCCTCCTCTTGAGATGCGACGGGAACGCCGGGAATTCTTTCCCTACGAAACAGGGAAAGGATCCCTCATCTCGAGCTAGGAGGCGGAAACGGGGCTTCTCTGGATGTGTGCGGGACCCTCGTGCTTCCTCTCGAGTGGAGACGGGTATGTCGGGGAACTTCTTGAGTTGCAGCAAGGGTGTGAAGGACCCTCTGGAAGTTCCAGTGGTTAGATGTGATTAGCCTCGAGAAGCGTCAACGGAAATGGGCCTCATCTCGCCTGGAGGGCAAAACCTCCTGGATTTTCTCGAGTTGCGGCAGGTGCTCTCGACTTACGACGGGGACCTCAGGACCCGCTCTTGTGGGCTCAGGAAAGGCCAGTCCCCATGCAAGTTCCTCGGGGGCCTCTCGGGATTCCTCTCCCGTCGATGCCGGGGCCTAAGACCTTGTGTGGAGTCGGGGCCGGAACCTGAGGATTCCTCTCCAGTGCTGACATGGATCTTGGGGTAATTCTGGAGTCTCCCCAGGGGAGTCAGTCCTCGTCTCGAATGCGGGCATGCACTTGCGCTTTCCTCCAGAGCGGTAGCAGCAGTGTCACGCAGTCCGCCGCGTGGATCTAAGGATCTATGGTTTTCCCTCGAGTCTTTCCCACGAGGCTTTCCCACAGGGCTGTCCCACGTGCACACGTGGTGGGAGTCGATCCTCGGCGTGAACGTCAAGGCAGTGCAGGGAAAAAATGTTCCTCTGGAATGGACTGACACTTCTGGGGGACTCTTGGAATGGTGGCACGACCCTGGAGTTCCTCTCGCCTTTCCTGTGGAGAGCGCCTCCTCTTGAGATGCGACGGGAACGCCGGGAATTCTTTCCCTACGAAACAGGGAAAGGATCCCTCATCTCGAGCTAGGAGGCGGAAACGGGGCTCCCCGGGATGTGTGCGGGACCCTCGTTCTTCCTCTCGAGTGGAGACGAGTATGTCGGGGAGCTTCTTGAGTTGCAGCAAGGGTGTGAAGGACCCTTTGGAAGTTCCAGTGGTTAGATGTGTTTAGCCTCGAGAAGCCTCAGCGGAAATGGGCCTCATCTCGCCTGGAGGGCAAAACCTCCTGGATTTACTCGAGTTGCGTCAGGTGCTCTCGACTTACGACGGGGACCTCAGGGACCCGGGCTGGTGGCCTCAGGAAAGGCCAGTCTCCATGCGAGTTCCTCGGGGGCCTCTCGGGATTCCTCTGCCGTCGATGCCGGGGCCTAAGCCATTGTGGGGAGTCGGGGCCGGAACCTGAGGATTCCTCTCCAGTGCTGACATGGATCTTGGGGTACTTCTGGAGTCTCCCCAGGGGAGTCAGTCCTCGTCTCGAATGCGGGCATGCACTTGCGCTTTCCTCCACAGCGTTTGCAGCAGTTTCACGAAGTCTGCCGCGTGGATCAAAGGATCTATGGTTTTCCCTCGAGTCTTTCCCACGAGGCTTTCCCACGAGGCTTTCCCACAGGGCTGTCCCACGTGCACACGTGGTGGGAGTCGATCCTCGGCTTGAACGTCGAGACAGTGCAGGGAAAACAGATTCCTCTGGAATGGACTGACACATCTGGGGGACTCTTGGAATCGTGGCACGACCCTGGAGTTCCTCTCGCCTTTCCTGTTTAGAGCGCCTCCTCTTGAGATGCGACGGGAACGCCGGGAATTCTTTCCCTACGAAACAGGGAAAGGATCCCTCATCTCGAGCTAGGAGGCGGAAACGGGGCTTCCCTGGATGTGTGCGGGACCCTCGTGCTTCCTCTCGAGTGGAGACGGGTATGTCGGGGAACTTCTTGAGTTGCAGCAAGGGTGTGAAGGACCCTCTGGAAGTTCCAGTGGTTAGATGTGATTAGCCTCGAGAAGCGTCAACGGAAATGGGCCTCATCTCGCCTGGAGGGCAAAACCTCCTGGATTTTCTCGAGTTGCGGCAGGTGCTCTCGACTTACGACGGGGACCTCAGGACCCGCTCTTGTGGGCTCAGGAAAGGCCAGTCCCCATGCAAGTTCCTCGGGGGCCTCTCGGGATTCCTCTCCCGTCGATGCCGGGGCCTAAGACCTTGTGTGGAGTCGGGGCCGGAACCTGAGGATTCCTCTCCAGTGCTGACATGGATCTTGGGGTAATTCTGGAGTCTCCCCAGGGGAGTCAGTCCTCGTCTCGAATGCGGGCATGCACTTGCGCTTTCCTCCAGAGCGGTAGCAGCAGTGTCACGCAGTCCGCCGCGTGGATCAAAGGATCTATGGTTTTCCCTCGAGTCTTTCCCACGAGGCTTTCCCACAGGGCTGTCCCACGTGCACACGTGGTGGGAGTCGATCCTCGGCTTGAACGTCAAGGCAGTGCAGGGAAAAAAGGTTCCTCTGGAATGGACTGCCACATCTCGGGGACTCTTGGAATGGTGGCACGACCCTGGAGTTCCTCTCGCCTTTCCTGTGGAGAGCGCCTCCTCTTGAGATGCGACGGGAACTCCGGGAATTCTTTCCCTACGAAACAGGGAAAGGATCCCTCATCTCGAGCTAGGAGGCGGAAACGGGGCTTCCCTGGATGTGTGCGGGACCCTCGTGCTTCCTCTCGAGTGGAGACGGGTATGTCGGGGAACTTCTTGAGTTGCAGCAAGGGTGTGAAGGACCCTTTGGAAGTTCCAGTGGTTAGATGTGATTAGCCTCGAGAAGCGTCAGCGGAAATGGGCCTCATCTCGCCTGGAGGGCAAAACCTCCTGGATTTTCTCGAGTTGCGGCAGGTGCTCTCGACTTACGACGGGTACCTCAGGGACCCGCTCTTGTGGGCTCAGGAAAGGCCAGTCCCCATGCGAGTTCCTCGGGGGCCTCTCGGGATTCCTCTCCCGTCGATGCCGGGGCCTAAGACCTTGTGTGGAGTCGGGGCCGGAACCTGAGGATTCCTCTCCAGTGCTGACATGAATCTTGGGGGTACTTCTGGAGTCTCCCCAGGGGAGTCAGTCCTCGTCTCGAATGCAGGCATGCACTTGCGCTTTCCTCCAGAGCGGTAGCAGCAGTGTCACGCAGTCCGCCGCGTGGATCAAAGGATCTATGGTTTTCCCTCGAGTCTTTCCCACGAGGCTTTCCCACGAGGCTTTCCCACAGGGCTGTCCCACGTGCACACGTGGTGGGAGTCGATCCTCGGCTTGAACGTCGTGGCAGTGCAGGGAAAACAGATTCCTCTGGAATGGACTGACACTTCTGGGGGACTCTTGGAATGGTGGCACGACCCTGGAGTTCCTCTCGCCTTTCCTGTGGAGAGCGCCTCCTCTTGAGATGCGACGGGAACGCCGGGAATTCTTTCCCTACGAAACAGGGAAAGGATCCCTCATCTCGAGCTAGGAGGCGGAAACGGGGCTCCCCGGGATGTGTGCGGGACCCTCGTGCTTCCTCTCGAGTGGAGACGAGTATGACGGGGAGCTTCTTGAGTTGCAGCAAGGGTGTGAAGGACCCTTTGGAAGTTCCAGTGGTTAGATGTGATTAGCCTCCAGAAGCGTCAGCGGAAATGGGCCTCATCTCGCCTGGAGGGCAAAACCTCCTGGATTTACTCGAGTTGCGTCAGGTGCTCTCGACTTACGACGGGGACCTCAGGGACCCGGGCTGGTGGCCTCAGGAAAGGCCAGTCTCCATGCGAGTTCCTCGGGGGCCTCTCGGGATTCCTCTGCCGTCGATGCCGGGGCCTAAGCCATTGTGGGGAGTCGGGGCCGGAACCTGAGGATTCCTCTCCAGTGCTGACATGGATCTTGGGGTACTTCTGGAGTCTCCCCAGGGGAGTCAGTCCTCGTCTCGAATGCGGGCATGCACTTGCGCTCTTCTCCAGAGCGTTTGCAGCAGTTTCACGAAGTCTGCCGCGTGGATCAAAGGATCTATGGTTTTCCCTCGAGTCTTTCCCACGAGGCTTTCCCAAGAGGCTTTCCCACAGGGCTGTCCCACGTGCACACGTGGTGGGAGTCGATCCTCGGCTTGAACGTCGAGGCAGTGCAGGGAAAACAGATTCCTCTGGAATGGACTGACACATCTGGGGGACTCTTGGAATCGTGGCACGACCCTGGAGTTCCTCTCGCCTTTCCTGTTTAGAGCGCCTCCTCTTGAGATGCGACGGGAACTCCGGGAATTCTTTCCCTACGAAACAGGGAAAGGATCCCTCATCTCGAGCTAGGAGGCGGAAACGGGGCTTCCCTGGATGTGTGCGGGACCCTCGTGCTTCCTCTCGAGTGGAGACGGGTATGTCGGGGAACTTCTTGAGTTGCAGCAAGGGTGTGAAGGACCCTCTGGAAGTTCCAGTGGTTAGATGTGATTAGCCTCGAGAAGCGTCAACGGAAATGGGCCTCATCTCGCCTGGAGGGCAAAACCTCCTGGATTTTCTCGAGTTGCGGCAGGTGCTCTCGACTTACGACGGGGACCTCAGGACCCGCTCTTGTGGGCTCAGGAAAGGCCAGTCCCCATGCAAGTTCCTCGGGGGCCTCTCGGGATTCCTCTCCCGTCGATGCCGGGGCCTAAGACCTTGTGTGGAGTCGGGGCCGGAACCTGAGGATTCCTCTCCAGTGCTGACATGGATCTTGGGGTAATTCTGGAGTCTCCCCAGGGGAGTCAGTCCTCGTCTCGAATGCGGGCATGCACTTGCGCTTTCCTCCAGAGCGGTAGCAGCAGTGTCACGCAGTCCGCCGCGTGGATCAAAGGATCTATGGTTTTCCCTCGAGTCTTTCCCACGAGGCTTTCCCACAGGGCTGTCCCACGTGCACACGTGGTGGGAGTCGATCCTCGGCTTGAACGTCAAGGCAGTGCAGGGAAAAAAGGTTCCTCTGGAATGGACTGCCACATCTCGGGGACTCTTGGAATGGTGGCACGACCCTGGAGTTCCTCTCGCCTTTCCTGTGGAGAGCGCCTCCTCTTGAGATGCGACGGGAACTCCGGGAATTCTTTCCCTACGAAACAGGGAAAGGATCCCTCATCTCGAGCTAGGAGGCGGAAACGGGGCTTCCCTGGATGTGTGCGGGACCCTCGTGCTTCCTCTCGAGTGGAGACGGGTATGTCGGGGAACTTCTTGAGTTGCAGCAAGGGTGTGAAGGACCCTTTGGAAGTTCCAGTGGTTAGATGTGATTAGCCTCGAGAAGCGTCAGCGGAAATGGGCCTCATCTCGCCTGGAGGGCAAAACCTCCTGGATTTTCTCGAGTTGCGGCAGGTGCTCTCGACTTACGACGGGTACCTCAGGGACCCGCTCTTGTGGGCTCAGGAAAGGCCAGTCCCCATGCGAGTTCCTCGGGGGCCTCTCGGGATTCCTCTCCCGTCGATGCCGGGGCCTAAGACCTTGTGTGGAGTCGGGGCCGGAACCTGAGGATTCCTCTCCAGTGCTGACATGAATCTTGGGGGTACTTCTGGAGTCTCCCCAGGGGAGTCAGTCCTCGTCTCGAATGCAGGCATGCACTTGCGCTTTCCTCCAGAGCGGTAGCAGCAGTGTCACGCAGTCCGCCGCGTGGATCAACGGATCTATGGTTTTCCCTCGAGTCTTTCCCACGAGGCTTTCCCACGAGGCTTTCCCACAGGGCTGTCCCACGTGCACACGTGGTGGGAGTCGATCCTCGGCTTGAACGTCGTGGCAGTGCAGGGAAAACAGATTCCTCTGGAATGGACTGACACTTCTGGTGGACTCTTAGAATGGTGGCACGACCCTGGAGTTCCTCTCGCCTTTCCTGTGGAGAGCGCCTCCTCTTGAGATGCGACGGGAACGCCGGGAATTCTTTCCCTACGAAACAGGGAAAGGACCCCTCATCTCGAGCTAGGAGGCGGAAACGGGGCTCCCCGGGATGTGTGCGGGACCCTCGTGCTTCCTCTCGAGTGGAGACGAGTATGTCGGGGAGCTTCTTGAGTTGCAGCAAGGGTGTGAAGGACCCTTTGGAAGTTCCAGTGGTTAGATGTGATTAGCCTCCAGAAGCGTCAGCGGAAATGGGCCTCATCTCGCCTGGAGGGCAAAACCTCCTGGATTTACTCGAGTTGCGTCAGGTGCTCTCGACTTACGACGGGGACCTCAGGGACCCGGGCTGGTGGCCTCAGGAAAGGCCAGTCTCCATGCGAGTTCCTCGGGGGCCTCTCGGGATTCCTCTGCCGTCGATGCCGGGGCCTAAGCCATTGTGGGGAGTCGGGGCCGGAACCTGAGTATTCCTCTCCAGTGCTGACATGGATCTTGGGGTACTTCTGGAGTCTCCCCAGGGGAGTCAGTCCTCGTCTCGAATGCGGGCATGCACTTGCGCTTTCCTCCAGAGCGTTTGCAGCAGTTTCACGAAGTCTGCCGCGTGGATCAAAGGATCTATGGTTTTCCCTCGAGTCTTTCCCACGAGGCTTTCCCACGAGGCTTTCCCACAGGGCTGTCCCACGTGCACACGTGGTGGGAGTCGATCCTCGGCTTGAACGTCGAGGCAGTGCAGGGAAAACAGATTCCTCTGGAATGGACTGACACATCTGGGGGACTCTTGGAATCGTGGCACGACCCTGGAGTTCCTCTCGCCTTTCCTGTTTAGAGCGCCTCCTCTTGAGATGCGACGGGAACGCCGGGAATTCTTTCCCTACGAAACAGGGAAAGGATCCCTCATCTCGAGCTAGGAGGCGGAAACGGGGCTTCCCTGGATGTGTGCGGGACCCTCGTGCTTCCTCTCGAGTGGAGACGGGTATGTCGGGGAACTTCTTGAGTTGCAGCAAGGGTGTGAAGGACCCTCTGGAAGTTCCAGTGGTTAGATGTGATTAGCCTCGAGAAGCGTCAACGGAAATGGGCCTCATCTCGCCTGGAGGGCAAAACCTCCTGGATTTTCTCGAGTTGCGGCAGGTGCTCTCGACTTACGACGGGGACCTCAGGACCCGCTCTTGTGGGCTCAGGAAAGGCCAGTCCCCATGCAAGTTCCTCGGGGGCCTCTCGGGATTCCTCTCCCGTCGATGCCGGGGCCTAAGACCTTGTGTGGAGTCGGGGCCGGAACCTGAGGATTCCTCTCCAGTGCTGACATGGATCTTGGGGTAATTCTGGAGTCTCCCCAGGGGAGTCAGTCCTCGTCTCGAATGCGGGCATGCACTTGCGCTTTCCTCCAGAGCGGTAGCAGCAGTGTCACGCAGTCCGCCGCGTGGATCAAAGGATCTATGGTTTTCCCTCGAGTCTTTCCCACGAGGCTTTCCCACAGGGCTGTCCCACGTGCACACGTGGTGGGAGTCGATCCTCGGCTTGAACGTCAAGGCAGTGCAGGGAAAAAAGGTTCCTCTGGAATGGACTGCCACATCTCGGGGACTCTTGGAATGGTGGCACGACCCTGGAGTTCCTCTCGCCTTTCCTGTGGAGAGCGCCTCCTCTTGAGATGCGACGGGAACTCCGGGAATTCTTTCCCTACGAAACAGGGAAAGGATCCCTCATCTCGAGCTAGGAGGCGGAAACGGGGCTTCCCTGGATGTGTGCGGGACCCTCGTGCTTCCTCTCGAGTGGAGACGGGTATGTCGGGGAACTTCTTGAGTTGCAGCAAGGGTGTGAAGGACCCTTTGGAAGTTCCAGTGGTTAGATGTGATTAGCCTCGAGAAGCGTCAGCGGAAATGGGCCTCATCTCGCCTGGAGGGCAAAACCTCCTGGATTTTCTCGAGTTGCGGCAGGTGCTCTCGACTTACGACGGGTACCTCAGGGACCCGCTCTTGTGGGCTCAGGAAAGGCCAGTCCCCATGCGAGTTCCTCGGGGGCCTCTCGGGATTCCTCTCCCGTCGATGCCGGGGCCTAAGACCTTGTGTGGAGTCGGGGCCGGAACCTGAGGATTCCTCTCCAGTGCTGACATGAATCTTGGGGGTACTTCTGGAGTCTCCCCAGGGGAGTCAGTCCTCGTCTCGAATGCAGGCATGCACTTGCGCTTTCCTCCAGAGCGGTAGCAGCAGTGTCACGCAGTCCGCCGCGTGGATCAAAGGATCTATGGTTTTCCCTCGAGTCTTTCCCACGAGGCTTTCCCACGAGGCTTTCCCACAGGGCTGTCCCACGTGCACACGTGGTGGGAGTCGATCCTCGGCTTGAACGTCGTGGCAGTGCAGGGAAAACAGATTCCTCTGGAATGGACTGACACTTCTGGGGGACTCTTGGAATGGTGGCACGACCCTGGAGTTCCTCTCGCCTTTCCTGTGGAGAGCGCCTCCTCTTGAGATGCGACGGGAACGCCGGGAATTCTTTCCCTACGAAACAGGGAAAGGACCCCTCATCTCGAGCTAGGAGGCGGAAACGGGGCTCCCCGGGATGTGTGCGGGACCCTCGTGCTTCCTCTCGAGTGGAGACGAGTATGTCGGGGAGCTTCTTGAGTTGCAGCAAGGGTGTGAAGGACCCTTTGGAAGTTCCAGTGGTTAGATGTGATTAGCCTCCAGAAGCGTCAGCGGAAATGGGCCTCATCTGGCCTGGAGGGCAAAACCTCCTGGATTTACTCGAGTTGCGTCAGGTGCTCTCGACTTACGACGGGGACTTCAGGGACCCGGGCTGGTGGCCTCAGGAAAGGCCAGTCTCCATGCGAGTTCCTCGGGGGCCTCTCGGGATTCCTCTGCCGTCGATGCCGGGGCCTAAGCCATTGTGGGGAGTCGGGGCCGGAACCTGAGGATTCCTCTCCAGTGCTGACATGGATCTTGGGGTACTTCTGGAGTCTCCCCAGGGGAGTCAGTCCTCGTCTCGAATGCGGGCATGCACTTGCGCTTTCCTCCAGAGCGTTTGCAGCAGTTTCACGAAGTCTGCCGCGTGGATCAAAGGATCTATGGTTTTCCCTCGAGTCTTTCCCACGAGGCTTTCCCACGAGGCTTTCCCACAGGGCTGTCCCACGTGCACACGTGGTGGGAGTCGATCCTCGGCTTGAACGTCGAGGCAGTGCAGGGAAAACAGATTCCTCTGGAATGGACTGACACATCTGGGGGACTCTTGGAATCGTGGCACGACCCTGGAGTTCCTCTCGCCTTTCCTGTTTAGAGCGCCTCCTCTTGAGATGCGACGGGAATGCCGGGAATTCTTTCCCTACGAAACAGGGAAAGGATCCCTCATCTCGAGCTAGGAGGCGGAAACGGGGCTTCCCTGGATGTGTGCGGGACCCTCGTGCTTCCTCTCGAGTGGAGACGGGTATGTCGGGGAACTTCTTGAGTTGCAGCAAGGGTGTGAAGGACCCTCTGGAAGTTCCAGTGGTTAGATGTGATTAGCCTCGAGAAGCGTCAACGGAAATGGGCCTCATCTCGCCTGGAGGGCAAAACCTCCTGGATTTTCTCGAGTTGCGGCAGGTGCTCTCGACTTACGACGGGGACCTCAGGACCCGCTCTTGTGGGCTCAGGAAAGGCCAGTCCCCATGCAAGTTCCTCGGGGGCCTCTCGGGATTCCTCTCCCGTCGATGCCGGGGCCTAAGACCTTGTGTGGAGTCGGGGCCGGAACCTGAGGATTCCTCTCCAGTGCTGACATGGATCTTGGGGTAATTCTGGAGTCTCCCCAGGGGAGTCAGTCCTCGTCTCGAATGCGGGCATGCACTTGCGCTTTCCTCCAGAGCGGTAGCAGCAGTGTCACGCAGTCCGCCGCGTGGATCAAAGGATCTATGGTTTTCCCTCGAGTCTTTCCCACGAGGCTTTCCCACAGGGCTGTCCCACGTGCACACGTGATGGGAGTCGATCCTCGGCTTGAACGTCAAGGCAGTGCAGGGAAAAAAGGTTCCTCTGGAATGGACTGCCACATCTCGGGGACTCTTGGAATGGTGGCACGACCCTGGAGTTCCTCTCGCCTTTCCTGTGGAGAGCGCCTCCTCTTGAGATGCGACGGGAACTCCGGGAATTCTTTCCCTACGAAACAGGGAAAGGATCCCTCATCTCGAGCTAGGAGGCGGAAACGGGGCTTCCCTGGATGTGTGCGGGACCCTCGTGCTTCCTCTCGAGTGGAGACGGGTATGTCGGGGAACTTCTTGAGTTGCAGCAAGGGTGTGAAGGACCCTTTGGAAGTTCCAGTGGTTAGATGTGATTAGCCTCGAGAAGCGTCAGCGGAAATGGGCCTCATCTCGCCTGGAGGGCAAAACCTCCTGGATTTTCTCGAGTTGCGGCAGGTGCTCTCGACTTACGACGGGTACCTCAGGGACCCGCTCTTGTGGGCTCAGGAAAGGCCAGTCCCCATGCGAGTTCCTCGGGGGCCTCTCGGGATTCCTCTCCCGTCGATGCCGGGGCCTAAGACCTTGTGTGGAGTCGGGGCCGGAACCTGAGGATTCCTCTCCAGTGCTGACATGGATCTTGGGGTAATTCTGGAGTCTCCCCAGGGCAGTCAGTCCTCGTCTCGAATGCGGGCATGCACTTGCGCTTTCCTCCAGAGCGGTAGCAGCAGTGTCACCCAGTCCGCCGCGTGGATCAATGGATCTATGGTTTTCCCTCGAGTCTTTCCCACGAGGCTTTCCCACAGGGCTGTCCCACGTGCACACGTGGTGGGAGTCGATCCTCGGCTTGAACGTCAAGGCAGTGCAGGGAAAATAGGTTCCTCTGGAATGGACTGACACATCTGGGGGACTTTTGGAATGGTGGCACGACCCTGGAGTTCCTCTCGCCTTTCCTGTGGAGAGCGCCTCCTCTTGAGATGCGACGGGAACGCCGGGAATTTTTTCCCTTACGAAACAGGGAAAGGATCCCTCATCTCGGGCTAGGGGTTGGAAACGGGGCTCCCCTTGATGTGTGTGGGACCCTCGTGCTTCCTTTCGAGTGGAGACGTGTATGTCGGGGAACTTCTTGTGTTGCAGCAAGGGTGTGAAAGACCCTTTGGAAGTTCCAGTGGTTAGATGTGATTAGCCTCAATAAGCCTCAGCGGAAATGGGCCTCATCTCGCCTGGAGGGCAAAACCTCCTGGATTTTCTCGAGTTGCGGCAGGTGCTCTCGACTTACGACGGGGACCTCAGGGACCCGCGCTGGTGGCCTCAGGAAAGGCCAGTCCCCATGCGAGTTCCTCGGGGGCCTCTCGAGATTCCTCTGCCGTCGATGCCGGGGAATAAGACCTTGTGTGGAGTCGGGGCGGGAACAAGAGGATTCCTCTCCAGTGCTGACATGGATCTTGGGGTACTTCAGGAGTCTCCCCAGGGGAGTCAGTCCTCGTCTCGAATGCGGGCATGCACTTGCGCTTTCCTCCAGATCGGTAGCCCCAGTGTTACGCAGTCCGCCGCGTGGATCAAAGGATCTATGGTTTTCCCTCGAGTCTTTCCCACGAGGCTTTCCCACAGGCTGTGCCACGTGCACACGTGGTGGGAGTCGATCCTCGGCTTGAAGGTCAAGGCAGTGCAGGGAAAACAGGTTCCTCTGGAATGGACTGACACATCTGGGGGACTCTTGGAATGGTGGCACGACCGTGGAGTTCCTCTCTCTTTTCCTGTGGAGAGCGCCTCCTCTTGAGATGCGACGGGAACACCGGGAATTCTTTCCCTACGAAACAGGGAAAGGATCCCTCATCTCGAGCTAGGAGGCGGAAACGGGGCTCCCCTGGATGTGTGCGGGACCCTCGTGCTTCCTCTCGAGTGGAGACGGGTATATCGGGGAAATTCTTGAGTTGCAGCAAGGGTGTGAAGGACCCTTTGGAAGTTCCAGTGGTTAGATATGATTAGCCTCGAGAAGCCTCAGCGGAAATGAGCCTCATCTCCCCTGGAGGGCAAAACCTCCTGGATTTTCTCGAGTTGCGGCAGGTGCTCTCGACTTACGACGGGGACCTCAGGGACCCGCAATGGTGGCCTCAGGAAAGGCCAGTCCCCATGGGAGTTCCTCGGGGGCCTCTCAGGATTCCTCTCCCGTCGATGCCGGGGCCTAAGACCTTGTGTGGAGTCGGGGCCGGAACCTGAGGTTTCCTCTCCAGTGCTGACATGGATCTTGGGGTACTTCTGGAGTCTCCCCAGGGGAGTCAGTGCTCGTCTCGAATGCGGGCATGCACTTGTGCTTTCCTCCAGAGCGGTAGCAGCAGTGTCACCCAGTCCGCCGCGTGGATCAAAGGATCTATGGTTTTCCCTCGAGTCTTTCCCACGAGGCGTTCCCACGAGGCTTTCCCACAGGGCTGTCCCACGTGCACACGTGTTGGGAGTCGATCCTCGGCTTGAACGTCAAGGCAGTGCAGGGAAAACAGGTTCCTCTGGAATGGACTGACACATCTGGGGGTCTCTTGGAATGGTGGCACGACCCTGGAGTTCCTCTCGCCTTTCCTGTGGAGAGCGCCTAGTCTTGAGATGCGATGGAACGCCGGGAATTCTTTCCCTACGAAACAGGGAAAGGATCCCTCATCTCGAGCTAGGAGGCGGAAACGGGGCTCCCCTGGGTGTGTGCGGGACCCTCGTGCTTCCTCTCGAGTGGAGACGGGTATGTCGGGGAACTTCTTGAGTTGCAGCAAGGGTGTGAAGGACCCTTTGGAAGTTCCAGTGGTTAGATGTGATTAGCCTCGAGAAGCGTCAGCGGAAATGGGCCTCATCTCGCCTGGAGGGCAAAACCTCCTGGATTTTCTCGAGTTGCGGCAGGTGCTCTCGACTTACGACGGGTACCTCAGGGACCCTCTCTTGTGGGCTCAGGAAAGGCCAGTCCCCATGCAAGTTCCTCGGGGGCCTCTCGGGATTCCTCTCCCGTCGATGCCGGGGCCTAAGACCTTGTGTGGAGTCGGGGCCGGAACCTGAGGATTCCTCTCCCGTGCTGACATGGATCTTGGGGTAATTCTGGAGTCTCCCCAGGGCAGTCAGTCCTCGTCTCGAATGCGGGCATGCACTTGCGCTTTCCTCCAGAGCGGTAGCAGCAGTGTCACGCAGTCCGCCGCGTGGATAAATGGATCTATGGTTTTCCCTCGAGTCTTTCCCACGAGGCTTTCCCACAGGGCTGTCCCACGTGCACACGTGGTGGGAGTCGATCCTCGGCTTGAACGTCAAGGCAGTGCAGGGAAAACAGGTTCCTCTGGAATGGACTGCCACATCTGGGGGACTCTTGGAATGGTGGCACGACCCTGGAGTTCCTCTCGCTTTTCCTGTGGAGAGCGCCTCCTCTTGAGATGCGACGGCAACGCCGGGAATTCTTTCCCTACGAAACAGGGAAAGGATCCCTCATCTCGAGCTAGGAGGCAGAAACGGGGCTCCCCGGGATGTGTGCGGGACCCTCGTGCTTCCTCTCGAATGGAGACGGGTATGTCGGGGAACTTCTTGAGTTGCAGCAAGGGTTTGAAGGACCCTTTGGAAGTTCCAGTGGTTAGATGTGATTAGCCTCGAGAAGCCTCAGCGGAAATGGGCCTCATCTCGCCTGGAGGGCAAAACCTCCTGGATTTTCTCGAGTTGCCGCAGCTGCTCTCGACTTACGACGGGGACCTCAGGGACCCGCGCTGGTGGCCTCAGGAAAGGCCAGTCCCCATGCGAGTTCCTCGGGGGCCTCTCGGGATTCCTCTCCCGTCGATGCCGGGGCCTAAGACCTTGTGTGGAGTCGGGGCCGGAACCTGAGGATTCCTCTCCAGTGCTGACATGGATCGTGGGGTACTTCTGGAGTCTCCCCAGGGGAGTCAGTCCTCGTCTCGAATGCGGGCATGCACTTGAGCTTTCCTCCAGAGCGGTAGCAGCAGAGTCACGCAGTCCGCCGCGTGGATCAAAGGATCTATGGTTTTCCCTCGAGTCTTTCCCACGAGGCTTTCCCACAGGGCTGTCCCACGTGCACACGTGGTGGGAGTCGATCCTCGGCTTGAACGTCAAGGCAGTGCAGGGAAAACAGGTTCCTCTGGAATGGACTGACATATCTGGGGGACTCTTGGAATGGTGGCACGACCCTGGTGTTCCTCTCGCCTTTCCTGTTGAGAGCGCCTCCTCTTGAGATGCGACGGGAACGCCGGGAATTCTTTCCCTACGAAACAGGGAAAGGATCCCTCATCTCGAGCTAGGAGGCGGAAACGGGGCTCCCCTTGATGTGTGCGGGACCCCACGTGCTTCCTCTCGAGTGGAGATGGATATGTCGGGGAACTTCTTCATTTGCAGCAAGGTTGTGATGGTCCCTTTCGAAGATCCAGTGGTTAGATGTGATTAGCCTCGAGAAGCCTCAGCGGAAATGGTACTCATCTCGCCTGGAGGGCAAAACCTCCTGGATTTTCTCGAGTTGCGGCAGGTGATCGCGACTTACGACGGGGACCTAAGGGACCCGTTCTGGTGGCCTCAGGAAAGGCCAGTCCCCATGCAAGTTCCTCGGGGGCCACTCGGGATTCCTCTGCCGTCGATGCCGGGGCCAAAGACCTTGTGAGGAGTCGGGGCCGGAACCTGAGGATTCCTCTCCAGTGCTGACATGGATCTTGGGGTACTTCTGGAGTCTCCCCAGGGGAGTCAGTCCTCGTCTCGAATGCGGGCATGCACTTGCGCTTTCCTCCAGAGCGGTAGCAGCAGTGTCACGCAGTCCGCCGCGTGGATCAAAGGATCTATGGTTTTCCCTCGAGTCTTTCCCACGAGGCTTTCCCACGAGGCTTTCCCACAGGGCTGTCCCACGTGCACACGTGGTGGGAGTCGATCCTCGGCTTGAACGTCAAGGCAGTGCAGGGAAAACAGGTTCCTGTGGAATGGACTGACACATCTGGAGGACTCTTGTAATGGTGGCACGACCCTGGAGTTCCTCTCGCCTTTCCTGTGGAGAGCGCCTCCTCTTGAGATGCGATGGGAACGCCGGTAATTCTTTCCCTACGAAACAGGGAAAGGATCCCTCATCTCGAGCTAGGAGGCGGAAACGGGGCTCCCCTGGATGTGTGCGGGACCCTTGTGCTTCCTCTCGAGTGGAGACGGGTATGTCGGGGAACTTCTTGAGTTGCAGCAAGGGTGTGAAGGACCCTTTGGAAGTTCCAGTGGTTAGATGTGATTAGCCTCGAGAAGCCTCAGCGGAAATGGGCCTCATCTCGCCTGGAGGGCAAAACCTCCTGGATTTTCTCGAGTTGCGGCAGGTGATCTCGACTTACGCCGGGGCCTCAGGGACGCGCTCTGGTGGCCTCAGGAAAGCCAGTCCCCATGCGAGTTCCTCGGGGGCCTCTCGGGATTCCTCTCCCGTCGATGCCGGGGCCTAAGACCTTGTGTGGCGTCGGGGCCGGAAACTGAGGATTCCTCTCCAGTGCTGACATGGATCTTGGGGTACTTCTGGAGTCTCCCCAGGGGAGTCAGTCCTCGTCTCGAATGCGGGCATGCACTTGCGCTTTCCTACAGAGCGGTAGCAGCAGTGTCAAGCAGTCTGCCGGGTGGATCAAAGGATCTATGGTTTTCCCTCGAGTCTTTCCCTTGAGGCTTTCCCACAGGGCTGTCCCACGTGCACAGGTGCTGGGAGTCGATTCTCGGCTTGAACGTCAAGGCAGTGCAGGGAAAACAGGTTCCTCTGGAATGGACTGACACATCTGGGGGACTCTTGGAATGGTGGCACGACCCTGGAGTTCCTCTCGCCTTTCCTGTGGAGAGCGCCTCCTCTTGAGATGCGACGGGAACGCCGGGAATTCTTTCCCTACGAAACAGGGAAAGGATCCCTCATCTCGAGCTAGGGGGCGGAATTGGGGCTCCCCTGGATGTGTGCGGGACCCTCTTGCTTCCTCTCCAGTGGAGACGGGTATGTCGGGGAACTTCTTGAGTTGCAGCAAGGGTGTGAAGGACTCTTTGGAAGTTCCAGTGGTTAGATGTGATTAGCCTCGAGAAGCCTCAGCGGAAATGGGCCTCATCTCGCCTGGAGGGCAAAACCTCCTGGATTTTCTCGAGTTGCAGCATGTGCTCTCGACTTACGACGGGGACCTCAGGGACCCGCTCTGGTGGCCTCAGGAAAGGCCAGTCCCCATTCGAGTTCCTCGGGGGCCTCTCGGGATTCCTCTCCCGTCGATGCCGGGGCCTAAGACCTTGTGTGGAGTCGGGGCCGGAACCTGAGGATTCCTCTCCAGTGCTGACATGGATCTTGGGGTACTTCTGGAGTCTCCCCAGGGGAGTCAGTGCTCGTCTCGAATGCGGGCATGCACTTGCGCTTTCCTTCATAGCGGTAGCAGCAGTGTCACGCAGTCCGCCGCGTGGATCAAAGGATCTATGGTTTTCGCTCGAGTCTTTCCCACGAGGCTTTCCCACAGGGCTGTCCCACGTGCACACGTGGTGGGAGTCGATCCTCGGCTTGAACGTCAAGGCAGTGCAGGGAAAATAGGTTCCTCTGGAATGGACTGCCACATCTGGGGGACTCTTGGAATGGTGGCACGACCCTGGAGTTCCTCTCGCCTTTCCTGTGGAGAGCGCCTCCTCTTGAGATGCGACGGGAACGCCGGGAATTTTTTCCCTACGAAACAGGGAAAGGATCCCTCATCTCGGGCTAGGGGTTGGAAACGGGGCTCCCCTTGATGTGTGTGGGACCCTCGTGCTTCCTTTCGAGTGGAGACGTGTATGTCGGGGAACTTCTTGTGTTGCAGCAAGGGTGTGAAAGACCCTTTGGAAGTTCCAGTGGTTAGATGTGATTAGCCTCGAGAAGCCTCAGCGGAAATCGGCCTCATCTCGCCAGGAGGGCAAAACCTCCTGGATTTTCTCGAGTTGCGGCAGGTGCTCTCGACTTACGACGGGGACCTCAGGGACCCGCGCTGGTGGCCTCAGGAAAGGCCAGTCCCCATGCGAGTTCCTCGGGGGCCTCTCGGGATTCCTCTGCCGTCGATGCCGGGGAATAAGACCTTGTGTGGAGTCTGGGCGGGAACAAGAGGATTCCTCTCCAGTGCTGACATGGATCTTGGGGTACTTCAGGAGTCTCCCCAGGGGAGTCAGTCCTCGTCTCGAATGCGGGCATGCACTTGCGCTTTCCTCCAGATCGGTAGCCCCAGTGTTACGCAGTCCGCCGCGTGGATCAAAGGATCTATGGTTTTCCCTCGAGTCTTTCCCACGAGGCTTTCCCACAGGGCTGTCCCACGTGCACACGTGTTGGGAGTCGATCCTCGGCTTGAACGTCAAGGCAGTGCAGGGAAAACAGGTTCCTCTGGAATGGACTGACACATCTGGGGGTCTCTTGGAATGGTGGCACGACCCTGGAGTTCCTCTCGCCTTTCCTGTGGAGAGCGCCTCCTCTTGAGATGCGACGGAACTCCGGGAATTCTTTCCCTACGAAACAGGGAAAGGATCCCTCATCTCGAGCTAGGAGGCGGAAACGGGGCTCCCCTGGGTGTGTGCGGGACCCACGTGCTTCCTCTCGAGTGGAGACGGGTATGTCGGGGAACTTCTTGAGCTGCAGCAAGGGTGTGAAGGACCCTTTTGAAGTTCCAGTGGTTAGATGTGATTAGCCTCGAGAAGCCTCAGCGGAAATGGGCCTCATCTCGCCTGGAGTGCAAAACCTCCTGGATTTTCTCGAGTTTCGGCAGGTGCTCTCGACTTACGGCGGGGACCTCAGGTACCCGCTCTGGTGGCCTCAGGAAAGGCCAGTCCCCATGCGAGTTCCTCGGGGTCCTCTCGGGATATCTCTCCCGTCGATGCCGGGGCCTAAGACCTTATGTGGAGTCGGGGCCGGAACCTGAGGATTCCTCTCCAGTGCTGACATGGATCTTGGGGGTACTTCTGGAGTCTCCCCAGGGGAGTCAGTCCTCGTCTCGAATGCGGGCATGCACTTGCGCTTTCCTCCAGAGCGGTAGCAGCAGTGTCACGCAGTCCGCCGCGTGGATCAAAGGATCTATGTTTTTCCCTCGAGTCTTTCCCAGGAGGCTTTCCGAAGAGGCTTTCCCACAGGGCTGTCCCACGTGCACACGTGGTGGGAATCGATCCTCGGCTTGAACGTCAAGGCAGTGCAGGGAAAACAGGTTCCTCTGGAATGGACTGACACATCTGGGGGACTCTTGGAATGGTGGCACGACCCTGGAGTTCCTCTCGCCTTTCCTGTGGAGTGCGCCTCCTCTTGAGATGCGACGGGTACGCCGGGAATTCTTTCCCTACGAAACAGGGAAAGGATCCCTCATCTCGAGCTAGGAGGCGGAAACGGGGCTCCCCTGGATGTGTGCGGGACCCTCGTGCTTCCTCTAGAGTGGAGACGGGAATGTCAGGGAACTTCTTGAGGTGCAGCAAGGGTGTGAAGGACCCTTTGGAAGTTCCAGTGGTTAGATGTGATTAGCCTCGAGAAGCCTCAGCGGAAATGGGCCTCATCTCCCCTGGAGGGCAAAACCTCCTGGATTTTCTCGAGTTGCGGCAGGTGTTCTCGACTTACGACGGGGACCTCAGTGACCCGCTCTGGTGGCCTCAGGAAAGGCCAGTCCCCATGCGAGTTCCTCGGGGGCTTCTTGGGATTCCTCACCCGTCGTTGCCGGGGCCTAAGACCTTGTGTGGAGTCTGGGCCGGAACCTGAGGATTCCTCTCCAGTGCTGACATGGATCTTGGGGGTACTTCTGGAGTCTCCCCAGGGGAGTCAGTCCTCGTCTCGAATGCGGGCATGCACTTGTGCTTTATTCCGGAGCGGTAGCAGCAGTGTCACACAGTCCACCGCGTGGATTAAGGGTCTATGGTTTTCCCTCGAGTCTTTCCCACGAGGCTTTCCCACGAGGCTTTCCCACAGGGCTGTCCCACGTGCACACGTGGTGGGAGTCGATCCTCGGCTTGAACGTCATGGCAGTGCAGGGAAAACAGGTTCCTCTGGAATGGACTGACACATCTGGGGGACTCTTGGAATGGTGGCACGACCCTGGAGTTTCTCTCGCCTTTCCTGTGGAGAGCGCCTCCTCTTGAGATGCGACGGGAACGCCGGGAATTCTTTCCCTACGAAACAGGGAAAGGATCCCTCATCTCGAGCTAGGAGGCGGAAACGGGGCTCCCCTGGATGTGTGCGGGACCCTCGTGCTTCCTCTCGAGGGGAGACGGGTATGTCGGGGAACTTCTTGAGTTGCAGCAAGGGTGTGAAGGACCCTTTGGAAATTCCAGTGGTTAGATGTGATTAGCCTCGAGAAGCCTCAACGGAAATGGGCCTCATCTCGCCTGGAGGGCAAAACCTCCTGGATTTTCTCGAGTTGCGGCAGGTCCTCTCGAATTACGACGGGGACCTCAGGGACCCGCTCTGGTGGCCTCAGGAAAGGCCAGTCCCCATGCGAGTTCCTCGGGTCCTCTCGGGATTCCTCTCCCGTCGATGCCGTGGCCTAAGACCTTGTGTGGAGTCGGGGCAGGAACCTGAGGATTCCTCTCCAGTGCTGACATGGATCTTGGGGTACTTCTGGAGTCTCCCTAGGGGAGTCAGTGCTCGTCTCGAATGCGGGTATGCACTTGCGCTTTCCTCCAGAGCGGTAGCAGCAGTGTCACGCAGTCCGCCGCGTGGATCAAAGGATCTATGGTTTTCCCTCGAGTCTTTCCCACGAGGCTTTCCCACGAGGCTTTCCCACAGGGCTGAACCACGTGCACACGTGGTGGGAGTCGATCCTCTGCTTGAACGTCAAGGCAGTGCAGGGAAAACAGGTTCCTCTTTAATGGACTGAAACATCTGGGGGACTCTTGGAATGGTGGCACGACCCTGGAGTTCCTCTCGCCTTTCCTGTGGAGAGCGCCTCCTCTTGAGATGCGACGGGAACGCCGGGAATTCTTTCCCTACGAAACAGGGAAAGGATCCCTCATCTCGAGCTAGGAGGCGGAAACGGGGCTCCCCTGGATGTGTGCGGGACCCTCGTGCTTCCCCTCGAGTGGAGACGGGTATGTCGGGGAACTTCTTGAGTTGCAGCAAGGGTGTGAAGGACCCTTTGGAAGTTCCAGTGTTTAGATGTGATTAGCCTCGAGAAGCCTCAGCGGAAATGGGCCTCATCTCGCCTGGAGGGCAAAACCTCCTGGATTTTCTCGAGTTGCGGCAGGTGCTCTCGACTTACGACGGGGAGCTCAGGGACTCGCTCTGGTGGCCTCAGGAAAGGCCAGTCTCCATGCGAGTTCCTCGGGGGCCTCTCGGCATTCCTCTGCCGTCGATGCCGGGGCCTAAGACCTTGTGTGCAGTCGGGGCCGGAACCTGAGGATTCCTCTCCAGTGCTGACATGGATCTTTGGGTACTTCTGGAGTCTCCCCAGGGGAGTTAGTGCTCGTCTCGAATGCGGGCATGCACTTGCGCTTTCCTCCGGAGCAGTAGCAGCAGTGTCACGCAGTCCGCCGCGTGGATCAAAGGATCTATGGTTTTCCCTCGAGTCTTTCCCACGAGGCTTTCCCTCGAGGCTTTCCCACAGGGCGGTCCCACGTGCACACGTGGTGGGAGTCGATCCTCGGCTTGAACGTCAAGGCAGTGCAGGGAAAACAGGTTCCTTTGAAATGGACGGACACATCTGGGGGACTCTTGGAATGGTGGCAGGACCCTGGAGTTCCTCTCGCCTTTCCTGTGGAGAGCGCCTCCTCTTGAGATGCGACGGGAACGCCGGGAATTCTTTTCCTACCAAACAGGGAAAGGATCCCTCATCTCGAGCTAGGAGGCGGAAACGGGGCTCCCCTGGATGTGTGCGGGACCCTCGTGCTTCCTCTCGAGTGAAGACGGGTATGTAGGGGAACTTCTTGAGTTGCAGCAAGGGTGTGAAGGACCCTTTGGAAGTTCCAGTGGTTAGATGTGATAAGCCTCGAGAAGCCTCAGTGGAAATGGGCCTCATCTCGCCTCGAGGGCAAAACCTCCTGGATTTTCTCGAGTTGCGACAGGTGCTCTCGACTTACGACGGGGACCTCTGGGACCCGCTCTGGTGGCCTCAGGAAAGGCCAGTCCTCATGCGAGTTTCTCGGGGGCCTCTCGGGATTCTTCTCCCATTGATGCCGGGGCCTAAGACCTTGTGTGGAGTCGGGGCCGGAACCTGAGGATTCCTCTCCAGTGCTGACATGGATCTTGAGGTACTTCTGGAGTCTCCCCAGGGGAGTCAGTCCTCGTCTCCAATGCGGGCATGCACTTGCGCTTTCCTTCAGAGGGGTAGCAGGAGTGCCCCGCAGTCCGCGGCGTGGATCAAAGGATCTATGTTTTTCCCTCGAGTCTTTCCCACGAGGCTTTCACACGACGCTTTCCCACAGGGCTGTCCCACGTGCACACGTGGTGGGAGTCGATCCTCGGCTTGCACGTCAAGGCAGTGCAGGGAAAACAGGTTCCTCTGGAATGGACTGACACATCTGGGGGACTCTTGGAATGGTGGCACGACCCTGGAGTTCCTCTCGCCTTTCCTGTGGAGAGCGCCTCCTCTTGAGATGAGACGGGAACGCCAGGATTCTTTCCCTACGAAACAGGGAAAGGATCCCTCATCTCGAGCTAGGAGGCGGAAACGGGGCTCCCCTGGATGTGTGCAGGACCCACGAGCTTCCTCTCGAGTGGAGACGGGTATGTCGGGGAACTTCTTGAGTTGCAGCAAGGGTGTGAAGGACCCTTTGGAAGTTCCAGTGGTTAGATGTGATTAGCCTCGAGAAGCCTCAGTGGAAATGGGCCTCATCTCGCCTGGAGGGCAAAACCTCCTGGATTTTCTCGAGTTGCGACAGGTGCTCTCGACTTACGACGGGGACCTCTGGGACCCGCTCTGGTGGCCTCAGGAAAGGCCAGTCCTCATGGGAGTTCCTCGGGGGCCTCTCGGGATTCCTCTCCCGTCGATGCCGGGGCCTAAGACCTTGTGTGGATTCGGGGCCGGAACCTGAGGATTCCTCTCCAGTGCTGACATGGATCTTGGGGTACTTCTGGAGTCTCCCCAGGGGAGTCAGTCCTTGTGTCGAATGCGGGCATGCACTTGCGCTTTCCTCCAGAGCGGTAGCAGCAGTGTCACGCAGTCCGCCGCGTGAATCAAAGGATCTATGGTTTTCCCTCGAGTCTTTCCCACGATCCTTTCCCACGAGGCTTTCCCACAGGTCTGTCCCACGTGCACATGTGGTGGGAGTCGATCCTCGGCTTGAACGTCAAGGCAGTGCAGGGAAAGCAGGTTCCTCTGGAATGGACTGACACATCTGGGGGACTCTTGGAATGGTGGCACGACCCTGGAGTTCCTCTCGCCTTTCCTGTGGAGAGCGCCTCCTCTTGAGATGAGACGGGAACGCCAGGATTCTTTCCCTACGAAACAGGGAAAGGATCCCTCATCTCGAGCTAGGAGGCGGAAACGGGGCTCCCCTGGATGTGTGCAGGACCCACGAGCTTCCTCTCGAGTGGAGACGGGTATGTCGGGGAACTTCTTGAGTTGCAGCAAGGGTGTGAAGGACCCTTTGGAAGTTCCAGTGGTTAGATGTGATTAGCCTCGAGAAGCCTCAGTGGAAATGGGCCTCATCTCGCCTGGAGGGCAAAACCTCCTGGATTTTCTCGAGTTGCGACAGGTGCTCTCGACTTACGACGGGGACCTCTGGGACCCGCTCTGGTGGCCTCAGGAAAGGCCAGTCCTCATGGGAGTTCCTCGGGGGCCTCTCGGGATTCCTCTCCCGTCGATGCCGGGGCCTAAGACCTTGTGTGGATTCGGGGCCGGAAACTGAGGATTCCTCTCCAGTGCTGACATGGATCTTGGGGTACTTCTGGAGTCTCCCCAGGGGAGTCAGTCCTTGTGTCGAATGCGGGCATGCACTTGCGCTTTCCTCCAGAGCGGTAGCAGCAGTGTCACGCAGTCCGCTGCGTGAATCATAGGATCCATGGTTTTCCCTCGAGTCTTTCCCACGATCCTTTCCCACGAGGCTTTCCCACAGGTCTGTCCCACGTGCACATGTGGTGGGAGTCGATCCTCGGCTTGAACGTCAAGGCAGTGCAGGGAAAGCAGGTTCCTCTGGAATGGACTGACACATCTGGGGGACTCTTGGAATGGTGGCACGACACTGGAGTTCCTCTCGCCTTCCTGTGGAGAGCGCCTTCTCTTGAGATGCAACGGGAACGCCGGAATTCTTTCCATACGAAACGGGGAAAGGATCCCTCATCTCGAGCTAGGAGGCGGAAACGGGGCTCCCCTGGATGTGTGCGGGACCCTCGTGCTTCCTCTCGAGTGGAGACGGGTATGTCGGGGAACTTCTTGAGTTGCAGTAAGGGTGTGAAGGACCCTTTGAAAGTTCCAGTGGTTAGACGTGATTAGCCTCGAGAAGCATCAGCGGAAATGGGCCTCATCTCGCCTGGAGGGCAAAACCTCCTGGATTTTCTCGAGTTGCGGCAGGTGCTCTCGACTTACGACGGGGAGCTCAGGGACTTGCTCTGGTGGCCTCAGGAAAGGCCAGTCTCCATGCGAGTTCCTCGGGGGCCTCTCGGCATTCCTCTGCCGTCGATGCCGGGGCCTAAGACCTTGTGTGCAGTCGGGGCCGGAACCTGAGGATTCCTCTCCAGTGCTGACATGGATCTTGGGGTACTTCTGGAGTCTCCCCAGGGGAGTCAGTCCTTGTGTCGAATGCGGGCATGCACTTGCGCTTTCCTCCAGAGCGGTAGCAGCAGTGTCACGCAGTCTGCCGCGTGGAGCAAAGGATCTATGGTTTTCCCTCGAGTCTTTCCCACGAGGCTTTCCCACGAGGCTTTCCCACAGGGCTGTCCCACGTGCACCCGTGGTGGGAGTCGATCCTCGGCTTGAACGTGAATGCACTGCAGGTAAAACAGGTTCCTCTGAAATGGACTGACATATCTGGGGGACTCTTGGAATGGTGGCACGACCCTGGAGTTCCTCTCGCCTTTCCTGTGGAGAGCGCCTCGTCTTGAGATGCGACGCGAACGCGGGGAATTCTTTCCCTACGAAACAGGGAAAGGATCCCTCATCTCGAGCTAGGAGGCGGAAACGGGGCTCACCTGGATGTGAGCGGGACCCTCGTGCTTCCTCTCGAGTGGAGACGGGTATGTCGGGGAACTTCTTGAGTTGCAGCAAGGATGTGAAGGACCCTTTGGAAGTTCCAGTGTTTAGATGTGATTAGCCTCGAGAAGCCTCAGCGGAAAAGGGCCTCATCTCGCCTGGAAGGCAAAACCTCCTGGATTTTCTCGAGTTGCGGCAGCTGCTCTCGACTTACGACGGGGACCTCAGGGACCCGCTCTCGTGGCCTCAGGAAAGGCCAGTCCCCATGCGAGTTCCTCGGGGGCCTCACGTGATTCCTCTCCCTTCGATGCCGGAGCCTAAGCCCTTGTGTGGAGTCGGGGCCGGAACCTGAGGATTCCTCTCCTGTGCTGACATGGATCTTGGGGTACTTCTGGAGTCTCCCCCGGGGAGTCAGTCCTCGTCTCGAATGCGGGCATGCATTGCGCTTTCCTCCAGAGCGGTAGGAGCAGTGTCACGCAGTCCGCTGCGTGGAGCAAAGGATCTATGGTTTTCCCTCGAGTCTTTCCCACGAGGCTTTCCCACAGGGCTCTCCCACGTGCACAGGTGGTGGGAGTCGATCCTCGGCTTGAACGTCAAGGCAGTGCAGGGAAAACAGGTTCCTCTAGAATGGACTGACACATCTGGGGGACTCTTGGAATGGTGGCACGACCCTGGAGTTCCTCTCGCCTTCCTGTGGAGAGCGCCTTCTCTTGAGATGCAACGGGAACGCCGGGAATTCTTTCCCTACGAAACAGGGAAAGGATCCCTCATCTCGAGCTAGGAGGCGGAAACGGGGCTCCCCTGGATGTGTGCGGGACCCTCGTGCTTCCTCTCGAGTGGAGACGGGTATGTCGGGGAACTTCTTGAGTTGCAGCAAGGGTGTGAAGGACCCTTTGGAAGTTCCAGTGGTTAGATGTGATTAGCCTCGAGAAGCCTCACCGGAAATGGGCCTCATCTCGCCTGGAGGGCAAAACCTCCTGGATTTTCTCGAGTTGCGGCAGGTGCTCTCGACTTATGCCGGGGACTTCCGGAAGCGCTCTGGTGGCCTCAGGAAAGGCCAGTCCTCATGCGAGTTCCTCGGGGGCCTCTCGGGATTCCTCTGCCGTCGATGCCGGGGAATAAGACCTTGTGTGGAGTCTGGGCGGGAACAAGAGGATTCCTCTCCAGTGCTGACATGGATCTTGGGGTACTTCAGGAGTCTCCCCAGGGGAGTCAGTCCTCGTCTCGAATGCGGGCATGCACTTGCGCTTTCCTCCAGATCGGTAGCCCCAGTGTTACGCAGTCCGCCGCGTGGATCAAAGGATCTATGGTTTTCCCTCGAGTCTTTCCCACGAGGCTTTCCCACAGGGCTGTCCCACGTGCACACGTGTTGGGAGTCGATCCTCGGCTTGAACGTCAAGGCAGTGCAGGGAAAACAGGTTCCTCTGGAATGGACTGACACATCTGGGGGTCTCTTGGAATGGTGGCACGACCCTGGAGTTCCTCTCGCCTTTCCTGTGGAGAGCGCCTCCTCTTGAGATGCGACGGAACTCCGGGAATTCTTTCCCTACGAAACAGGGAAAGGATCGCTCATCTCGAGCTAGGAGGCGGAAACGGGGCTCCCCTGGGTGTGTGCGGGACCCTCGTGCTTCCTCTCGAATGGAGACGGGTATGTCGGGGAACTTCTTGAGCTGCAGCAAGGGTGTGAAGGACCCTTTTGAAGTTCCAGTGGTTAGATGTGATTAGCCTCGAGAAGCCTCAGCGGAAATGGGCCTCATCTCGCCTGGAGTGCAAAACCTCCTGGATTTTCACGAGTTTCGGCAGGTGCTCTCGACTTACGGCGGGGACCTCAGGGACCCGCTCTGGTGGCCTCAGGAAAGGCCAGTCCCCATGCGAGTTCCTCGGGGTCCTCTCGGGATATCTCTCCCGTCGATGCCGGGGCCTAAGACCTTATGTGGAGTCGGGGCCGGAACCTGAGGATTCCTCTCCAGTGCTGACATGGATCTTGGGGGTACTTCTGGAGTCTCCCCAGGGGAGTCAGTCCTCGTCTCGAATGCGGGCATGCACTTGCGCTTTCCTCCAGAGCGGTAGCAGCAGTGTCACGCAGTCCGCCGCGTGGATCAAAGGATCTATGTTTTTCCCTCGAGTCTTTCCCAGGAGGCTTTCCGAAGAGGCTTTCCCACAGGGCTGTCCCACGTGCACACGTGGTGGGAATCGATCCTCGGCTTGAACGTCAAGGCAGTGCAGGGAAAACAGGTTCCTCTGGAATGGACTGACACATCTGGGGGACTCTTGGAATGGTGGCACGACCCTGGAGTTCCTCTCGCCTTTCCTGTGGAGTGCGCCTCCTCTTGAGATGCGACGGGTACGCCGGGAATTCTTTCCCTACGAAACAGGGAAAGGATCCCTCATCTCGAGCTAGGAGGCGGAAACGGGGCTCCCCTGGATGTGTGCGGGACCCTCGTGCTTCCTCTAGAGTGGAGACGGGAATGTCAGGGAACTTCTTGAGGTGCAGCAAGGGTGTGAAGGACCCTTTGGAAGTTCCAGTGGTTAGATGTGATTAGCCTCGAGAAGCCTCAGCGGAAATGGGCCTCATCTCCCCTGGAGGGCAAAACCTCCTGGATTTTCTCGAGTTGCGGCAGGTGTTCTCGACTTACGACGGGGACCTCAGGGACACGCTCTGGTGGCCTCAGGAAAGGCCAGTCCCCATGCGAGTTCCTCGGGGGCTTCTCGGGATTCCTCACCCGTCGATGCCGGGGCCTAAGACCTTGTGTGGAGTCTGGGCCGGAACCTGAGGATTCCTCTCCAGTGCTGACATGGATCTTGGGGGTACTTCTGGAGTCTCCCCAGGGGAGTCAGTCCTCGTCTCGAATGCGGGCATGCACTTGTGCTTTATTCCGGAGCGGTAGCAGCAGTGTCACACAGTCCACCGCGTGGATTAAGGGTCTATGGTTTTCCCTCGAGTCTTTCCCACGAGGCTTTCCCACGAGGCTTTCCCACAGGGCTGTCCCACGTGCACACGTGGTGGGAGTCGATCCTCGGCTTGAACGTCATGGCAGTGCAGGGAAAACAGGTTCCTCTGGAATGGACTGACACATCTGGGGGACTCTTGGAATGGTGGCACGACCCTGGAGTTTCTCTCGCCTTTCCTGTGGAGAGCGCCTCCTCTTGAGATGCGACGGGAACGCCGGGAATTCTTTCCCTACGAAACAGGGAAAGGATCCCTCATCTCGAGCTAGGAGGCGGAAACGGTGCTCCCCTGGATGTGTGCGGGACCCTCGTGCTTCCTCTCGAGGGGAGACGGGTATGTCGGGGAACTTCTTGAGTTGCAGCAAAGGTGTGAAGGACCCTTTGGAAATTCCAGTGGTTAGATGTGATTAGCCTCGAGAAGCCTCAACGGAAATGGGCCTCATCTCGCCTGGAGGGCAAAACCTCCTGGATTTTCTCGAGTTGCGGCAGGTCCTCTCGAATTACGACGGGGACCTCAGGGACCCGCTCTGGTGGCCTCAGGAAAGGCCAGTCCCCATGCGAGTTCCTCGGGGGCCTCTCGGGATTCCTCTCCCGTCGATGCCGGGGCCTAAGACCTTGTGTGGAGTCGGGGCAGGAACCTGAGGATTCCTCTCCAGTGCTGACATGGATCTTGGGGTACTTCTGGAGTCTCCCTAGGGGAGTCAGTGCTCGTCTCGAATGCGGGCATGCACTTGTGCTTTCCTCCAGAGCGGTAGCAGCAGTGTCACCCAGTCTGCCGCGTTGATAAAAGGATCTATGGTTTTTCCTCGAGTCTTTCCCACGAGGCTTTCCCACGAGGCTTTCCCACAGGGCTGTCCCACGTGCACACGTGGTGGCAGTCGATCCTCGGCTTGAACGTCAAGGCAGTGCAGGGAAAAAAGGTTCCTCTGGAATGGACTGACACATCTGGGTGACTCTTGGAATGGTGGAATGACCCTGGAGTTCCTCTCGCCTTTCCTGTGGAGAGGGCCTCCTCTTGAGATGCGACGGAACGCCGGGAATTCTTTCCCTACGAAACAGGGAAAGGATCCCTCATCTCGAGCTAGGAGGCAGAAACGGGGCTCCCCTGGGTGTGTGCGGGACACTCGTGCTTCCTCTCGAGTGGAGACGGGTATGTCGGGGAACTTCTTGAGTTGCAGCAAGGGTGTGAAGGACCCTTTGGAAGTTCCAGTGGTTAGATGTGATTAGCCTCGAGAAGCCTCAGCGGAAATGGGCCTCAACTCGCCTGGAGGGCAAAACCTCCTGGATTTTCTCGAGTTGCGGCAGGTGCTCTCGACTTACGACGGGGACCTTAGGGACCCGCTCTGGTGGCCTCAGGAAAGGCCAGTCCCCATGCGAGTTCCTCGGGGGCCTCTCGGGATTCCTCTCCCGTCGATGCCGGGGCCTAAGACCTTGTGTGGAGTCGGGGCCGCAACCTGAGGATTCCTCTCCAGTGCTGACATGGATCTTGGGGTACTTCTGGAGTCTCCCCAGGGGAGTCAGTCCTTGTGTCGAATGCGGGCATGCACTTGCGCTTTCCTCCAGAGCGGTAGCAGCAGTGTCACGCAGTCCGCTGCGTGAATCAAAGGATCTATGGTTTTCCCTCGAGTCTTTCCCACGATCCTTTCCCACGAGGCTTTCCCACAGGTCTGTCCCACGTGCACATGTGGTGGGAGTCGATCCTCGGCTTGAACGTCAAGGCAGTGCAGGGAAAGCAGGTTCCTCTGGAATGGACTGACACATCTGGGGGACTCTTGGAATGGTGGCACGACCCTGGAGTTCCTCTCGCCTTTCCTGTGGAGAGCGCCTCCTCTTGAGATGAGACGGGAACGCCAGGATTCTTTCCCTACGAAACAGGGAAAGGATCCCTCATCTCGAGCTAGGAGGCGGAAACGGGGCTCCCCTGGATGTGTGCAGGACCCACGAGCTTCCTCTCGAGTGGAGACGGGTATGTCGGGGAACTTCTTGAGTTGCAGCAAGGGTGTGAAGGACCCTTTGGAAGTTCCAGTGGTTAGATGTGATTAGCCTCGAGAAGCCTCAGTGGAAATGGGCCTCATCTCGCCTGGAGGGCAAAACCTCCTGGATTTTCTCGAGTTGCGACAGGTGCTCTCGACTTACGACGGGGACCTCTGGGACCCGCTCTGGTGGAATCAGGAAAGGCCAGTCCTCATGGGAGTTCCTCGGGGGCCTCTCGGGATTCCTCTCCCGTCGATGCCGGGGCCTAAGACCTTGTGTGGATTCGGGGCCGGAACCTGAGGATTCCTCTCCAGTGCTGACATGGATCTTGGGGTACTTCTGGAGTCTCCCCAGGGGAGTCAGTCCTTGTGTCGAATGCGGGCATGCACTTGCGCTTTCCTCCAGAGCGGTAGCAGCAGTGTCACGCAGTCCGCTGCGTGAATCAAAGGATCTATGGTTTTCCCTCGAGTCTTTCCCACGATCCTTTCCCACGAGGCTTTCCCACAGGTCTGTCCCACGTGCACATGTGGTGGGAGTCGATCCTCGGCTTGAACGTCAAGGCAGTGCAGGGAAAGCAGGTTCCTCTGGAATGGACTGACACATCTGGGGGACTCTTGGAATGGTGGCACGACACTGGAGTTCCTCTCGCCTTCCTGTGGAGAGCGCCTTCTCTTGAGATGCAACGGGAACGCCGGAATTCTTTCCATACGAAACGGGGAAAGGATCCCTCATCTCGAGCTAGGAGGCGGAAACGGGGCTCCCCTGGATGTGTGCGGGACCCTCGTGCTTCCTCTCGAGTGGAGACGGGTATGTCGGGGAACTTCTTGAGTTGCAGTAAGGGTGTGAAGGACCCTTTGAAAGTTCCAGTGGTTAGACGTGATTAGCCTCGAGAAGCATCAGCGGAAATGGGCCTCATCTCGCCTGGAGGGCAGAACCTCCTGGATTTTCTCGAGTTGCGGCAGGTGCTCTCGACTTACGACGGGGACCTCAGGGACCCGCTCTGGTGGCCTCAGGAAAGGCCAGTCCCCATGCGAGTTCCTCGGGGGCCTCTGGGGATTCCTCTCCCGTCGATGCCGGGGCCTAAGACCTTGTGTGGAGTCGGGGCCGGAACCTGAGGATTCCTCTCCAGTGCTGACATGGATCTTGGGGTACTTCTGGAGTCTCCCCAGGGGAGTCAGTCCTCGTCTCGAATGCGGGCATGCACTTGCGCTTTCCTCCAGAGCAGTAGCAGCAGTGTCACACATTCCGCCGCGTGGATCAAAGGATCTATGATTTTCCCTCGAGTCTTTCCCAAGAGGCTTTACCACGAGGCTTTCCCACAGGGCGTCCCACGTGCACACGTGGTGGGAGTCGATCCTCGGCTTGAACCTCAAGGCAGTGCAGGGAAAACAGGTTCCTCTGGAATGGACTGACACATCTGGGGGACTCTTGGAATGGTGGCACGACCCTGGAGTTCCTCTCGCCTTTCCTGTGGAGAGCGCCTCCTCTTGAGATGTGACGGGAATGCCGGGAATTCTTTCCCTACGAAACAGGGAAAGGATCCCTCATCTCGAACTAGGAGGCGGAAACGGGGCTCCCCTGGATGTGTGCGGGACCCTCGTGCTTCCTCTCGAGTGGAGACGGGTATGTCGGGGAACTTCTTCATTTGCAGCAAGGTTGTGAAGGACCCTTTGGAAGTTCCAGTGGTTAGATGTGATTAGCCTCGAGAAGCCTCAGCGGAAATGGGCCTCATCTCGCCTGGAGGGCAAAACCTCCTGGATTTTCTCGAGTTGCGGCAGGTGCTCTCGACTTACGACGGGGAGCTCAGGGACTCGCTCTGGTGGCCTCAGGAAAGGCCAGTCTCCATGCGAGTTCCTCGGGGGCCTCTCGGCATTCCTCTGCCGTCGATGCCGGGGCCTAAGACCTTGTGTGCAGTCGGGGCCGGAACCTGAGGATTCCTCTCCAGTGCTGACATGGATCTTGGGGTACTTCTGGAGTCTCCCCAGGGGAGTCAGTGCTCGTCTCGAATGCGGGCATGCACTTGCGCTTTCCTCCGGAGCAGTAGCAGCAGTGTCACGCAGTCCGCCGCGTGGATCAAAGGATCTATGGTTTTCCCTCGAGTCTTTCCCACGAGGCTTTCCCTCGAGGCTTTCCCACAGGGCGGTCCCACGTGCACACGTGGTGGGAGTCGATCCTCGGCTTGAACGTCAAGGCAGTGCAGGGAAAACAGGTTCCTCTGGAATGGACTGACACATCTGGGGGACTCTTGGAATGGTGGCACGACCCTGGAGTTCCTCTCGCCTTTCCTGTGGAGAGCGCCTCCTCTTGAGATGCGACGGGAACGCCGGGAATTCTTTCCCTACGAAACAGGGAAAGGATCCCTCATCTCGAGCTAGGAGGCGGAAACGGGGCTCCCCTGGATGTGTGCGGGACCCTCGTGCTTCCTCTCGAGTGGAGACGGGTATGTCGGGGAACTTCTTGAGTTGCAGCAAGGGTGTGAAGGACCCTTTGGAAGTTCCAGTGGTTAGATGTGATAAGCCTCGAGAAGCCTCAGTGGAAATGGGCCTCATCTCGCCTCGAGGGCAAAACCTCCTGGATTTTCTCGAGTTGCGACAGGTGCTCTCGACTTACGACGGGGACCTCTGGGACCCGCTCTGGTGGCCTCAGGAAAGGCCAGTCCTCATGCGAGTTTCTCGGGGGCCTCTCGGGATTCTTCTCCCGTTGATGCCGGGGCCTAAGACCTTGTGTGGAGTCGGGGCCGGAACCTGAGGATTCCTCTCCAGTGCTGACATGGATCTTGAGGTACTTCTGGAGTCTCCCCAGGGGAGTCAGTCCTCGTCTCCAATGCGGGCATGCACTTGCGCTTTCCTTCAGAGGGGTAGCAGGAGTGCCCCGCAGTCCGCGGCGTGGATCAAAGGATCTATGTTTTTCCCTCGAGTCTTTCCCACGAGGCTTTCACACGACGCTTTCCCACAGGGCTGTCCCACGTGCACACGTGGTGGGAGTCGATCCTCGGCTTGCACGTCAAGGCAGTGCAGGGAAAGCAGGTTCCTCTGGAATGGACTGACACATCTGGGGGACTCTTGGAATGGTGGCACGACCCTGGAGTTCCTCTCGCCTTTCCTGTGGAGAGCGCCTTCTCTTGAGATGCAACGGGAACGCCGGGAATTCTTTCCCTACGAAACAGGGAAAGGATCCCTCATCTCGAGCTAGGAGGCGGAAACGGGGCTCCCCTGGATGTGTGCGGGACCCTCGTGCTTCCTCTCGAGTGGAGACGGGTATGTCGGGGAACTTCTTGAGTTGCAGCAAGGGTGTGAAGGACCCTTTGGAAGTTCCAGTGGTTAGATGTGATTAGCCTCGAGAAGCCTCACCGGAAATGGGCCTCATCTCGCCTGGAGGGCAAAACCTCCTGGATTTTCTCGAGTTGCGGCAGGTGCTCTCGACTTATGCCGGGGACTTCCGGAAGCGCTCTGGTGGCCTCAGGAAAGGCCAGTCCTCATGCGAGTTCCTCGGGGGCCTCTCGGGATTCCTCTCCCGTCGATGCCGGGGCCTAAGACCTTGTGTGGAATCGGGGCCGGAACCTGAGGATTCCTCTCCAGTGCTGACATGGATCTTGGGGTACTTCTGGAGTCTCCCCAGGGGAGTCATTGCTCGTCTCGAATGCGGGCATGCACTTACGCTTTCCTCCAGAGCGGTAGCAGCAGTGTCACGCAGTCTGCCGCGTGGAGCAAAGGATCTATGGTTTTCCCTCGAGTCTTTCCCACGAGGCTTTCCCACGAGGCTTTCCCACAGGGCTGTCCCACGTGCACCCGTGGTGGGAGTCGATCCTCGGCTTGAACGTGAATGCAGTGCAGGTAAAACAGGTTCCTCTGAAATGGACTGACATATCTGGGGGACTCTTGGAATGGTGGCACGACCCTGGAGTTCCTCTCGCCTTTCCTGTGGAGAGCGCCTCGTCTTGAGATGCGACGCGAACGCGGGGAATTCTTTCCCTACGAAACAGGGAAAGGATCCCTCATCTCGAGCTAGGAGGCGGAAACGGGGCTCACCTGGATGTGAGCGGGACCCTCGTGCTTCCTCTCGAGTGGAGACGGGTATGTCGGGGAACTTCTTGAGTTGCAGCAAGGATGTGAAGGACCCTTTGGAAGTTCCAGTGTTTAGATGTGATTAGCCTCGAGAAGCCTCAGCGGAAAAGGGCCTCATCTCGCCTGGAAGGCAAAACCTCCTGGATTTTCTCGAGTTGCGGCAGCTGCTCTCGACTTACGACGGGGACCTCAGGGACCCGCTCTCGTGGCCTCAGGAAAGGCCAGTCCCCATGCGAGTTCCTCGGGGGCCTCACGTGATTCCTCTCCCTTCGATGCCGGAGCCTAAGCCCTTGTGTGGAGTCGGGGCCGGAACCTGAGGATTCCTCTCCTGTGCTGACATGGATCTTGGGGTACTTCTGGAGTCTCCCCCGGGGAGTCAGTCCTCGTCTCGAATGCGGGCATGCATTGCGCTTTCCTCCAGAGCGGTAGGAGCAGTGTCACGCAGTCCGCTGCGTGGAGCAAAGGATCTATGGTTTTCCCTCGAGTCTTTCCCACGAGGCTTTCCCACGAGGCTTTCCCACAGGGCTGTCCCACGTGCACACGTGGTGGGAGTCGATCCTCGGCTTGCACGTCAAGGCAGTGCAGGGAAAACAGGTTCCCCTGGAATGGACTGACACATCTGGGGGACTCTTGGAATGGTGGCACGACCCTGGAGTTCCTCTCGCCTTTCCTTTGGAGAGCGCCTCCTCTTGAGATGAGACGGGAACGCCAGGAATTCTTTCCCTACGAAACAGGGAAAGGATCCCTCATCTCGAGCTAGGAGGCGGAAACGGGGCTCCCCTGGATGTGTGCGGGACACCACGTGCTTCCTCTCGAGTGGAGACGGGTATGTCGGGGAACTTCTTGAGTTGCAGCAAGGGTGTGAAGGACCCTTTGGAAGTTCCAGTGGTTAGATGTGATTAGCCTCGAGAAGCCTCAGTGGAAATGGGCCTCATCTCGCCTGGAGGGCAAAACCTCCTGGATTTTCTCGAGTTGCGACAGGTGCTCTCGACTTACGACGGGGACCTCTGGGACCCGCTCTGGTGGCCTCAGGAAAGGCCAGTCCTCATGGGAGTTCCTCGGGGGCCTCTCGGGATTCCTCTCCCGTCGATGCCGGGGCCAAAGACTTTGTGTGGATTCGGGGCCGGAACCTGAGGATTCCTCTCCAGTGCTGACATGGATCTTGGGGTACTTCTGGAGTCTCCTCAGGGGAGTCAGGCCTTGTGTCGAATGCGGGCATGCACTTGCGCTTTCCTCCAGAGCGGTAGCAGTAGTATCACGCAGTCCGCCGAGTGAATCAAAGGATCTATGGTTTTCCCTCGAGTCTTTCCCACGAGGCTTTCCCACGAGGCTTTCCCACAGGTCTGTCCCACGTGCACATGTGGTGGGAGTCCATCCTCGGCTTGAACGTCAAGGCAGTGCAGGGAAAGCAGGTTCCTCTGGAATGGACTGACACATCTGGGGGACTCTTGGAATGGTGGCACGACCCTGGAGTTCCTCTCGCCTTCCTGTGGAGAGTGCCTTCTCTTGAGATGCAACGGGAACGCCGGGAATTCTTTCCCTACGAAACGGGGAAAGGATCCCTCATCTCGAGCTAGGAGGCGGAAACGGGGCTCCCCTGGATGTGTGCGGGACCCTCGTGCTTCCTCTCGTGTGGAGACGGGTATGTCGGGGAACTTCTTGAGTTGCAGTAAGGGTGTGAAGGACCCTTTGAAAGTTCCAGTGGTTAGACGTGATTAGCCTCGAGAAGCCTCAGCGGAAATGGGCCTCATCTCGCCTGGAGGGCAAAACCTCCTGGATTTTCTCGAGTTGCGGCAGGTGCTCTCGACTTACGACGGGGACCTCAGGGACCCGCTCTGTTGGCCTCAGGAAAGGCCAGTCCCCATGCGAGTTCCTCGGGGGCCTCTCGGGATTCCTCTCCCGTCGCTGCCGGGGCCTAAGACCTTGTGTGGAATCGGGGCCGGAACCTGAGGATTCCTCTCCAGTGCTGACATGGATCTTGGGGTACTTCTGGAGTCTCCCCAGGGGAGTCATTGCTCGTCTCGAATGCGGGCATGCACTTGCGCTTTCCTCCAGAGCGGTAGCAGCAGTGTCACGCAGTCTGCCGCGTGGAGCAAAGGATCTATGGTTTTCCCTCGAGTCTTTCCCACGAGGCTTTCCCACGAGGCTTTCCCACAGGGCTGTCCCACGTGCACCCGTGGTGGGAGTCGATCCTCGGCTTGAACGTGAATGCAGTGCAGGTAAAACAGGTTCCTCTGAAATGGACTGACATATCTGGGGGACTCTTGGAATGGTGGCACGACCCTGGAGTTCCTCTCGCCTTTCCTGTGGAGAGCGCCTCGTCTTGAGATGCGACGCGAACGCGGGGAATTCTTTCCCTACGAAACAGGGAAAGGATCCCTCATCTCGAGCTAGGAGGCGGAAACGGGGCTCACCTGGATGTGAGCGGGACCCTCGTGCTTCCTCTCGAGTGGAGACGGGTATGTCGGGGAACTTCTTGAGTTGCAGCAAGGATGTGAAGGACCCTTTGGAAGTTCCAGTGTTTAGATGTGATTAGCCTCGAGAAGCCTCAGCGGAAAAGGGCCTCATCTCGCCTGGAAGGCAAAACCTCCTGGATTTTCTCGAGTTGCGGCAGCTGCTCTCGACTTACGACGGGGACCTCAGGGACCCGCTCTCGTGGCCTCAGGAAAGGCCAGTCCCCATGCGAGTTCCTCGGGGGCCTCACGTGATTCCTCTCCCTTCGATGCCGGAGCCTAAGCCCTTGTGTGGAGTCGGGGCCGGAACCTGAGGATTCCTCTCCTGTGCTGACATGGATCTTGGGGTACTTCTGGAGTCTCCCCCGGGGAGTCAGTCCTCGTCTCGAATGCGGGCATGCATTGCGCTTTCCTCCAGAGCGGTAGGAGCAGTGTCACGCAGTCCGCTGCGTGGAGCAAAGGATCTATGGTTTTCCCTCGAGTCTTTCCCACGAGGCTTTCCCACAGGGCTCTCCCACGTGCACAGGTGGTGGGAGTCGATCCTCGGCTTGAACGTCAAGGCAGTGCAGGGAAAACAGGTTCCTCTAGAATGGACTGACACATCTGGGGGACTCTTGGAATGGTGGCACGACCCTGGAGTTCCTCTCGCCTTCCTGTGGAGAGCGCCTTCTCTTGAGATGCAACGGGAACGCCGGGAATTCTTTCCCTACGAAACAGGGAAAGGATCCCTCATCTCGAGCTAGGAGGCGGAAACGGGGCTCCCCTGGATGTGTGCGGGACCCTCGTGCTTCCTCTCGAGTGGAGACGGGTATGTCGGGGAACTTCTTGAGTTGCAGCAAGGGTGTGAAGTACCCTTTGGAAGTTCCAGTGGTTAGATGTGATTAGCCTCGAGAAGCCTCACCGGAAATGGGCCTCATCTCGCCTGGAGGGCAAAACCTCCTGGATTTTCTCGAGTTGCGGCAGGTGCTCTCGACTTATGCCGGGGACTTCCGGAAGCGCTCTGGTGGCCTCAGGAAAGGCCAGTCCTCATGCGAGTTCCTCGGGGGCCTCTCGGGATTCCTCTCCCATCGATGGCGGGGCCTAAGACCTTGTGTGGAGTCGGGGCCGGAACCTGAGGATTCCTCCCCAGTGCTGACATGGATCTTGGGGTACTTCTGGAGTCTCCCCAGGGGAGTCAGTCCTCGTGTCGAATGCGGGCATGCACTTGCACTTTCCTGCAGAGCGGTAGCAGCAGTGTCACGCAGTCCGCCACGTGAATCAAAGGATCTATGGTTTTCCCTCGAGTCTTTCCCACGAGGCTTTCCCACGAGGCTTTCCCACAGGGCTGTCCCACGTGCACACGTGGTGGGAGTCGATCCTCGGCTTGCACGTCAAGGCAGTGCAGGGAAAACAGGTTCCCCTGGAATGGACTGACACATCTGGGGGACTCTTGGAATGGTGGCACGACCCTGGAGTTCCTCTCGCCATTCCTGTGGAGAGCGCCTCCTCTTGAGATGAGACGGGAACGCCAGGAATTCTTTCCCTACGAAACAGGGAAAGGATCCCTCATCTCGAGCTAGGAGGCGGAAACGGGGCTCCCCTGGATGTGTGCGGGACACCACGTGCTTCCTCTCGAGTGGAGACGGGTATGTCGGGGAACTTCTTGAGTTGCAGCAAGGGTGTGAAGGACCCTTTGGAAGTTCCAGTGGTTAGATGTGATTAGCCTCGAGAAGCCTCAGTGGAAATGGGCCTCATCTCGCCTGGAGGGCAAAACCTCCTGGATTTTCTCGAGTTGCGACAGGTGCTCTCGACTTACGACGGGGACCTCTATGACCCGCTCTGGTGGCCTCAGGAAAGGCCAGTCCTCATGGGAGTTCCTCGGGGGCCTCTCGGGATTCCTCTCCCGTCGATGCCGGGGCCTAAGACTTTGTGTGGATTCGGGGCCGGAACCTGAGGATTCCTCTCCAGTGCTGACATGGATCTTGGGGTACTTCTGGAGTCTCCTCAGGGGAGTCAGTCCTTCTGTCGAATGCGGGCATGCACTTGCGCTTTCCTCCAGAGCGGTAGCAGCAGTATCACGCAGTCCGCCGCGTGAATCAAAGGATCTATGGTTTTCCCTCGAGTCTTTCCCACGAGGCTTTCCCACGAGGCTTTCCCACAGGTCTGTCCCACGTGCACATGTGGTGGGAGTCCATCCTCGGCTTGAACGTCAAGGCAGTGCAGGGAAACAGGTTCCTCTGGAATGGACTGACACATCTGGGGGACTCTTGGAATGGTGGCACGACCCTGGAGTTCCTCTCGCCTTCCTGTGGAGAGTGCCTTCTCTTGAGATGCAACGGGAACGCCGGGAATTCTTTCCCTATGAAACGGGGAAAGGATCCCTCATCTCGAGCTAGGAGGCGGAAACGGGGCTCCCCTGGATGTGTGCGGGACCCTCGTGCTTCCTCTCGTGTGGAGACGGGTATGTCGGGGAACTTCTTGAGTTGCAGTAAGGGTGTGAAGGACCCTTTGAAAGTTCCAGTGGTTAGACGTGATTAGCCTCGAGAAGCCTCAGCGGAAATGGGCCTCATCTCGCCTGGAGGGCAAAACCTCCTGGATTTTCTCGAGTTGCGGCAGGTGCTCTCGACTTACGACGGGGACCTCAGGGACCCGCTCTGTTGGCCTCAGGAAAGGCCAGTCCCCATGCGAGTTCCTCGGGGGCCTCTCGGGATTCCTCTCCCGTCGATGCCGGGGCCTAAGACCTTGTGTGGAATCGGGGCCGGAACCTGAGGATTCCTCTCCAGTGCTGACATGGATCTTGGGGTACTTCTGGAGTCTCCCCAGGGGAGTCATTGCTCGTCTCGAATGCGGGCATGCACTTGCGCTTTCCTCCAGAGCGGTAGCAGCAGTGTCACGCAGTCTGCCGCGTGGAGCAAAGGATCTATGGTTTTCCCTCGAGTCTTTCCCACGAGGCTTTCCCACGAGGCTTTCCCACAGGGCTGTCCCACGTGCACCCGTGGTGGGAGTCGATCCTCGGCTTGAACGTGAATGCAGTGCAGGTAAAACAGGTTCCTCTGAAATGGACTGACATATCTGGGGGACTCTTGGAATGGTGGCACGACCCTGGAGTTCCTCTCGCCTTTCCTGTGGAGAGCGCCTCGTCTTGAGATGCGACGCGAACGCGGGGAATTCTTTCCCTACGAAACAGGGAAAGGATCCCTCATCTCGAGCTAGGAGGCGGAAACGGGGCTCACCTGGATGTGAGCGGGACCCTCGTGCTTCCTCTCGAGTGGAGACGGGTATGTCGGGGAACTTCTTGAGTTGCAGCAAGGATGTGAAGGACCCTTTGGAAGTTCCAGTGTTTAGATGTGATTAGCCTCGAGAAGCCTCAGCGGAAAAGGGCCTCATCTCGCCTGGAAGGCAAAACCTCCTGGATTTTCTCGAGTTGCGGCAGCTGCTCTCGACTTACGACGGGGACCTCAGGGACCCGCTCTCGTGGCCTCAGGAAAGGCCAGTCCCCATGCGAGTTCCTCGGGGGCCTCACGTGATTCCTCTCCCTTCGATGCCGGAGCCTAAGCCCTTGTGTGGAGTCGGGGCCGGAACCTGAGGATTCCTCTCCTGTGCTGACATGGATCTTGGGGTACTTCTGGAGTCTCCCCCGGGGAGTCAGTCCTCGTCTCGAATGCGGGCATGCATTGCGCTTTCCTCCAGAGCGGTAGGAGCAGTGTCACGCAGTCCGCTGCGTGGAGCAAAGGATCTATGGTTTTCCCTCGAGTCTTTCCCACGAGGCTTTCCCACAGGGCTCTCCCACGTGCACAGGTGGTGGGAGTCGATCCTCGGCTTGAACGTCAAGGCAGTGCAGGGAAAACAGGTTCCTCTAGAATGGACTGACACATCTGGGGGACTCTTGGAATGGTGGCACGACCCTGGAGTTCCTCTCGCCTTCCTGTGGAGAGCGCCTTCTCTTGAGATGCAACGGGAACGCCGGGAATTCTTTCCCTACGAAACAGGGAAAGGATCCCTCATCTCGAGCTAGGAGGCGGAAACGGGGCTCCCCTGGATGTGTGCGGGACCCTCGTGCTTCCTCTCGAGTGGAGACGGGTATGTCGGGGAACTTCTTGAGTTGCAGCAAGGGTGTGAAGGACCCTTTGGAAGTTCCAGTGGTTAGATGTGATTAGCCTCGAGAAGCCTCACCGGAAATGGGCCTCATCTCGCCTGGAGGGCAAAACCTCCTGGATTTTCTCGAGTTGCGGCAGGTGCTCTCGACTTATGCCGGGGACTTCCGGAAGCGCTCTGGTGGCCTCAGGAAAGGCCAGTCCTCATGCGAGTTCCTCGGGGGCCTCTCGGGATTCCTCTCCCATCGATGGCGGGGCCTAAGACCTTGTGTGGAGTCGGGGCCGGAACCTGAGGATTCCTCCCCAGTGCTGACATGGATCTTGGGGTACTTCTGGAGTCTCCTCAGGGGAGTCAGTCCTTGTGTCGAATGCGGGCATGCACTTGCGCTTTCCTCCAGAGCGGTAGCAGCAGTATCACGCAGTCCGCCGCGTGAATCAAAGGATCTATGGTTTTCCCTCGAGTCTTTCCCACGAGGCTTTCCCACGAGGCTTTCCCACAGGTCTGTCCCACGTGCACATGTGGTGGGAGTCCATCCTCGGCTTGAACGTCAAGGCAGTGCAGGGAAAGCAGGTTCCTCTGGAATGGACTGACACATCTGGGGGACTCTTGGAATGGTGGCACGACCCTGGAGTTCCTCTCGCCTTCCTGTGGAGAGTGCCTTTCTTGAGATGCAACGGGAACGCCGGGAATTCTTTCCCTACGAAACGGGGAAAGGATCCCTCATCTCGAGCTAGGAGGCGGAAACGGGGCTCCCCTGGATGTGTGCGGGACCCTCGTGCTTCCTCTCGTGTGGAGACGGGTATGTCGGGGAACTTCTTGAGTTGCAGTAAGGGTGTGAAGGACCCTTTGAAAGTTCCAGTGGTTAGACGTGATTAGCCTCGAGAAGCCTCAGCGGAAATGGGCCTCATCTCGCCTGGAGGGCAAAACCTCCTGGATTTTCTCGAGTTGCGGCAGGTGCTCTCGACTTACGACGGGGACCTCAGGGACCCGCTCTGTTGGCCTCAGGAAAGGCCAGTCCCCATGCGAGTTCCTCGGGGGCCTCTCGGGATTACTCTCCCGTCGCTGCCGGGGCCTAAGACCTTGTGTGGAATCGTGGCCGGAACCTGAGGATTCCTCTCCAGTGCTGACATGGATCTTGGGGTACTTCTGGAGTCTCCCCAGGGGAGTCAGTCCTCGTCTCGAATGCGGGCATGCACTTGCGCTTTCCTCCAGAGCGGTAGCAGCAGTGTCACGCAGTCTGCCGCGTGGAGCAAAGGATCTATGGTTTTCCCTCGAGTCTTTCCCACGAGGCTTTCCCACGAGGCTTTCCCACAGGGCTGTCCCACGTGCACCCGTGGTGGGAGTCGATCCTCGGCTTGAACGTGAATGCAGTGCAGGTAAAACAGGTTCCTCTGAAATGGACTGACATATCTGGGGGACTCTTGGAATGGTGGCACGACCCTGGAGTTCCTCTCGCCTTTCCTGTGGAGAGCGCCTCGTCTTGAGATGCGACGCGAACGCGGGGAATTCTTTCCCTACGAAACAGGGAAAGGATCCCTCATCTCGAGCTAGGAGGCGGAAACGGGGCTCACCTGGATGTGAGCGGGACCCTCGTGCTTCCTCTCGAGTGGAGACGGGTATGTCGGGGAACTTCTTGAGTTGCAGCAAGGATGTGAAGGACCCTTTGGAAGTTCCAGTGTTTAGATGTGATTAGCCTCGAGAAGCCTCAGCGGAAAAGGGCCTCATCTCACCTGGAAGGCAAAACCTCCTGGATTTTCTCGAGTTGCGACAGCTGCTCTCGACTTACGACGGGGACCTCAGGGACCCGCTCTCGTGGCCTCAGGAAAGGCCAGTCCCCATGCGAGTTCCTCGGGGGCCTCACGTGATTCCTCTCCCTTCGATGCCGGAGCCTAAGCCCTTGTGTGGAGTCGGGGCCGGAACCTGAGGATTCCTCTCCTGTGCTGACATGGATCTTGGGGTACTTCTGGAGTCTCCCCCGGGGAGTCAGTCCTCGTCTCGAATGCGGGCATGCATTGCGCTTTCCTCCAGAGCGGTAGGAGCAGTGTCACGCAGTCCGCTGCGTGGAGCAAAGGATCTATGGTTTTCCCTCGAGTCTTTCCCACGAGGCTTTCCCACAGGGCTCTCCCACGTGCACAGGTGGTGGGAGTCGATCCTCGGCTTGAACGTCAAGGCAGTGCAGGGAAAACAGGTTCCTCTAGAATGGACTGACACATCTGGGGGACTCTTGGAATGGTGGCACGACCCTGGAGTTCCTCTCGCCTTCCTGTGGAGAGCGCCTTCTCTTGAGATGCAACGGGAACGCCGGGAATTCTTTCCCTACGAAACAGGGAAAGGATCCCTCATCTCGAGCTAGGAGGCGGAAACGGGGCTCCCCTTGATGTGTGCGGGACCCTCGTGCTTCCTCTCGAGTGGAGACGGGTATGTCGGGGAACTTCTTGAGTTGCAGCAAGGGTGTGAAGTACCCTTTGGAAGGTCCAGTGGTTACATGTGATTAGCATCGAGAAGCCTCAGCGGAAATGGGCCTCATCTCGCCTGGAGGGCAAAACCTCCTGGATTTTCTCGAGTTGCGGCAGGTGCTCTCGACTTACGACGGGGACCTCAGGGACACGCTCTGGTGGCCTCAGAAAGGCCAGTCCCCATGCGAGTTCCTCGGGGGCCTGTTGGGATTCCTCTCCCGTCGATGCCGGGGCCTAAGACCTTGTGTGGAGTCGGGGCCGGAACCTGAGGATACCTCTCCAGTGCTGACATGGATCTTGGGGTACTTCTGGAGTCTCCCCAGGGGAGTCAGTCCTCGTCTCGAATGCGGGCATGCACTTGCGCTTTCCTCCAGAGCGGTAGCAGCAGTGTCACGCAGTCCGCCACGTGGAGCAAAAGATCTATGGTTTTCCCTCGAGTCTTTCCCTCGAGGCTTTCCCATGAGGCTTTCCCACAGGGCAGTACCACGTGCACACGTGGTGGGAGTCGATCCTCGGCCTGAACGTCAAGGCAGTGCAGGGAAAACAGGTTCCTCTGGAATGGACTGACACATCTGGGGGACTCTTGGAATGGTGGCACGACCCTGGAGTTCCTCTCGCCTTTCCTGTGGAGAGCGCCTCCTCTTGAGATGCGACGGGAACGCCGGGAATTCTTTCCCTACGAAACAGGGAAAGGATCCCTCATCTCGAGCTAGGAGGCAGAAACGGGGCTCCCCTGGATGTGTGCGGGGCCCTCGTGCTTCCTCTCGAGTGGAGACGGGTATGTCGGGGAACTTCTTGAGTTGCAGCAAGGGTGTGAAGTACCCTTTGGAAGTTCCAGTGGTTAGATGCGATTAGCCTCGAGAAGCCTCAGCGTAAATGGGCCTCATCTCGCCTGGAGGGCAAAACCTCCTGGATTTTCTCGAGTTGCGGCAGGTGCTCTCGACTTACGACGGGGACCTCGGGGACCCGTTCTGGTGGCCTCAGGAAAGGCCAGTCCCCATGCGAGTTCCTCGGGGGCCTCTCGGGATTCCTCTCCCATCGATTCCGGGGCCTAAGACCTTGTGTGGAGACGGGGCCGGAACCTGAGGATTCCACTCCAGTGTTGACATGGATCTTGGGGTACCTCTGGAGTCTCTCGAGGGGAATCAGTCCTCGTCTCGAATGCGGGCATGCACTTGCGCTTTCCTCCAGATCGGTAGCAGCAGTGTCACGCAGTCCGCCGCGTGGATCAAAGGATCTATGGTTTTCCCTCGAGTCTTTCCCACAAGGCTTTCCCACGAGGCTTTCCCACAGGGCTGTCCCACGTGCACACGTGGTGGGAGTCGATCCACGGCTAGAGCGTCAAGGCAGTGCAGGGAAAATAGGTTCCTCTGGAATGGACTGACACATCTGGGGGACTCTTGGAATGTTGGCACGACCCTGGAGTTCCTCTCGCCTTTCCTGTGGAGAGCGCCTAGTCTTGAGATGCGACGGGAACGCCGGGAATTCTTTCCCTACGAAACAGGGAAAGGATCCCTCATCTCGAGTTAGGAGGCGGAAACGTGGCTCCCCTGAATGTGTGCGGGACCCTCGTGCTTCCTCTCGAGTGGAGACGGGTATGTCGGGGAACTTCTTGAGTTGCAGCAAGGGTGTGAAGGACCCTTCGGAAGTTCCAGTGGTTAGATGTGATTAGCATCGAGAAGCCTCAGCGGAAATGGGCCTCATCTCGCCTGGAGGGCGAAACCTCCTGGATTTTCTCGAGTTGTGGCAGGTGCTCTCGACTTACGAGGGGGACTTCAGGGACCCGTTCTGGTGGCCTCAGGAAAGGCCAATCCCCATACGAGTTCCACGGGGGCCTCTCGGGATTCCTCTCCCGTCGATGCCGGAGCCTAAGCCCTTGTGTGGAGTCGGGGACGGAACCTGAGGATTCCTCTCCTGTGCTGACATGGATCTTGGGGTACTTCTGGAGTCTCCCCCGGGGATTCAGTCCTCGTCTCGAATGCGGGCATGCATTGCGCTTTCCTCCAGAGCGATAGGAGCAGTGTCACGCAGTCCGCCGCGTGGAGCAAAGGATCTATGGTTTTCCCTCGAGCCTTTCCCACGAGGCTTTCCCACGAGGCTTTCCCACGAGGCTTTCCCACAGGGCTGTCCCACGTGCACACGTGGTGGGAGTCGATCCTCGGCTTGAACGTCAAGGCAGTGCAGGGAAAACAGGTTCCTCTGGAATGGACTGACAGAACTGGGGGACTCTTGGAATGGTGGCTCGACCCTGGAGTTCCTCTCCCCTTTCCTGTGGAGAGCGCCTCTTCTTGAGATACGACGGGAACGCCGGGAATTCTTTCCCTTCGAAACAGGGTAAGGATCCCTCATCTTGAGCTAGGAGGCGGAAACGGGGCTCCCCTGGATGTGTGCGGGACCCTCGTGCTTCCTCTCGAGTGGAGACGGGTATGTCGGGGAACTTCTTGAGTTGCAGCAAGGGTGTGAAGGACCCTTTGGAAGTTCCAGTGGTTAGATGTGATTAGCCACGAGAAGCCTCAGCGGAAATGGGCCTCATCTCGCCTGGAGGGGGAAACCTCCTGGATTTTCTCCATTTGCGGCAGGTGCTCTCGACTTACGACGGGGACCTCAGAGACCGGCTCTGCTGGCCTAAGGAAAGTCCAGTCCCCATGCGAGTTCCTCGGGGGCCTCTCGGGATTCCTCTCCCTTCGATGCCGGGGCCTAAGACCTTGTGTGGGGTCGGGGCGGATCCTGAGGATTCCTCTCCAGTGCTGACATGGATCATGGGGTATTTCAGGAGTCTCCCCAGGGGAGTCAGTCCTCGTCTCGAATGCGGGCATGCACTTGCGCTTTCCTCCAGAGCGGTAGCAGCAGTGTCACGCAGTCCACCGCGTGGATCAAAGGATCTATGGTTTTCCCTCGAGTCTTTCCCACGAGGCTTTCCCATGAGGCTTTCCCACAGTGCTGTCTTAGGTTCACACGTGGTGGGAGTCGATCCTCGGCTTGAACGTCAAAGCAGTGCAGGGAAAACAGGTTCCTCTGGAATGGACTGACACATCTGGGGGACTCTTGGAATGGTGTCACGACCCTGGAGTTCCTCTCGCCTTTCCTATGGAGAGCGCCTCCTCTTGAGATGCGACGGGAACGCCGGGAATTCTTTCCCTACGAAACAAGGAAATGATCCCTCATCTCGAGCTAGGAGGCGGCAACGGGGCTCCCCTGGATGTGTGCGGGACCCTCGTGCTTCCTCTCGAATGGAGACGGGTATGTCGGGGAACTTCTTGAGTTGCAGCAAGGGTGTGAAGGACCCTTTGGAAGTTCCAGTGGTTAGATGTGATTAGCCTTGAGAAGCCTCAGCGGAAATGAGCCTCATCTCGCCTGGAGGGCAAAACCTCATGGATTTACTCGAGTTGTGGCAGGTGCTCTCGACTTACGACGGGGACCGCAGGGACCCGCTCTGGTGGCCTCAGGAAAGGCCAGTCCCCATGCGAGTTCCTTGGGGGCCTCTCGGGATTGCTCTCCCGTCGATGCCGGGGCCTAAGACCTTGTGTGGAGTCCGGGCCGAAACGTGAGGATTCCTCTCCAGTGCTGACATGGATCTTGGGGTAATTCTGGAGTCTCCCCAGGGGAGTCAGTCCTCATCTGGAATGCGGGCATGCACTTGCGCTTTCCTCCAGTGCGGTAGCAGCAGTGTAACGCAGTCCGCCGCGTGGAGCAAAGGATCTATGGTTTTCCCTCGAGTCTTTCCCACGAGGCTTTCCCACGAGGCTTTCCCACAGGGCTGTCCCACGTGCACACGTGGTGGGAGTCGATCCTCGGCTTGAACGTCAAGGCAGTGCAGGGAAAACAGGTTCCTCTGGAATGGACTGACAGAACTGGGGGACTCTTGGAATGGTGGCACGACCCTGGAGTTCCTCTCGCCTTTCCTGTGGAGAGCGCCTCCTCTTGAGATGCGACAGGAACGCCGGGAATTCTTTCCCTTCGAAACAGGGAAAGGATCCCTCATCTTGAGCTAGGAGGCGGAAACGGGTCTCCCCTGGCTGTGTGCGGGACCCTCGTGCTTCCTCTCGAGTGGAAACGGGTATGTCGGGGAACTTCTTGAGTTGCGACAAGGGTGTGAAGGACCCATTGGAAGTTCCAGTGGTTAGATGTGATTAGCCACGAGAAGCCTCAGCGGAAATGGGCCTCATCTCGCCTGGAGGGCAAAACCTCCTGGATTTTTCTCCATTTGCGGCAGGTGCTCTCGACTTACGTCGGGGTCCTCAGGGACCGGCTCTGCTGGCCTAAGGAAAGTCCAGTCCCCATGCTAGTTCCTGAGGGCCTCTCGGGATTCCTCTCCCGTCGATGCCGGGGCCTAAGACCTTGTTGGAGTCGGGGCCGGAACCTGAGGATTCCTCTCCAGTGCTGACATGGATCTTGGGGTAATTCTGGAGTCTCCCCAGGGGAGTCAGTCCTCGTCTCGAATGCGGGCATGCACTAGCGCTTTCCTCCAGAGCGGTAGCAGCAGTGTCACGCAGTCTGCCGCGTGGAGCAAAGGATTTATGGTTTTCCATCGAGACTTTCCCACGAGGCTTTCCCACGAGGCTTTCCACAGGGCTGTCCCACGTGCACACGTGGTGGGAGTCGATCCTCGGCTTGAACGTCAAGGCAGTGCAGGGAAAACAGGTTCCTCTGGAATGGACTGACACATCTGGGGGACTCTTGGAATGGTGGCAAGACCCTGCAGTTCCTCTCGCCTTTCCTGTGGAGAGCGCCTCCTCTTGAGATGCGACGGGAACGCCGGGAATTCTTTCCCTACGAAACAGGGAAAGGATCCCTCATCTCGAGCTAGGAGGCGGAAACGGGGCTCCCCTGGATGTGTGCGGGACCATCGTGCTTCCTCTCGAGTGGAGACGGGTATGTCGGGGAACTTCTTGAGTTGCAGCAAGGGTGTGAAGGACCCTTCGGAAGTTCCAGTGGTTAGATGTGACTAGCATCGAGAAGCCTCAGCGGAAATGGGCCTCATCTCGCCTGGAGGGGGAAACCTCCTGGATTTTCTCGAGTTGCGGCAGGTGCTCTCGACTTACGACGGGGACTTCTGGGACCCGCTCTGGTGGCCTCAGGTAAGGCCAGTCCCCATACGAGTTCCACGGGGGCCTCACGGGATTCTTCTCCCGTCGATGCCGGGGCCTAAGACCTTGTGTGGAGTCGGGGCCGGAACCTGAGGATCCCTACCTGTGCTGACATGGATCTTGGGGTACTTCTGGAGTCTCCCCCGGGGAGTCAGTCCTCCTCTTGAATGCGGGCATGCATTGCGCTTTCTTCCAGAGCGGTAGGGGCAGTGTCACGCAGTCCGCCGCGTGGAGCAAAGGATCTCTGGTTTTCCCTCGAGTCTTTCCCACGAGGCTTTCCCACGAAGCTTTCCCCTAGGGCTGTCCCACGTGCACATGTGGTGAGAGTCGATCTGCGGCTTGAACGTCAAGGCAGTGCAGGGAAAACAGGTTCCTCTGGAATGGACTGACACATCTGGGGGCTCTTGGAATGGTGGCACGACCCTTAGTTCCTCTCGCCTTTCCTGTGGAGAGCGCCTCGTCTTGAGATGCGACGGGAACACAGGGAATTCTTTCCCTACGAAACAGGGAAAGGATCCCTCATCTCGAGCTAGGAGGCGGAAACGGGGCTCCGCTGGATGTGTGCGGGACGCTCGTGCTTCCTCTCGAGTGGAGACGGGTATGTCGGGGAACTTCTTGAGTTGCAGCAAGGGTGTGAAGGACCCTTCGGAAGTTCCAGTGGTTAGATGTGATTGGCATCGAGAAGCCTCAGCGGAAATGGGCCTCATCTCGCCTGCAGGGCAAAACCTCCTGGATTTTCTCCTGATGCGGCAGGTGCTCTCGACTTACGACGGGGCCCTCAGGGACCCGCTCTGCTGGCCTAAGGAAAGTCCAGTCCACATGCGAGTTCCTCGGGGGCCTCTCGGGATTCCTCTCCCGTCGATGCCGTGGCCTAAGACCTTGTGTGGGGTCGGGGCAGGATCCTGAGGATTCCTCTCCAGTGCTGACATGGATCTTGGGGTATTTCAGGAGTCTCCCCAGTGGAGTCAGTCCTCGTCTCGAATGCGGGCATGCACTTGCGCTTTCCTCCAGAGCGGTAGCAGCAGTGTCACGCAGTCTGCCGCGTGGAGCAAAGGATCTATGGTTTTCCCTCGAGTCTTTCCCACGAGGCTTTCCCACGAGGCTTTCCCACAGGGCTGTCCCACGTGCACACGTGGTGGGAGTCGATCCCCGGCTTGAAAGTGAATGCAGTGCAGGGAAAACAGGTTCCTCTGGAATGGACTGACACATCTGGGGGACTCTTGGAATGGTGGCACGACCCTGGAGTTCCTCTCGCCTTTCCTGTGGAGAGCGCCTCCTGTTGAGATGCGACAGGAACGCCGGGAATTCTTTCCCTACGAAACAAGGAAAGGATCCCTCATCTCGAGATAGGAGGCGGAAACGGGGCTCCCCTGGATGTGTGCGGGACCCTCGTGCTTCCTCTCGAGTGGAGACGGGTATGTCGGGGAACTTCTTGAGTGGCAGCAAGGGTGTGAAGGACCCTTTGGAAGTTCATGTGGTTAGATGTGATTAGCATCGAGAAGCCTCAGCGGAAATGGGCCTCATCTCGCCTGGAGGGCAAAACCTCCTGGATTTTCTCGAGTGCGGCAGGTGCTCTCGACTTACAACGCGGACCTCAGGGACCGCTCTTGTAGCCTCAGGAAACGCCAGTCCCCATGCGAGTTCCTCGGGGGCCTCTCGGGATTCCTCTCCCGTCGATGCCGGGGCCTAAGACCTTGTGTGCAGTCGGGGTCGGAACCTGAGGATTCCTCTACAGTGCTGACATGGATCTTGGGGTACTTCTGGAGTCTCCCCAGGGGAGTCAGTCCTCGTCTCGAATGCGGGCTTGCACTTGCGCTTTCCTCCAGAGCGGTAGCAGCAGTGTCACGCAGTCCGCCGCGTGGAGCAAAGGATCTATGGTTTTCCCTCGAGTCTTTCCCACGAGGCTTTCCCACGAGGCTTTCCCACAGGGCTGTCCCACGTGCACACGTGGTGAGAGTCGATCCGCGGCTTGAACGTCAAGGCAGTGGAGGGAAAACAGTTTCCTCTGGAATGGACTGACACATCTGGGGGACTCTTGGAATGGTGGCACGACCCTGGAGTTCCTCTCGCCTTTCCTGTGGAGAGCGCCTCCTCTTGAGATGCGACGGGAACGCCGGGAATTCTTTCCCTACGAAACAGGGAAAGGAACCCTCATCTCGAGCTAGGAGGCGGAAACGGGGCTCCACTGGATGTGTGCGGGACCCTCGTGCTTCCTCTCGAGTGGAGACGGGTATGTCGGGGAACTTCTTGAGTTGCAGCAAGGGTGTGAAGGACCCTTTGGAAGTTTCAGTGGTTAGATGTGTTTAGCCTCGAGAAGCCTCAGCGGAAATGGGCCTCATCTCGCCTGGAGGGCAAAACCTCCTGGATTTTCTCGAGTTGCGGCAGGTGCTCTCGACTTATGACGGGGACCACAGGGACCCGCTCTGGTGGCCTCAGTAAACGCCAGTCCCTATGCGAGTTCCTCGGGGGCCTCTCAGGATTCCTCTCCCGTCGATCCCGGGGCCTAAGACCTTGTGTGGAGTCGGGGCCGGAACCTGATGATTCCTCTCCAGTGCTGACATGGATCTTGGGGTACTTCTGGAGTCTCCCCAGGGGAGTCTGTCCTCGTGTCGAATGCCGGCATGCACTTGCGCTTTCCTCCAGAGCGGTAGCAGCAGTGTCACTCAGTCCGCCGCGTGGAGCAAAGGATCTATGGTTTTCCCTCGAGTCTTTCCCACGAGGCTTTCCCATGAGGCTTTCCCACAGGGTTGTCCCACGTGCACACGTGGTGGGAGTCGATCCTCGGCTTGAACGTCAAGGCAGTGCAGGGAAAACAAGTTCCTCTGGAATGGACTGACACATCTGGGGGACTCTTGGAATGGTGGCACGACCCTGGAGTTCCTCTCGCATTTCCTGTGGAGAGCGCCTCCTCTTGAGATGCGATGGGAACGCCGGGAATTCTTTCCCTACGAAACAGGGAAAGGATCCCTCATCTCGAGCTAGGAGGCCGACACGGGGCTCCCCTGGATGTGTGCGGGACCCTCGTGCTTCCTCTCGAGTGGAGACGGGTATGTCGGGGAACTTCTTGAGTTGCAGCAAGGGTGTGAAGGACCCTTTGGAAGTTCCAGAGGTTAGATGTGATGAGCCTCGAGAAGCCTCAGCGGAAATGGGCCACATCTCGCCTGGAGGGCAAAACCTCCTGGATTTTCACGAGTTGCGGCAGGTGCCCTCGACTTAGGACGGGGAATTCGGGGACCCGCTCTGGTGGCCTCAGGAAAGGCCAGTCCCCATGCGAGTTCCTCGGGGGCCTCTCGGGATTCCTCTCCCGTCGATGCCGGGGCCTAAGACCTTGTGTGGAGTCGGGGCCGGAACCTGAGGATTCCTCTCCAGTGCTGACATGGATCTTGGGCTACTTCTGGAGTCTCCCCAGGGGAGTCAGTCCTCGTCTCGAATGCGGGCATGCACTTGCGCTTTCCGCCAGAGCGGTAGCAGCAGTGTCACGCAGTCCGCCGCGTGGATCAAAGATCTATGGTTTTCCCTCGAGTCTTTCCCACGAGGCTTTCCCACGAGGCTTTCCCACAGGGCTGTCCCACGTGCACCCGTGGTGGGAGTCGATCCTCGGCTTGAACGTCAAGGCAGTGCAGGGAAAACAGGTTCCTCTGGAATGGACTGACACATCTGGGGGACTCTTGGAATGGTGGCACGACCCTGGAGTTCCTCTCGCCTTTCCTGTGGAGAGCGCCTCCTCTTGAGATGCGACGGGAATGCCGGGAATTCTTTCCCTACGAAACAGGGAAAGGATCCCTCATCTCGAGCTAGGAGGCGGAAACGGGGCTCCCCTGGATGTGTGCGGGACCCTCGTGCTTCCTCTCGAGTGGAGAAGTGTATGTCGGGGAACTTCTTGAGTTGCAGCAAGGGTGTGAAGGACCCTTTGGAAGTTCCAGTGGTTAGATGTGATTAGCCTCGAGAAGCCTCAGCGGAAATGGGCCTCTTCTCGCCTGGAGGGCAAAACCTCCTGGATTTTCTCGAGTTGCGGCATGTGCTCTCGACTTACGACGGGGACCTCGGGGACCCGCTCTGGTGGCCTCAGGAAAGGCCAGTCCCCATGCGAGTTCCTCGGGGGCCTCTCGGGATTCCTCTCCCGTCGATGCCGGGGCCTAAGACCTTGTGTGGAGTCGGGGCCGGAACCTGAGGATTCCTCTCCAGTGCTGACATGGATCTTGGGGTACTTCTGGAGTCTCCCCAGGGGAGTCAGTCCTCGTCTCGAATGCGGGCATGCACATGCGCTTTCCTCCAGAGCGGTAGCAGCAGTGTCACGCAGTCCGCCGCGTGGGTCAAAGGATCTATGGTTTTCCCTCGAGTCTTTCCCACGAGGCTTTCCCACGAGGCTTTCCCACAGGGCTGTCCCACGTGCACACGTGGTGGGAGTCGATCCTCGGCTTGAACGTCAAGGCAGTGCAGGGAAAACAGGTTCCTCTGGAATGGACTGACACATCTGGGGGACTCTTGGAATGGTGTCACGACCCTGGAGTTCCTCTCGCCTTTCCTGTAGAGAGCGCCTCCTCTTGAGATGCGACGGGAACGCAGGGAATTCTTTTCCTACGAAACAGGGAAAGGATCCCTCATCTCGAGCTAGGAGGCGGAAACGGGGCTCCCCTGGATGTGTGCGGGACCCTCGTGCTTCCTCTCGAGTGGAGACGGGTATGTCGGGGAACTTCTTGAGTTGCAGCAAGGGTGTGAAGGACCCTTTGGAAGTTCCAGAGGTTAGATGTGATTAGCCTGGAGAAGCCTCAGTGGAAATGGGCCTCATCTGGCCTGGAGGGCAAAACCTCCTGGATTTTCACGAGTTGCGGCAGGTGCCCTCGACTTAGGACAGGGACCTCGGGGACCCGCTCTGGTGGCCTCAGGAAAGGCCAGTCCCCATGCGAGTTCCTCGGGGGCCTCTCGGGATTCCTCTCCCGTCGATGCCGGGGCCTAAGACCTTGTGTGGAGTCGGGGCCGGAACCTGAGGATTCCTCTCCAGTGCTGACATGGATCTTGGGGTACTTCTGGAGTCTCCCCAGGGGAGTCAGTCCTCGTCTCGAATGCGGGCATGCACTTGCGCTTTCCTCCAGAGCGGTAGCAGCAGTGTCACGCAGTCCGCCGCGTGGATCAAAGGATCTATGGTTTTCCCTCGAGTCTTTCCCACGAGGCTTTCCCAAGAGGCTTTCCCACAGGGCTGTCCCACGTGCACATGTGGTGGGAGTAGATCCTTGGCTGGAACGTCAAGGCAGTGCAGGGAAAACAGGTTGCTCTGGATTGGACTGACACATCGGGGGACTCTTGGAATGGTGGCACGACCCTGGAGTTCTTCTCGCCTTTCCTGTGGAGAGCGCCTAATCTTGAGATGCGACGGAACGCCGGGAATTCTTTCCCTACGAAACAGGGAAAGGATCCCTCATCTCGAGCTAGGAGGCGGAAACGGGGCTCCCCTGAATGTGTGCGGGACCCTCGTGCTTCCTCTCGAGTGGAGACGGGTATGTCGGGGAACTTCTTGAGTTGCAGCAAGGGTGTGAAGGACCCTTTGGAAGTTCCAGAGGTTAGATGTGATTAGCCTCGAGAAGCCTCAGCGGAAATGGGCCACATCTCGCCTGGAGGGCAAAACCTCCTGGATTTTCTCGAGTTGCGGCAGGTGCCCTCGACTTACGATGGGGAATTCGGGGACCCGCTCTGGTGGCCTCAGGAAAGGCCAGTCCCCATGCGAGTTCTTCGGGGGCCTCTCGGGATTCCTCTCCTGTCGATGCCGGGGCCTAAGACCTTGTGTGGAGTCGGGGCCGGAACCTGAGGATTCCTCTCCAGTGCTGATATGGATCTTGGGGTACTTCTGGAGTCTCCCCAGGGGAGTCAGTCCTCGTCTCGAATGCGGGCATGCACTTGCGCTTTCCTCCAGAGCGGTAGCAGCAGTGTCACGCAGTCCGCCGCGTGGATCAAAGGATCTATGGTTTTCCCTCGAGTCTTTCCCACGAGGCTTTCCCACGAGGCTTTCCCACAGGGCTGTCCCACGTGCGCACGTGTTGGGAGTCGATCCTTGGCTTGAACGTCAAGGCAGTGCAGGGAAAACAGGTTCCTCTGGAATGGACTGACACATCTGGGGGTCTCTTGGAATGGTGGCACGACCCTGGAGTTCCTCTCGCCTTTCCTGTGGAGAGCGCCTCCTCTTGAGATGCGACGGAAACGCCGGGAATTCTTTCCCTACCTAACAGGGATAGGATCCCTCATCTCGAGCTAGGAGGCGGAAACGGGTCTCCTCTGGATGTGTGCGGGACCCTCGTGCTTCCTCTTGAGTGGAGACGGGTATGTCGGGGAACTTCTTGAGTTGCAGCAAGGGTGTGAAGGACCCTTTGGAAGTTCCAGAGGTTAGATGTGATTAGCCTCGAGAAGCCTCAGCGGAAATGGGCCACATCTCGCCTGGAGGGCAAAACCTCCTGGATTTTCACGAGTTGCGGCAGGTTCCCTCGACTTACGACGGGGACCTCGGGGACCCGCTCTGGTGGCCTCAGGAAAGGCCAGTCCCCATGCGAGTTCTTCGGGGGCCTCTCGGGATTCCTCTCCCGTCGATGCCGGGGCCTAAGACCTTGTGTTGAGTCGGGGCCGGAACCTGAGGATTCCTCTCCAGTGCTGACATGGATCTTGGGGTACTTCTGGAGTCTCCCCAGGGGAGTCAGTCCTCGTCTCGAATGCGGGCATGCACTTGCGCTTTCCTCCAGAGCGGTAGCAACAGTGTCACGCAGTCCGCCGCATGGATAAAAGGATCTATAGTTTTCCCTCGAGTCTTTCCCACGAGGCTTTCCCACGAGGCTTTCCCACAGGGCTGTCCCACGTGCACACGTGGTGGAATTCGATCCTCGGCTTGAACGTCAAGGCAGTGCAGGGAAAACAGTTTCCTCTGGAATGGACTGACACATCTGGGGGACTCTTGGAATGGTGGCACGACCCTGGAGTTCCTCTCGCCTTTCCTGTGGAGAGCGCCTCCTCTTGAGATGCGACGGGAACCCCGGGAATTCTTTCCCTACGAAACAGGGAAAGGATCCCTGTTCTCGAGCTAGGAGGCGGAAACGGGGCTCCCCTGGATGTGTGCGGGACCCCACGTGCTTCCTCTCGAGTGGAGACGGGTATGTCGGGGAACTTCTTGAGTTGCAGCAAGGGTGTGAAGGACCCTTTGGAAGTTCCAGTGGTTAGACGTGATTGGCCTCGATAAGCCTCAGCGGAAATGGGCCTCATCTCGCCTGGAGGGCAAACCTCCTGGATTTTCTCGAGTTGCGGCAGGTGCTCTCGACTTACGACGGGGACCTCAGGGACCCGCTCTGGTGGCCTCAGGAAAGGCCAGTCCCCATGCGAGTTCCTCGGGGGCCTCTCGGGATTCCTCTCCCGTCGATGCCGGGGCCTAAGACCTTGTGTGGAGTCGGGGCCGGAACCTGAGGATTCCTCTCCAGTGCTGACATGGATCTTGGGGTACTTCTGGAGTCTCCCCAGGGGAGTCAGTCCTCGTCTCGAATGCGGGCATGCACTTGCGCTTTCCTCCAGAGCGGTAGCAGCAGTGTCACGCAGTCCGCCGCGTGGATCAAAGGATCTATGGTTTTCCCTCGAGTCTTTCCCACGAGGCTTTCCCACGAGGCTTTCCCACAGGGCTGTCCCACGTGCACACGTGGTGGGAGTCGATCCTCGGCTTGAACGTCAAGGCAGTGCAGGGAAAACAGGTTCCTCTGGAATGGACTGACACATCTGGGGGACTCTTGGAATGGTGGCACGACCCTGGAGTTCCTCTCGCCTTTCCTGTGGAGAGCGCCACCTCTTGAGATGCGACGGTAACGCCGGGAATTCTTTCCCTACGAAACAGGGAAAGGATCCCTCATCTCGAGCTAGGAGGCGGAAACGGGGCTCCCCTGGATGTGTGCGCGACCCTCGTGCTTCCTCTCGAGTGGAGACGGGTATGTCGGGGAACTTCTTGAGTTGCAGCAAGGGTGTGAAGGACCCTTTGGAAGTTCCAGTGTTTAGATGTGATTAGCCTCGAGAAGCCTCAGCGGAAATGGGCCACATCTCGCCTGGAGGGCAAAACCTCCTGGATTTTCTCGAGTTGCGGCAGGTGCTCTCGACTTCCGATGGGACCTCGGGGACCCGCTCTGGTGGCCTCAGGAAAGGCCAGTCCCCATGCGAGTTCATCGGGGGCCTCTCGGGATTCCTCTCCCGTCGATGCCGGGGCCTAAGACCTTGTGTGGAGTCGGGGCCGGAACCTGAGGATTCCTCTCCAGTGCTGACATGGATCTTGGGGTACCTCTGGAGTCTCCCCAGGGGAGTCAGTCCTCGTCTCGAATGCGGGCATGTACTTGCGCTTTCCTCCAGAGCGGTAGCAACAGTGTCACGCAGTCCGCCGCATGGATCAAAGGATCTATGGTTTTCCCTCGAGTCTTTCCCACGAGGCTTTCCCACGAGGCTTTCCCACAGGGCTGTCCCACGTGCACACGTGGTGGGAGTCGAACCTCGGCTTGAACGTCAAGGCAGTGCAGGGAAAACAGGTTCCTCTGGAATGGACTGACACATCTGGGGGACTCTTGGAATGGTGGCACGACCCTGGAGTTCCTCTCGCCTTTCCTGTGGAGAGCGCCTCCTCTTGAGATGCGACGGGAACGCCGGGAATTCTTTCCCTACGAAACAGGGAAAGGATCCCTCATCTCGAGCTAGGAGGCGGAAACGGGGCTCCCCTGGATGTGTGCGTGACCCTCGTGCTTCCTCTCGAGTGGAGACGGGTATGTCGGGGAACTTCTGGAGTTGCAGCAAGGGTGTGAAGGACCCTTTGGAAGTTCCAGTGGTTAGATGTGATTAGCCTCGAGAAGCCTCAGCGGAAATGGGCCTCATCTCGCCTGGATGGCAAAACCTCCTGGATTTTCTCCAGTTGCGGCAGGTGCTCTCGACTTACGACGGGGACCTCGGGGACCCGCTCTGGTGGCCTCAGGAAAGGCCAGTCCCCATGCGAGTTCCTCGGGTGCCTCTCGGGATTCCTCTCCCGTCGATGCTGGGGCCTAAGACCTTGTGTGGAGTCGGGGCCGGAACCTGAGGATTCCTTTCCAGTGCTGACATGGATCTTGGGGTACTTCTGGAGTCACCCCAGGGGAGTCAGTCCTCGTCTCGAATGCGGGCATGCTCTTGCACTTTCCTCCAGAGCGGTAGCAGCAGTGTCACGCAGTCCGCCGCGTGGATCAAAGGATCTATGGTTTTCCCTCGAGTCTTTCCCACGAGGCTTTCCCACGAGGCTTTCCCACAGGGCTGTCCCACGTGCACACGTGGTGGGAGTCGATCCTCGGCTTGAACGTCAAGGCAGTGCAGGAAAAACAGGTTCCTCTGGAATGGACTGACACATCTGGGGGACTCTTGGAATGGTGGCACGACCCAGGAGTTCCTCTCGCCTTTCCTGTGGAGAGCGCCTCCTCTTGAGATGCGACGGGAACGCCGGGAATTCTTTCCCTACGAAACAGGGAAAGGATCCCTCATCTCGAGCTTGGAGGCGGAAACGGGGCTCCCCTGGATGTGTGCGGGACCCTGATGCTTCCTCTCGAGTGGAGACGTGTATGTCGGGGAACTTCTTGAGTTGCAGCAAGGGTGTGAAGGACCCTTTGGAAGTTCCAGTGGTTAGATGTGATTAGCCTCGAGAAGCCTCAGCGGAAATGGGCCTCATCTCGCCTGGAGGGCAAAACCTCCTGGATTTTCTCCAGTTGCGGCAGGTGCCCTCGACTTACGATGGGGAACTCGGGGACCCGCTCTGGTGGCCTCAGGAAAGGCCAGTCCCCATGCGAGTTCTTCGGGGGCCTCTCGGGATTCCTCTCCTGTCGATGCCGGGGCCTAAGACCTTGTGTGGAGTCGGGGCCGGAACCTGAGGATTCCTCTCCAGTGCTGATATGGATCTTGGGGTACTTCTGGAGTCTCCCCAGGGGAGTCAGTCCTCGTCTCGAATGCGGGCATGCACTTTCGCTTTCTTCCAGAGCGGTAGCAGCAGTGTCACGCAGTCCGCCGCGTGGATCAAAGGATCTATGGTTTTCCCTCGAGTCTTTCCCACGAGGCTTTCCCACGAGGCTTTCCCACAGGGCTGTCCCACGTGCGCACGTGTTGGGAGTCGATCCTCGGCTTAAACGTCAAGGCAGTGCAGGGAAAACAGGTTCCTCTGGAATGGACTGACACATCTGGGGGTCTCTTGGAATGGTGGCACGACCCTGGAGTTCCTCTCGCCTTTCCTGTGGAGAGCGCCTCCTCTTGAGATGCGACGGAAACGCCGGGAATTCTTTCCCTACCTAACAGGGAAAGGATCCCTCATCTCGAGCTAGGAGGCGGAAACGGGTCTCCTCTGGATGTGTGCGGGACCCTCGTGCTTCCTCTTGAGTGGAGACGGGTATGTCGGGGAACTTCTTGAGTTGCAGCAAGGGTGTGAAGGACCCTTTGGAAGTTCCAGAGGTTAGATGTGATTAGCCTCGAGAAGCCTCATCGGAAATGGGCCACATCTCGCCTGGAGGGCAAAACCTCCTGGATTTTCACGAGTGGCGGCAGGTTCCCTCGACTTACGACGGGGACCTCGGGGACCCGCTCTGGTGGCCTCAGGAAAGGCCAGTCCCCATGCGAGTTCCTCGGGGGCCTCTCGGGATTCCTCTCCCGTCGATGCCGGGGCCTAAGACCTTGTGTGGAGTCGGGGCCGGAACCTGAGGATTCCTCTCCAGTGCTGACATGGATCTTGGGGTACTTCTGGAGTCTCCCCAGGGGAGTCAGTGCTCGTCTCGAATGCGGGCATGCACTTGCGCTTTCCTCCAGAGCGGTAGCAACAGTGTCACGCAGTCCGCCGCATGGATAAAAGGATCTATGGTTTTCCCTCGAGTCTTTCCCACGAGGCTTTCCCACGAGGCTTTCCCACAGGGCTGTCCCAAGTGCACACGTGGTGGGAGTCGATCCTCGGCTTGAACGTCAAGGCAGTGCAGGGAAAACAGGTTCCTCTGGAATGGACTGACACATCTGGGGGACTCTTTAAATGGTGGCACGACCCTGGAGTTCCTCTCGCCTTTCCTGTGGAGAGCGCCTCTTCTTGAGATGCGACGGGAACGCCGGGAATTCTTTCTCTACGAAACAGGGAAAGGATCCCTCATCTCGAGCTAGGAGGCGGAAACGGGGCTCCCCTGGATGTGTGCGGGACCCTCGTGCTTCCTCTCGAGTGGAGACGGGTATGTCGGGGAACTTCTTGAGTTGCAGCAAGGGTGTGAAGGACCCTTTGGAAGTTCCAGAGGTTAGATGTGATTAGCCTCGAGAAGCCTCAGCGGAAATGGGCCACATCTCGCCTGGAGGGCAAAACCTCCTGGATTTTCACGAGTTGCGGCAGGTGCCCTCGACTTAGGACGGGGAATTCGGGGACCCGCTCTGGTGGCCTCAGGAAAGGCCAGTCCCCATGCGAGTTCCTCGGGGGCCTCTCGGGATTCCTCTCCCGTCGATGCCGGGGCCTAAGACCTTGTGTGGAGTCGGGGCCGGAACCTGAGGATTCCTCTCCAGTGCTGACATGGAGCTTGGGCTACTTCTGGAGTCTCCCCAGGGGAGTCAGTCCTCGTCTCGAATGCGGGCATGCACTTGTGCTTTCCTCTAGAGTGGTAGCAGCAGTGTCACGCAGTCCGCCGCGTGGATCAAAGGATCTATGTTTTTCCCTCGAGTCTTTCCCACGAGGCTTTCCCAAGAGGCTTTCCACAGGGCTGTCCCACGTGCACACGTGGTGCGAGTCGATCCTCGGCTTGAACGTCAAGGCAGTGCAGGGAAAACAGGTTCCTCTGGAATGGACTGACACATCTGGGGGACTCTTGGAATGGTGGCACGACCCTGGAGTTCCTCTCGCCTTTCCTGTGGAGAGCGCCTCCTCTTGAGATGCGACGGGAACGCCGGGAATTCTTTCCCTACGAAACAGGGAAAGGATCCCTCATCTCGAGCTAGGAGGCGGAAACGGGTCTCCTCTGGATGTGTGCGGGTCCCTCGTGCTTCCTCTCGAGTGGAGACGGGTATGTCAGGGAACTTCTTGAGTTGCAGCAAGGGTGTGAAGGACCCTTTGGAAGTCCCAGAGGTTAGATGTGATTAGCCTCGAGAAGCCTCAGCGGAAATGGGCCACATCTCGCCTGGAGTGCAAAACCTCCTGGATTTTCACGAGTTGCGGCAGGTGCCCTCGACTTACGACGGGCAACTCGGGGACCCGCTCTGGTGGCCTCAGGAAAGGCCAGTCCCCATGCGAGTTCCTCGGGGGCCTCTCGGGATTACTCTCCCGTCGATGCCGGGGCCTAAGACCTTGTGTGGAGTCGGGGCGGTAACCTTAGGATTCCTCTCCAGTGCTGACATGGATCTTGGGGTACCTCTGGAGTCTCCCCAGGGGAATCAGTCCTCGTCTCGAATGCGGGCATGCACTTGCGCTTTCCTACAGAGCGGTAGCAACAGTGTCACGCAGTCCGCCGCATGGATCAAAGGATCTATGGTTTTCCCTCGTGTCTTTCCCACGAGGCTTTCCCACGAGGTTTTCCCACAGGGCTGTCCCACGTGCACACGTGGTGGGAGTCGATCCTCGGCTTGAACGTCAAGGCAGTGCAGGGAAAACAGGTTCCTCTGGACTGGACTGACACATCTGGGGGACTCTTGGAATGGTGGCACGACCCTGGAGTTCCTCTCGCCTTTCCTGTGGAGAGCGCCTCCTCTTGAGATGCGACGGGAACGCCGGGAATTCTTTCCCTACGAAACAGGGAAAGGATCCCTCATCTCGAGCTAGGAGGCCGACACGGGGCTCCCCTGGATGTGTGCGGGACCCTCGTGCTTCCTCTCGAGTGGAGACGGGTATGTCGGGGAACTTCTTGAGTTGCAGCAAGGGTGTGAAGGACCCTTTGGAAGTTCCAGAGGTTAGATGTGATTAGCCTCGAGAAGCCTCAGCGGAAATGGGCCACATCTCGCCTGGAGGGCAAAACCTCCTGTATTTTCTCGAGTTGCGGCAGGTACCCTCGACTTACGACGGGGACCACAGGGACCCGCTCTGGTGGCCTCAGGAAAGGCCAGTCCCCATGCGAGTTCCTCGGGGGCCTCTCTGGATTCCTCTCCCGTCGATGCCGGGGCCTAAGACCTTATGTGGAGTCGGGGCCGGAACCTGAGGTTTCCTCTCCAGTGCTGACATGGATCTTGGGCTACTTCTGGAGTCTCCCCAGGGGAGTCAGTCCTCGTCTCGAATGCGGGCATGCACTTGCGCTTTCCTCCAGAGCGGTAGCAGCAGTGTCACGCTGTCCGCCGCGTGGATCAAAGGATCTATGGTTTTCCCTCGAGGCTTTCCCACTAGGCTTTCCCAAGAGACTTTCCCACAGGGCTGTCCCACGTGTACACGTGGTGGGAGTCGATCCTCGCCTTGAACGTCAAGGCAGTGCAGGGAAAACAGGTTCCTCTGGAATGGACTGACACATCTGGGGGACTCTTGGAATGGTGGCACGACCCAGGAGTTCCTCTCGCCTTTCCTGTGGAGAGCGCCTCCTCTTGAGATGCGACGGGAACCCCGGGAATTCTTTCCCTACGAAACAGGGAAAGGATCCCTCATCTCGAGCTAGGAGGCGGAAACGGGGCTCCCCTGGATGTGTGCGCGACCCTCGTGCTTCCTCTCGAGTGGAGACGGGTATGTCGGGGAACTTCTTGAGTTGCAGCAAGGGTGTGAAGGACCCTTTGGAAGTTCCAGTGGTTAGATGTGATTAGCCTCGAGAAGCCTCAGCAGAAATGGGCCTCATCTCGCCTGGAGGGCAAAACCTCCTGGATTTTCTCGAGTTGCTGCATGTGCTCTCTACTTACGACGGGGACCTCGGGGACCTGCTGTGGTGGCCTCAGGAAAGGCCAGTCCCCATGCGAGTTCCTCGGGGGCCTCTCGGGATTCCTCTCCCGTCGATGCCGGGGCCTAAGACCTTGTGTGGAGTCGGTGCCGGAACCTGAGGATTTCTCTCCAGTGCTGACATGGATCTTGGGGTACTTCTGGAGTCTCCCCAGGGGAGTCTGTCCTCGTGTCGAATGCCGGCATGCACTTGCGCTTTCCTCCAGAGCGGTAGCAGCAGTGTCACTCAGTCCGCCGCGTGGAGCAAAGGATCTATGGTTTTCCCTCGAGTCTTTCCCACGAGACTTTCCCATGAGGCTTTCCCACAGGGTTGTCCCACGTGCACACGTGGTGGGAGTCGATCCTCGGCTTGAACGTCAAGGCAGTGCAGGGAAAACAAGTTCCTCTGGAATGGACTGACACATCTGGGGGACTCTTGGAATGGTGGCACGACCCTGGAGTTCCTCTCGCATTTCCTGTGGAGAGCGCCTCCTCTTGAGATGCGATGGGAACGCCGGGAATTCTTTCCCTACGAAACAGGGAAAGGATCCCTCATCTCGAGCTAGGAGGCCGACACGGGGCTCCCCTGGATGTGTGCGGGACCCTCGTGCTTCCTCTCGAGTGGAGACGGGTATGTCGGGGAACTTCTTGAGTTGCAGCAAGGGTGTGAAGGACCCTTTGGAAGTTCCAGAGGTTAGATGTGATGAGCCTCGAGAAGCCTCAGCGGAAATGGGCCACATCTCGCCTGGAGGGCAAAACCTCCTGGATTTTCACGAGTTGCGGCAGGTGCCCTCGACTTAGGACGGGGAATTCGGGGACCCGCTCTGGTGGCCTCAGGAAAGGCCAGTCCCCATGCGAGTTCCTCGGGGGCCTCTCGGGATTCCTCTCCCGTCGATGCCGGGGCCTAAGACCTTGTGTGGAGTCGGGGCCGGAACCTGAGGATTCCTCTCCAGTGCTGACATGGATCTTGGGCTACTTCTGGAGTCTCCCCAGGGGAGTCAGTCCTCGTCTCGAATGCGGGCATGCACTTGCGCTTTCCGCCAGAGCGGTAGCAGCAGTGTCACGCAGTCCGCCGCGTGGATCAAAGATCTATGGTTTTCCCTCGAGTCTTTCCCACGAGGCTTTCCCACGAGGCTTTCCCACAGGGCTGTCCCACGTGCACCCGTGGTGGGAGTCGATCCTCGGCTTGAACGTCAAGGCAGTGCAGGGAAAACAGGTTCCTCTGGAATGGACTGACACATCTGGGGGACTCTTGGAATGGTGGCACGACCCTGGAGTTCCTCTCGCCTTTCCTGTGGAGAGCGCCTCCTCTTGAGATGCGACGGGAATGCCGGGAATTCTTTCCCTACGAAACAGGGAAAGGATCCCTCATCTCGAGCTAGGAGGCGGAAACGGGGCTCCCCTGGATGTGTGCGGGACCCTCGTGCTTCCTCTCGAGTGGAGAAGTGTATGTCGGGGAACTTCTTGAGTTGCAGCAAGGGTGTGAAGGACCCTTTGGAAGTTCCAGTGGTTAGACGTGATTGGCCTCGATAAGCCTCAGCGGAAATGGGCCTCATCTCGCCTGGAGGGCAAACCTCCTGGATTTTCTCGAGTTGCGGCAGGTGCTCTCGACTTACGACGGGGACCTCAGGGACCCGCTCTGGTGGCCTCAGGAAAGGCCAGTCCCCATGCGAGTTCCTCGGGGGCCTCTCGGGATTCCTCTCCCGTCGATGCCGGGGCCTAAGACCTTGTGTGGAGTCGGGGCCGGAACCTGAGGATTCCTCTCCAGTGCTGACATGGATCTTGGGGTACTTCTGGAGTCTCCCCAGGGGAGTCAGTCCTCGTCTCGAATGCGGGCATGCACTTGCGCTTTCCTCCAGAGCGGTAGCAGCAGTGTCACGCAGTCCGCCGCGTGGATCAAAGGATCTATGGTTTTCCCTCGAGTCTTTCCCACGAGGCTTTCCCACGAGGCTTTCCCACAGGGCTGTCCCACGTGCACACGTGGTGGGAGTCGATCCTCGGCTTGAACGTCAAGGCAGTGCAGGGAAAACAGGTTCCTCTGGAATGGACTGACACATCTGGGGGACTCTTGGAATGGTGGCACGACCCTGGAGTTCCTCTCGCCTTTCCTGTGGAGAGCGCCACCTCTTGAGATGCGACGGGAACGCCGGGAATTCTTTCCCTACGAAACAGGGAAAGGATCCCTCATCTCGAGCTAGGAGGCGGAAACGGGGCTCCCCTGGATGTGTGCGCGACCCTCGTGCTTCCTCTCGAGTGGAGACGGGTATGTCGGGGAACTTCTTGAGTTGCAGCAAGGGTGTGAAGGACCCTTTGGAAGTTCCAGTGTTTAGATGTGATTAGCCTCGAGAAGCCTCAGCGGAAATGGGCCACATCTCGCCTGGAGGGCAAAACCTCCTGGATTTTCTCGAGTTGCGGCAGGTGCTCTCGACTTCCGATGGGACCTCGGGGACCCGCTCTGGTGGCCTCAGGAAAGGCCAGTCCCCATGCGAGTTCATCGGGGGCCTCTCGGGATTCCTCTCCCGTCGATGCCGGGGCCTAAGACCTTGTGTGGAGTCGGGGCCGGAACCTGAGGATTCCTCTCCAGTACTGACATGGATCTTGGGGTACCTCTGGAGTCTCCCCAGGGGAGTCAGTCCTCGTCTCGAATGCGGGCATGTACTTGCGCTTTCCTCCAGAGCGGTAGCAACAGTGTCACGCAGTCCGCCGCATGGATCAAAGGATCTATGGTTTTCCCTCGAGTCTTTCCCACGAGGCTTTCCCACGAGGCTTTCCCACAGGGCTGTCCCACGTGCACACGTGGTGGGAGTCGAACCTCGGCTTGAACGTCAAGGCAGTGCAGGGAAAACAGGTTCCTCTGGAATGGACTGACACATCTGGGGGTCTCTTGGAATGGTGGCACGACCCTGGAGTTCCTCTCGCCTTTCCTGTGGAGAGCGCCTCCTCTTGAGATGCGACGGGAACGCCGGGAATTCTTTCCCTACGAAACAGGGAAAGGATCCCTCATATCGAGCTAGGAGGCGGAAACGGGGCTCCCCTGGATGTGTGCGTGACCCTCGTGCTTCCTCTCGAGTGGAGACAGGTATGTCGGGGAACTTCTTGAGTTGCAGCAAGGGTGTGAAGGACCCTTTGGAAGTTCCAGTGGTTAGATGTGATTAGCCTCGAGAAGCCTCAGCGGAAATGGGCCTCATCTCGCCTGGATGGCAAAACCTCCTGGATTTTCTCCAGTTGCGGCAGGTGCTCTCGACTTACGACGGGGACCTCGGGGACCCGCTCTGGTGGCCTCAGGAAAGGCCAGTCCCCATGCGAGTTCCTCGGGTGCCTCTCGGGATTCCTCTCCCGTCGATGCCGGGGCCTAAGACCTTGTGTGGAGTCGGGGCCGGAACCTGAGGATTCCTTTCCAGTGCTGACATGGATCTTGGGGTACTTCTGGAGTCACCCCAGGGGAGTCAGTCCTCGTCTCGAATGCGGGCATGCACTTGCACTTTCCTCCAGAGCGGTAGCAGCAGTGTCACGCAGTCCGCCGCGTGGATCAAAGGATCTATGGTTTTCCCTCGAGTCTTTCCCACGAGGCTTTCCCACGAGGCTTTCCCACAGGGCTGTCCCACGTGCACACGTGGTGGGAGTCGATCTTCGGCTTGAACGTCAAATTAGTGCAGGGAAAACAGGTTCCTGTGGAATGGACTGACACATCTGGGGGACTCTTGGAATGGTGGCACGACCCTGGAGTTCCTCTCGCCTTTCCTGTGGAGAGCGCCTCCTCTTGAGATGCGACGGGAACGCCGGGAATTCTTTCCCTACGAAACAGGGAAAGGATCCCTCATCTCGAGCTAGGCGGCGGAAACGGGGCTCCCCTGGATGTGTGCGCGACCCTAGTGCTTCCTCTCGAGTGGAGACGGGTATGTCGGGGAACTTCTTGAGTTGCAGCAAGGATGTGAAGGACCCTTTGGAAGTTCCAGTGGTTAGATGTGATTAGCCTCGAGAAGCCTCAGCGGAAATGGGCCTCATCTCGCCTGGAGGGCAAAACCTCATGGATTTTCTCGAGTTGCGGCAGGTGCTCTCGACTTACGACGGGGACCTCAGGGACCCGCTCTGGTGGCCTCAGGAAAGGCCAGTCCCCATGCGAGTTCCTCGGGGGCCTCTCGGGATTCCTCTCCAGTCGATGCCGGGGCCTAAGACCTTGTGTGGAGTCGGGGCCGGAAACTGAGGATTCCTCTCCAGTGCTGACATGGATCTTGGGCTACTTCTGTAGTCTCCCCAGGGGAGTCAGTCCTCGTCTCGAATGTGGGCATGCACTTGCGCTTTCCTCCAGAGCGGTAGCAGCAGTGTCACGCAGTCCGCCGCGTGGATCAAAGATCTATGGTTTTCCCTCGAGTCTTTCCCACGAGGCTTTCCCACGAGGCTTTCCCACAGGGCTGTCCCACGTGCACACGTGGTGGGAGTCGATCCTCGGCTTGAACGTCAAGGCAGTTCAGGAAAAACAGGTTCCTCTGGAATGGACTGACACATCTGGGGGACTCTTGGAATGGTGGCACGACCCAGGAGTTCCTCTCGCCTTTCCTGTGGAGAGCGCCTCCTCTTGAGATGCGACGGGAACGCCGGGAATTCTTTCCCTACGAAACAGGGAAAGGATCCCTCATCTCGAGCTTGGAGGCGGAAACGGGGCTCCCCTGGATGTGTGCGGGACCCTGGTGCTTCCTCTCGAGTGGAGACGTGTATGTCGGGGAACTTCTTGAGTTGCAGCAAGGGTGTGAAGGACCCTTTGGAAGTTCCAGTGGTTAGATGTGATTAGCCTCGAGAAGCCTCAGCGGAAATGGGCCTCATCTCGCCTGGAGGGCAAAACCTCCTGGATTTTCTCGAGTTGCGGCAGGTGCTCTCGACTTACGACGGGGACCTCGGGGACCCTCTCTGGTGGCCTCAGGAAAGGCCAGTCCCCATGCGAGTTCCACGGGGGCCTCTTGGGATTCCTCTCCTGTCGATGCCGGGGCCTAAGACCTTGTGTGGAGTCGGGGCCGGAACCTGAGGATTCCTCTCCAGTGTTGACATGGATCTTGGGTTACTTCTGGAGTCTCCCCAGGGGAGTCAGTCCTCGTCTCGTATGCGGACATGCACTTGCGCTTACCTCCAGAGCGGTAGCAGCAGTGTCACGCAGTCCGCCGCGTGGATCAAAGGATCTATGGTTTTCCCTCGAGTCTTTCCCACGAGGCTTTCCCACGAGGCTTTCCCACAGGGCTGTCCCACGTGCACACGTGGTGGGAGTCGATCCTCGGCTTGAACGTCAAATTAGTGCAGGGAAAACAGGTTCCTGTGGAATGGACTGACACATCTGGGGGACTCTTGGAATGGTGGCACGACCCTGGAGTTCCTCTCGCCTTTCCTGTGGAGAGCGCCTCCTCTTGAGATGCGACGGGAACGCCGGGAATTCTTTCGTTACGAAACAGGGAAAGGATCCCTCATCTCGAGCTAGGCGGTGGAAACGGGGCTCCCCTGGATGTGTGCGCGACCCTAGTGCTTCCTCTCAAGTGGAGACGGGTATGTCGGGGAACTTCTTGAGTTGCAGCATGGATGTGAATGACCCTTTGGAAGTTCCAGTGGTAAGATGTGATTAGCCTCGAGAAGCCTCAGCGGAAATGGGTCTCATCTCGCCTGGAGGGCAAAACCTCATGGATTTTCTCGAGTTGCGGCAGGTGCTCTCGACTTACGACGGGGACCTCGGGGACCCGCTCTGGTGGCCTCAGGAAAGGCCAGTCCCCATGCGAGTTCCTCGGGGGCCTCTCGGGATTCCTCTCCCATCGATGCCGGGGCCTAAGACCTTGTGTGGAGTCGGGGCTGGAACCTGAGGATTCCTCTCCAGTGCTGACATGGATCTTGGGGTACTTCTGGAGTCTCCCCAGGGGAGTCAGTCCTCGTCTCTAATGCAGGCATGCACTTGCGCTTTCCTCCAGAGCGGTAGCAGCAGTGTCACGAAGTCCGCCGCGTGGATCAAAGGATCAATGGTTTTCCCTCGAGTCTTTCCCACGAGGCGTTCCCACGAGGCTTTCCCACAGGGCTGTCCCACGTGCACACGTGGTGGGAGTCGATCCTCGGCTTGAAAGTCAAGGCAGAGCAGGGAAAACAGGTTCCTCTGGAATGTACTGACACATCTGGGGGACTCTTGGAATGGTGTCACGACCCTGGAGTTGCTCTCGCATTTCCTGTGGAGAGCGCCTCCTCTTGAGATGCGACGGGAACGCCGGGAATTCTTTCCCTACGAAACAGGGAAAGGATCCTTCATCTCGAGCTAGGAGGCGGAAACGGGGCTCCCCTGGATGTGTGCGGGACCCTCGTGCTTCCTCTCGAGTGGAGACGGGTATGTCGGGGAACTTCTTGAGTTGCAGCAAGGGTGTGAAGGACCCTTTCGAAGTTCCAGAGGTTAGATGTGATTAGCCTCGAGAAGCCTCAGCGGAAATGGGCCACATCTCGCCTGGAGGGCAAAACCTCCTGGATTTTCCCGAGTTGCGGCAAGTGCCCTCGACTTAGGACGGGGAATTCGGGGACCCGCTCTGGTGGCCTCAGGAAAGGCCAGTCCCCATGCGAGTTACTCGGGGGCCTCTCGGGATTCCTCTCCCGTCGATGCCGGGGCCTAAGACCTTGTGTGGAGTCGGGGCCGGAACCTGAGGATTCCTCTCCAGTACTGACATGGATCTTGGGCTACTTCTGGAGTCTCCCCAGGGGAGTCAGTCCTCGTCTCGAATGCGGGCATGCACTTGCGCTTTCCTCCAGAGCGGTAGCAGCAGTGTCACGCAGTCCGCCGCGTGGATCAAAGGATCTAAGGTTTTCCCTCGAGTCTTTCCCACGAGGCTTTCCCACGAGGCTTTCCCACGAGGCTTTCCCACAGGGCTGTCCCACGTGCACACGTGGTGGGAGTCGATCCTCGGCTTGAACGTCAAGGCAGTGCAGGGAAAACAGGTTCCTCTGGAATGGACTGACAGAACTGGGGGACTCTTGGAATGGTGGCTCGACCCTGGAGTTCCTCTCCCCTTTCCTGTGGAGAGCGCCTCTTCTTGAGATACGACGGGAACGCCGGGAATTCTTTCCCTTCGAAACAGGGTAAGGATCCCTCATCTTGAGCTAGGAGGCGGAAACGGGGCTCCCCTGGATGTGTGCGGGACCCTCGTGCTTCCTCTCGAGTGGAGACGGGTATGTCGGGGAACTTCTTGAGTTGCAGCAAGGGTGTGAAGGACCCTTTGGAAGTTCCAGTGGTTAGATGTGATTAGCCACGAGAAGCCTCAGCGGAAATGGGCCTCATCTCGCCTGGAGGGGGAAACCTCCTGGATTTTCTCCATTTGCGGCAGGTGCTCTCGACTTACGACGGGGACCTCAGAGACCGGCTCTGCTGGCCTAAGGAAAGTCCAGTCCCCATGCGAGTTCCTCGGGGGCCTCTCGGGATTCCTCTCCCTTCGATGCCGGGGCCTAAGACCTTGTGTGGGGTCGGGGCGGATCCTGAGGATTCCTCTCCAGTGCTGACATGGATCATGGGGTATTTCAGGAGTCTCCCCAGGGGAGTCAGTCCTCGTCTCGAATGCGGGCATGCACTTGCGCTTTCCTCCAGAGCGGTAGCAGCAGTGTCACGCAGTCCACCGCGTGGATCAAAGGATCTATGGTTTTCCCTCGAGTCTTTCCCACGAGGCTTTCCCATGAGGCTTTCCCACAGTGCTGTCTTAGGTTCACACGTGGTGGGAGTCGATCCTCGGCTTGAACGTCAAAGCAGTGCAGGGAAAACAGGTTCCTCTGGAATGGACTGACACATCTGGGGGACTCTTGGAATGGTGTCACGACCCTGGAGTTCCTCTCGCCTTTCCTATGGAGAGCGCCTCCTCTTGAGATGCGACGGGAACGCCGGGAATTCTTTCCCTACGAAACAAGGAAATGATCCCTCATCTCGAGCTAGGAGGCGGCAACGGGGCTCCCCTGGATGTGTGCGGGACCCTCGTGCTTCCTCTCGAATGGAGACGGGTATGTCGGGGAACTTCTTGAGTTGCAGCAAGGGTGTGAAGGACCCTTTGGAAGTTCCAGTGGTTAGATGTGATTAGCCTTGAGAAGCCTCAGCGGAAATGAGCCTCATCTCGCCTGGAGGGCAAAACCTCATGGATTTACTCGAGTTGTGGCAGGTGCTCTCGACTTACGACGGGGACCGCAGGGACCCGCTCTGGTGGCCTCAGGAAAGGCCAGTCCCCATGCGAGTTCCTTGGGGGCCTCTCGGGATTGCTCTCCCGTCGATGTCGGGGCCTAAGACCTTGTGTGGAGTCCGGGCCGAAACGTGAGGATTCCTCTCCAGTGCTGACATGGATCTTGGGGTAATTCTGGAGTCTCCCCAGGGGAGTCAGTCCTCATCTGGAATGCGGGCATGCACTTGCGCTTTCCTCCAGTGCGGTAGCAGCAGTGTAACGCAGTCCGCCGCGTGGAGCAAAGGATCTATGGTTTTCCCTCGAGTCTTTCCCACGAGGCTTTCCCACGAGGCTTTCCCACAGGGCTGTCCCACGTGCACACGTGGTGGGAGTCGATCCTCGGCTTGAACGTCAAGGCAGTGCAGGGAAAACAGGTTCCTCTGGAATGGACTGACAGAACTGGGGGACTCTTGGAATGGTGGCACGACCCTGGAGTTCCTCTCGCCTTTCCTGTGGAGAGCGCCTCCTCTTGAGATGCGACAGGAACGCCGGGAATTCTTTCCCTTCGAAACAGGGAAAGGATCCCTCATCTTGAGCTAGGAGGCGGAAACGGGTCTCCCCTGGCTGTGTGCGGGACCCTCGTGCTTCCTCTCGAGTGGAAACGGGTATGTCGGGGAACTTCTTGAGTTGCGACAAGGGTGTGAAGGACCCATTGGAAGTTCCAGTGGTTAGATGTGATTAGCCACGAGAAGCCTCAGCGGAAATGGGCCTCATCTCGCCTGGAGGGCAAAACCTCCTGGATTTTTCTCCATTTGCGGCAGGTGCTCTCGACTTACGTCGGGGTCCTCAGGGACCGGCTCTGCTGGCCTAAGGAAAGTCCAGTCCCCATGCTAGTTCCTGAGGGCCTCTCGGGATTCCTCTCCCGTCGATGCCGGGGCCTAAGACCTTGTTGGAGTCGGGGCCGGAACCTGAGGATTCCTCTCCAGTGCTGACATGGATCTTGGGGTAATTCTGGAGTCTCCCCAGGGGAGTCAGTCCTCGTCTCGAATGCGGGCATGCACTAGCGCTTTCCTCCAGAGCGGTAGCAGCAGTGTCACGCAGTCTGCCGCGTGGAGCAAAGGATTTATGGTTTTCCATCGAGACTTTCCCACGAGGCTTTCCCACGAGGCTTTCCACAGGGCTGTCCCACGTGCACACGTGGTGGGAGTCGATCCTCGGCTTGAACGTCAAGGCAGTGCAGGGAAAACAGGTTCCTCTGGAATGGACTGACACATCTGGGGGACTCTTGGAATGGTGGCAAGACCCTGCAGTTCCTCTCGCCTTTCCTGTGGAGAGCGCCTCCTCTTGAGATGCGACGGGAACGCCGGGAATTCTTTCCCTACGAAACAGGGAAAGGATCCCTCATCTCGAGCTAGGAGGCGGAAACGGGGCTCCCCTGGATGTGTGCGGGACCATCGTGCTTCCTCTCGAGTGGAGACGGGTATGTCGGGGAACTTCTTGAGTTGCAGCAAGGGTGTGAAGGACCCTTCGGAAGTTCCAGTGGTTAGATGTGACTAGCATCGAGAAGCCTCAGCGGAAATGGGCCTCATCTCGCCTGGAGGGGGAAACCTCCTGGATTTTCTCGAGTTGCGGCAGGTGCTCTCGACTTACGACGGGGACTTCTGGGACCCGCTCTGGTGGCCTCAGGTAAGGCCAGTCCCCATACGAGTTCCACGGGGGCCTCACGGGATTCTTCTCCCGTCGATGCCGGGGCCTAAGACCTTGTGTGGAGTCGGGGCCGGAACCTGAGGATCCCTACCTGTGCTGACATGGATCTTGGGGTACTTCTGGAGTCTCCCCCGGGGAGTCAGTCCTCCTCTTGAATGCGGGCATGCATTGCGCTTTCTTCCAGAGCGGTAGGGGCAGTGTCACGCAGTCCGCCGCGTGGAGCAAAGGATCTCTGGTTTTCCCTCGAGTCTTTCCCACGAGGCTTTCCCACGAAGCTTTCCCCTAGGGCTGTCCCACGTGCACATGTGGTGAGAGTCGATCTGCGGCTTGAACGTCAAGGCAGTGCAGGGAAAACAGGTTCCTCTGGAATGGACTGACACATCTGGGGGCTCTTGGAATGGTGGCACGACCCTTAGTTCCTCTCGCCTTTCCTGTGGAGAGCGCCTCGTCTTGAGATGCGACGGGAACACCGGGAATTCTTTCCCTACGAAACAGGGAAAGGATCCCTCATCTCGAGCTAGGAGGCGGAAACGGGGCTCCGCTGGATGTGTGCGGGACGCTCGTGCTTCCTCTCGAGTGGAGACGGGTATGTCGGGGAACTTCTTGAGTTGCAGCAAGGGTGTGAAGGACCCTTCGGAAGTTCCAGTGGTTAGATGTGATTGGCATCGAGAAGCCTCAGCGGAAATGGGCCTCATCTCGCCTGCAGGGCAAAACCTCCTGGATTTTCTCCTGATGCGGCAGGTGCTCTCGACTTACGACGGGGCCCTCAGGGACCCGCTCTGCTGGCCTAAGGAAAGTCCAGTCCACATGCGAGTTCCTCGGGGGCCTCTCGGGATTCCTCTCCCGTCGATGCCGTGGCCTAAGACCTTGTGTGGGGTCGGGGCAGGATCCTGAGGATTCCTCTCCAGTGCTGACATGGATCTTGGGGTATTTCAGGAGTCTCCCCAGTGGAGTCAGTCCTCGTCTCGAATGCGGGCATGCACTTGCGCTTTCCTCCAGAGCGGTAGCAGCAGTGTCACGCAGTCTGCCGCGTGGAGCAAAGGATCTATGGTTTTCCCTCGAGTCTTTCCCACGAGGCTTTCCCACGAGGCTTTCCCACAGGGCTGTCCCACGTGCACACGTGGTGGGAGTCGATCCCCGGCTTGAAAGTGAATGCAGTGCAGGGAAAACAGGTTCCTCTGGAATGGACTGACACATCTGGGGGACTCTTGGAATGGTGGCACGACCCTGGAGTTCCTCTCGCCTTTCCTGTGGAGAGCGCCTCCTGTTGAGATGCGACAGGAACGCCGGGAATTCTTTCCCTACGAAACAAGGAAAGGATCCCTCATCTCGAGATAGGAGGCGGAAACGGGGCTCCCCTGGATGTGTGCGGGACCCTCGTGCTTCCTCTCGAGTGGAGACGGGTATGTCGGGGAACTTCTTGAGTGGCAGCAAGGGTGTGAAGGACCCTTTGGAAGTTCAAGTGGTTAGATGTGATTAGCATCGAGAAGCCTCAGCGGAAATGGGCCTCATCTCGCCTGGAGGGCAAAACCTCCTGGATTTTCTCGAGTGCGGCAGGTGCTCTCGACTTACAACGCGGACCTCAGGGACCGCTCTTGTAGCCTCAGGAAACGCCAGTCCCCATGCGAGTTCCTCGGGGGCCTCTCGGGATTCCTCTCCCGTCGATGCCGGGGCCTAAGACCTTGTGTGCAGTCGGGGTCGGAACCTGAGGATTCCTCTACAGTGCTGACATGGATCTTGGGGTACTTCTGGAGTCTCCCCAGGGGAGTCAGTCCTCGTCTCGAATGCGGGCTTGCACTTGCGCTTTCCTCCAGAGCGGTAGCAGCAGTGTCACGCAGTCCGCCGCGTGGAGCAAAGGATCTATGGTTTTCCCTCGAGTCTTTCCCACGAGGCTTTCCCACGAGGCTTTCCCACAGGGCTGTCCCACGTGCACACGTGGTGAGAGTCGATCCGCGGCTTGAACGTCAAGGCAGTGGAGGGAAAACAGTTTCCTCTGGAATGGACTGACACATCTGGGGGACTCTTGGAATGGTGGCACGACCCTGGAGTTCCTCTCGCCTTTCCTGTGGAGAGCGCCTCCTCTTGAGATGCGACGGGAACGCCGGGAATTCTTTCCCTACGAAACAGGGAAAGGAACCCTCATCTCGAGCTAGGAGGCGGAAACGGGGCTCCACTGGATGTGTGCGGGACCCTCGTGCTTCCTCTCGAGTGGAGACGGGTATGTCGGGGAACTTCTTGAGTTGCAGCAAGGGTGTGAAGGACCCTTTGGAAGTTTCAGTGGTTAGATGTGTTTAGCCTCGAGAAGCCTCAGCGGAAATGGGCCTCATCTCGCCTGGAGGGCAAAACCTCCTGGATTTTCTCGAGTTGCGGCAGGTGCTCTCGACTTATGACGGGGACCACAGGGACCCGCTCTGGTGGCCTCAGTAAACGCCAGTCCCTATGCGAGTTCCTCGGGGGCCTCTCAGGATTCCTCTCCCGTCGATCCCGGGGCCTAAGACCTTGTGTGGAGTCGGGGCCGGAACCTGATGATTCCTCTCCAGTGCTGACATGGATCTTGGGGTATTTCTGGAGTCTCCCCAGGGGAGTCAGTCCTCGTCTCGAATGCGGGCATGCACTTACACTTTCCTCCAGTGCGGTAGTAGCAGTGTCAGGCAATCCGCCGCAAGGATCAAAGGATCTATGGTTTTCCCTCGAGTCTTTCCCACGAGGCTTTCCCACGAGTCTTTCCCAAAGGGCTCTCCCACGTGCACACGTGGTAGGAGTCGATCCTCGTCTTGAACGTCAAGGAAGTGCAGGGAAAACAGGTTCCTCTGGAATGGACTGACACATCTGGGGGACTCTTGGAATGGTGGCACTACCCTGGAGTTCCTCTCGCCTTTCCTGTGGAGAGCGCCTCCACTTGAGATGTGCTGGGAACGCCGGGAATTCTTTCCCTACGAAACAGGGAAAGGATCCCTCATCTCGAGCTAGGAGGCGGAAACGGGGCTCCCCTGGATGTGTGCACGACCCTCGTGCTTCCTCTCGAGTGGAGACGGGTATGTCGGGGAACTTCTTGAGTTGCAGCAAGGGTGTGAAGGACCCTTTGGAAGTTCCAGTGTTTAGATGTGATTAGCCTCGAGAAACCTCAGCGGAAATGGGCCACATCTCGCCTGGAGGGCAAAACCTCCTGGATTTTCTCCAGTTGCGGCAGGTGCTCTCGACTTCCGATGGGACCTCGGGGACCCGCTCTGGTGGCCTCAGGAAAGGCCAGTCCCCATGCGAGTTCATCGGGGGCCTCTCGGGATTCCTCTCCCGTCGATGCCGGGGCCTAAGACCTTGTGTGGAGTCGGGGCCGGAACCTGAGGATTCCTCTCCAGTGCTGACATGGATCTTGGGGTACTTCTGGAGTCTCCCCAGGGGAGTCAGTCCTCGTCTCGAATGCGGGCATGCACTTGCGCTTTCCTCCAGAGCGGTAGCAGCAGTGTCACGCAGTCCGCCGCGTGGATCAAAGGATCTATGGTTTTCCATCGAGACTTTCCCACGAGGCTTTCCCATGAGGCTTTCCCACAGGGCTGTCCCACGTGCACACGTGGTGGGAGTCGATCCTCGGCTTGAACGTCAAGGCAGTGCAGGGAAAACAGGTTCCTCTGGAATGGACTGACACATCTGGGGGACTCTTGGAATGGTGTCACGACCCTGGAGTTCCTCTCGCCTTTCCTGTGGAGAGCGCCTTCTCTTGAGATGCGACGGGAACGCCGGGAATTCTTTCCCTACGAAACAGGGAAAGGATCCCTCATCTCGAGCTAGGAGGCGGAAACGGGGCTCCCCTGGATGTGTGCGGGACCCTCGTGCTTCCTCTCGAGTGGAGACGGGTATGTCGGGGAACTTCTTGAGTTGCAGCAAGGGTGTGAAGGACCCTTTGGAAGTTCCAGTGGTTAGATGTGATTAGCCTCGAGAAGCCTCAGCGGAAATGGGCCTCATCTCGCCTGGAGGGCAAAACCTCCTGGAAATTCTCGAGTTGGGGCAGGTGCTCTCGACTTACGACGGGGACCTCAGGGACCCGCTCTGGTGGCCTCAGGAAAGGCCAGTCCCCATGTGAGTTCCTCGGGGGCCTCTCGGGATTCCTCTCCCGTCGATGCTGGGGCCTAAGACCTTGTGTGGATTCGGGGCCGGAACCTGAGGATTCCTCTCCAGTGCTGACATGGATCTTGGGGTACTTCTGTAGTCTGCCCAGGGGAGTCAGTCGTCGTCTCGAATGCGGGCATGCACTTGCGCTTTCCTCCAGAGCGGTAGCAGCAGTGTCACGCAGTCCGCCGCGTGGATCAAAGGATCTATGGTTTTCCCTCGAGTCTTTCCCACGAGGTTTTCCCACGAGGCTTTCCCACAGGGCTGTCCCACGTGCACACGTGGTGGGAGTCGATCCTCGGCTTGAACGTCAAGGCAGTGCAGGGAAAACAGGTTCCTCTGGAATGGACTGACACATCTGGGGGACGCTTGGAATGGTGGCACGACCCTGGAGTTCCTCTCGCCTTTCCTGTGGAGAGCGCCTCCTCTTGAGATGCGACGGGAACGCCGGGAATTCTTTCCCTACGAAACAGGGAAAGGATCCCTCATCTCGAGCTAGGAGGCGGAAACGGGTCTCCTCTGGATGTGTGCGGGATCCTCGTGCTTCCTCTTGAGTGGAGACGGGTATGTCGGGGAACTTCTTGAGTTGCAGCAAGGGTGTGAAGGACCCTTTGGAAGTTCCAGAGGTTAGATGTGATTAGCCTCGAGAAGCCTCAGCGGAAATGGGCCACATCTCGCCTGGAGGGCAAAACCTCCTGGATTTTCACGAGTTGCGGCAGGTTCCCTCGACTTACGACGGGGACCTCGGGGACCCGCTCTGGTGGCCTCAGGAAAGGCCAGTCCCCATGCGAGTTCCTCGGGGGCCTCTCGGGATTCCTCTCCCGTCGATGCCGGGGCCTAAGACCTTGTGTGGAGTCGGGGCCGGAACCTGAGGATTCCTCTCCAGTGCTGACATGGATCTTGGGGTACTTCTGGAGTCTCCCCAGGGGAGTCAGTCCTCGTCTCGAATGCGGGCATGCACTTGCGCTTTCCTCCAGAGCGGTAGCAACAGTGTCACGCAGTCCGCCGCATGGATCAAAGGATCTATGGTTTTCCCTCGAGTCTTTCCCACGAGGTTTCCCACGAGGCTTTCCCACAGGGCTGTCCCACGTGCACACGTGGTGGGAGTCGATCCTCGGCTTGAACGTCAAGGCAGTGCAGGGAAAACAGGTTCCTCTGGAATGGACTGACACATCTGGGGGACTCTTGGAATGGTGGCACGACCCTGGAGTTCCTCTCGCCTTTCCTGTGGAGAGCGCCTCCTCTTGAGATGCGACGGGAACGCCGGGAATTCTTTCCCTACGAAACAGGGAAAGGATCCCTCATCTCGAGCTAGGAGGCGGAAACGGGGCTCCCCTGGATGTGTGCGGGACCCTCGTGCTTCCCCTCGAGTGGAGACGGGTATGTCGGGGAACTTCTTGAGTTGCAGCAAGGGTGTGAAGGACCCTTTGGAAGTTCCAGAGGTTAGATGTGATTAGCCTCGAGAAGCCTCAGCGGAAATGGGCCACATCTCGCCTGGAGGGCAAAACCTCCTGGATTTTCTCGAGTTGCGGCAGGTGCCCTCGACTTACGATGGGGAACTCGGGGACCCGCTCTGGTGGCCTCAGGAAAGGCCAGTCCCCATGCGAGTTCTTCGGGGGCCTCTCGGGATTCCTCTCCTGTCGATGCCGGGGCCTAAGACCTTGTGTGGAGTCGGGGCCGGAACCTGAGGATTCCTCTCCAGTGCTGATATGGATCTTGGGGTACTTCTGGAGTCTCCCCAGGGGAGTCAGTCCTCGTCTCGAATGCGGGCATGCACTTTCGCTTTCCTCCAGAGCGGTAGCAGCAGTGTCACGCAGTCCGCCGCGTGGATCAAAGGATCTATGGTTTTCCCTCGAGTCTTTCCCACGAGGCTTTCCCACGAGGCTTTCCCACAGGGCTGTCCCACGTGCGCACGTGTTGGGAGTCGATCCTCGGCTTAAACGTCAAGGCAGTGCAGGGAAAACAGGTTCCTCTGGAATGGACTGACACATCTGGGGGTCTCTTGGAATGGTGGCACGACCCTGGAGTTCCTCTCGCCTTTCCTGTGGAGAGCGCCTCCTCTTGAGATGCGACGGAAACGCCGGGAATTCTTTCCCTACCTAACAGGGAAAGGATCCCTCATCTCGAGCTAGGAGGCGGAAACGGGTCTCCTCTGGATGTGTGCGGGACCCTCGTGCTTCCTCTTGAGTGGAGACGGGTATGTCGGGGAACTTCTTGAGTTGCAGCAAGGGTGTGAAGGACCCTTTGGAAGTTCCAGAGGTTAGATGTGATTAGCCTCGAGAAGCCTCATCGGAAATGGGCCACATCTCGCCTGGAGGGCAAAACCTCCTGGATTTTCACGAGTGGCGGCAGGTTCCCTCGACTTACGACGGGGACCTCGGGGACCCGCTCTGGTGGCCTCAGGAAAGGCCAGTCCCCATGCGAGTTCCTCGGGGGCCTCTCGGGATTCCTCTCCCGTCGATGCCGGGGCCTAAGACCTTGTGTGGAGTCGGGGCCGGAACCTGAGGATTCCTCTCCAGTGCTGACATGGATCTTGGGGTACTTCTGGAGTCTCCCCAGGGGAGTCAGTGCTCGTCTCGAATTCGGGCATGCACTTGCGCTTTCCTCCAGAGCGGTAGCAACAGTGTCACGCAGTCCGCCGCATGGATAAAAGGATCTATGGTTTTCCCTCGAGTCTTTCCCACGAGGCTTTCCCACGAGGCTTTCCCACAGGGCTGTCCCAAGTGCACACGTGGTGGGAGTCGATCCTCGGCTTGAACGTCAAGGCAGTGCAGGGAAAACAGGTTCCTCTGGAATGGACTGACACATCTGGGGGACTCTTGGAATGGTGGCACGACCCTGGAGTTCCTCTCGCCTTTCCTGTGGAGAGCGCCTCTTCTTGAGATGCGACGGGAACGCCGGGAATTCTTTCTCTACGAAACAGGGAAAGGATCCCTCATCTCGAGCTAGGAGACGGAAACGGGGCTCCCCTGGATGTGTGCGGGACCCTCGTGCTTCCTCTCGAGTGGAGACGGGTATGTCGGGGAACTTCTTGAGTTGCAGCAAGGGTGTGAAGGACCCTTTGGAAGTTCCAGAGGTTAGATGTGATTAGCCTCGAGAAGCCTCAGCGGAAATGGGCCACATCTCGCCTGGAGGGCAAAACCTCCTGGATTTTCACGAGTTGCGGCAGGTGCCCTCGACTTAGGACGGGGAATTCGGGGACCCGCTCTGGTGGCCTCAGGAAAGGCCAGTCCCCATGCGAGTTCCTCGGGGGCCTCTCGGGATTCCTCTCCCGTCGATGCCGGGGCCTAAGACCTTGTGTGGAGTCGGGGCCGGAACCTGAGGATTCCTCTCCAGTGCTGACATGGAGCTTGGGCTACTTCTGGAGTCTCCCCAGGGGAGTCAGTCCTCGTCTCGAATGCGGGCATGCACTTGTGCTTTCCTCTAGAGTGGTAGCAGCAGTGTCACGCAGTCCGCCGCGTGGATCAAAGGATCTATGTTTTTCCCTCGAGTCTTTCCCACGAGGCTTTCCCAAGAGGCTTTCCACAGGGCTGTCCCACGTGCACACGTGGTGCGAGTCGATCCTCGGCTTGAACGTCAAGGCAGTGCAGGGAAAACAGGTTCCTCTGGAATGGACTGACACATCTGGGGGACTCTTGGAATGGTGGCACGACCCTGGAGTTCCTCTCGCCTTTCCTGTGGAGAGCGCCTCCTCTTGAGATGCGACGGGAACGCTGGGAATTCTTTCCCTACGAAACAGGGAAAGGATCCCTCATCTCGAGCTAGGAGGCGGAAACGGGTCTCCTCTGGATGTGTGCGGGTCCCTCGTGCTTCCTCTCGAGTGGAGACGGGTATGTCAGGGAACTTCTTGAGTTGCAGCAAGGGTGTGAAGGACCCTTTGGAAGTCCCAGAGGTTAGATGTGATTAGCCTCGAGAAGCCTCAGCGGAAATGGGCCACATCTCGCCTGGAGTGCAAAACCTCCTGGATTTTCACGAGTTGCGGCAGGTGCCCTCGACTTACGACGGGCAACTCGGGGACCCGCTCTGGTGGCCTCAGGAAAGGCCAGTCCCCATGCGAGTTCCTCGGGGGCCTCTCGGGATTACTCTCCCGTCGATGCCGGGGCCTAAGACCTTGTGTGGAGTCGGGGCGGTAACCTTAGGATTCCTCTCCAGTGCTGACATGGATCTTGGGGTACCTCTGGAGTCTCCCCAGGGGAATCAGTCCTCGTCTCGAATGCGGGCATGCACTTGCGCTTTCCTCCAGAGCGGTAGCAACAGTGTCACGCAGTCCGCCGCATGGATCAAAGGATCTATGGTTTTCCCTCGAGTCTTTCCCACGAGGCTTTCCCACGAGGTTTTCCCACAGGGCTGTCCCACGTGCACACGTGGTGGGAGTCGAACCTCGGCTTGAACGTCAAGGCAGTGCAGGGAAAACAGGTTCCTCTGGAATGGACTGACACATCTGGGGGACTCTTGGAATGGTGGCACGACCCTGGAGTTCCTCTCGCCTTTCCTGTGGAGAGCGCCTCCTCTTGAGATGCGACGGGAACGCCGGGAATTCTTTCCCTAGGAAACAGGGAAAGGATCCCTCATCTCGAGCTAGGAGGCCGACACGGGGCTCCCCTGGATGTGTGCGGGACCCTCGTGCTTCCTCTCGAGTGGAGACGGGTATGTCGGGGAACTTCTTGAGTTGCAGCAAGGGTGTGAAGGACCCTTTGGAATTTCCAGAGGTTAGATGTGATTAGCCTCGAGAAGCCTCAGCGGAAATGGGCCACATCTCGCCTGGAGGGCAAAACCTCCTGTATTTTCTCGAGTTGCGGCAGGTACCCTCGACTTACGACGGGGACCACAGGGACCCGCTCTGGTGGCCTCAGGAAAGGCCAGTCCCCATGCGAGTTCCTCGGGGGCCTCTCTGGATTCCTCTCCCGTCGATGCCGGGGCCTAAGACCTTATGTGGAGTTGGGGCCGGAACCTGAGGTTTCCTCTCCAGTGCTGACATGGATCTTGGGCTACTTCTGGAGTCTCCCCAGGGGAGTCAGTCCTCGTCTCGAATGCGGGCATGCACTTGCGCTTTCCTCCAGAGCGGTAGCAGCAGTGTCACGCTGTCCGCCGCGTGGATCAAAGGATCTATGGTTTTCCCTCGAGGCTTTCCCACTAGGCTTTCCCAAGAGACTTTCCCACAGGGCTGTCCCACGTGTACACGTGGTGGGAGTCGATCCTCGCCTTGAACGTCAAGGCAGTGCAGGGAAAACAGGTTCCTCTGGAATGGACTGACACATCTGGGGGACTCTTGGAATGGTGGCACGACCCAGGAGTTCCTCTCGCCTTTCCTGTGGAGAGCGCCTCCTCTTGAGATGCGACGGGAACCCCGGGAATTCTTTCCCTACGAAACAGGGAAAGGATCCCTCATCTCGAGCTAGGAGGCGGAAACGGGGCTCCCCTGGATGTGTGCGCGACCCTCGTGCTTCCTCTCGAGTGGAGACGGGTATGTCGGGGAACTTCTTGAGTTGCAGCAAGGGTGTGAAGGACCCTTTGGAAGTTCCAGTGGTTAGATGTGATTAGCCTCGAGAAGCCTCAGCAGAAATGGGCCTCATCTCGCCTGGAGGGCAAAACCTCCTGGATTTTCTCGAGTTGCGGCATGTGCTCTCTACTTACGACGGGGACCTCGGGGACCTGCTGTGGTGGCCTCAGGAAAGGCCAGTCCCCATGCGAGTTCCTCGGGGGCCTCTCGGGATTCCTCTCCCGTCGATGCCGGGGCCTAAGACCTTGTGTGGAGTCGGTGCCGGAACCTGAGGATTTCTCTCCAGTGCTGACATGGATCTTGGGGTACTTCTGGAGTCTCCCCAGGGGAGTCTGTCCTCGTGTCGAATGCCGGCATGCACTTGCGCTTTCCTCCAGAGCGGTAGCAGCAGTGTCACTCAGTCCGCCGCGTGGAGCAAAGGATCTATGGTTTTCCCTCGAGTCTTTCCCACGAGGCTTTCCCATGAGGCTTTCCCACAGGGTTGTCCCACGTGCACACGTGGTGGGAGTCGATCCTCGGCTTGAACGTCAAGGCAGTGCAGGGAAAACAAGTTCCTCTGGAATGGACTGACACATCTGGGGGACTCTTGGAATGGTGGCACGACCCTGGAGTTCCTCTCGCATTTCCTGTGGAGAGCGCCTCCTCTTGAGATGCGATGGGAACGCCGGGAATTCTTTCCCTACGAAACAGGGAAAGGATCCCTCATCTCGAGCTAGGAGGCCGACACGGGGCTCCCCTGGATGTGTGCGGGACCCTCGTGCTTCCTCTCGAGTGGAGACGGGTATGTCGGGGAACTTCTTGAGTTGCAGCAAGGGTGTGAAGGACCCTTTGGAAGTTCCAGAGGTTAGATGTGATGAGCCTCGAGAAGCCTCAGCGGAAATGGGCCACATCTCGCCTGGAGGGCAAAACCTCCTGGATTTTCACGAGTTGCGGCAGGTGCCCTCGACTTAGGACGGGGAATTCGGGGACCCGCTCTGGTGGCCTCAGGAAAGGCCAGTCCCCATGCGAGTTCCTCGGGGGCCTCTCGGGATTCCTCTCCCGTCGATGCCGGGGCCTAAGACCTTGTGTGGAGTCGGGGCCGGAACCTGAGGATTCCTCTCCAGTGCTGACATGGATCTTGGGCTACTTCTGGAGTCTCCCCAGGGGAGTCAGTCCTCGTCTCGAATGCGGGCATGCACTTGCGCTTTCCGCCAGAGCGGTAGCAGCAGTGTCACGCAGTCCGCCGCGTGGATCAAAGATCTATGGTTTTCCCTCGAGTCTTTCCCACGAGGCTTTCCCACGAGGCTTTCCCACAGGGCTGTCCCACGTGCACCCGTGGTGGGAGTCGATCCTCGGCTTGAACGTCAAGGCAGTGCAGGGAAAACAGGTTCCTCTGGAATGGACTGACACATCTGGGGGTCTCTTGGAATGGTGGCACGACCCTGGAGTTCCTCTCGCCTTTCCTGTGGAGAGCGCCTCCTCTTGAGATGCGACGGAAACGCCGGGAATTCTTTCCCTACCTAACAGGGAAAGGATCCCTCATCTCGAGCTAGGAGGCGGAAACGGGTCTCCTCTGGATGTGTGCGGGACCCTCGTGCTTCCTCTTGAGTGGAGACGGGTATGTCGGGGAACTTCTTGAGTTGCAGCAAGGGTGTGAAGGACCCTTTGGAAGTTCCAGAGGTTAGATGTGATTAGCCTCGAGAAGCCTCATCGGAAATGGGCCACATCTCGCCTGGAGGGCAAAACCTCCTGGATTTTCACGAGTGGCGGCAGGTTCCCTCGACTTACGACGGGGACCTCGGGGACCCGCTCTGGTGGCCTCAGGAAAGGCCAGTCCCCATGCGAGTTCCTCGGGGGCCTCTCGGGATTCCTCTCCCGTCGATGCCGGGGCCTAAGACCTTGTGTGGAGTCGGGGCCGGAACCTGAGGATTCCTCTCCAGTGCTGACATGGATCTTGGGGTACTTCTGGAGTCTCCCCAGGGGAGTCAGTGCTCGTCTCGAATGCGGGCATGCACTTGCGCTTTCCTCCAGAGCGGTAGCAACAGTGTCACGCAGTCCGCCGCATGGATAAAAGGATCTATGGTTTTCCCTCGAGTCTTTCCCACGAGGCTTTCCCACGAGGCTTTCCCACAGGGCTGTCCCAAGTGCACACGTGGTGGGAGTCGATCCTCGGCTTGAACGTCAAGGCAGTGCAGGGAAAACAGGTTCCTCTGGAATGGACTGACACATCTGGGGGACTCTTTAAATGGTGGCACGACCCTGGAGTTCCTCTCGCCTTTCCTGTGGAGAGCGCCTCTTCTTGAGATGCGACGGGAACGCCGGGAATTCTTTCTCTACGAAACAGGGAAAGGATCCCTCATCTCGAGCTAGGAGGCGGAAACGGGGCTCCCCTGGATGTGTGCGGGACCCTCGTGCTTCCTCTCGAGTGGAGACGGGTATGTCGGGGAACTTCTTGAGTTGCAGCAAGGGTGTGAAGGACCCTTTGGAAGTTCCAGAGGTTAGATGTGATTAGCCTCGAGAAGCCTCAGCGGAAATGGGCCACATCTCGCCTGGAGGGCAAAACCTCCTGGATTTTCACGAGTTGCGGCAGGTGCCCTCGACTTAGGACGGGGAATTCGGGGACCCGCTCTGGTGGCCTCAGGAAAGGCCAGTCCCCATGCGAGTTCCTCGGGGGCCTCTCGGGATTCCTCTCCCGTCGATGCCGGGGCCTAAGACCTTGTGTGGAGTCGGGGCCGGAACCTGAGGATTCCTCTCCAGTGCTGACATGGAGCTTGGGCTACTTCTGGAGTCTCCCCAGGGGAGTCAGTCCTCGTCTCGAATGCGGGCATGCACTTGTGCTTTCCTCTAGAGTGGTAGCAGCAGTGTCACGCAGTCCGCCGCGTGGATCAAAGGATCTATGTTTTTCCCTCGAGTCTTTCCCACGAGGCTTTCCCAAGAGGCTTTCCACAGGGCTGTCCCACGTGCACACGTGGTGCGAGTCGATCCTCGGCTTGAACGTCAAGGCAGTGCAGGGAAAACAGGTTCCTCTGGAATGGACTGACACATCTGGGGGACTCTTGGAATGGTGGCACGACCCTGGAGTTCCTCTCGCCTTTCCTGTGGAGAGCGCCTCCTCTTGAGATGCGACGGGAACGCCGGGAATTCTTTCCCTACGAAACAGGGAAAGGATCCCTCATCTCGAGCTAGGAGGCGGAAACGGGTCTCCTCTGGATGTGTGCGGGTCCCTCGTGCTTCCTCTCGAGTGGAGACGGGTATGTCAGGGAACTTCTTGAGTTGCAGCAAGGGTGTGAAGGACCCTTTGGAAGTCCCAGAGGTTAGATGTGATTAGCCTCGAGAAGCCTCAGCGGAAATGGGCCACATCTCGCCTGGAGTGCAAAACCTCCTGGATTTTCACGAGTTGCGGCAGGTGCCCTCGACTTACGACGGGCAACTCGGGGACCCGCTCTGGTGGCCTCAGGAAAGGCCAGTCCCCATGCGAGTTCCTCGGGGGCCTCTCGGGATTACTCTCCCGTCGATGCCGGGGCCTAAGACCTTGTGTGGAGTCGGGGCGGTAACCTTAGGATTCCTCTCCAGTGCTGACATGGATCTTGGGGTACCTCTGGAGTCTCCCCAGGGGAATCAGTCCTCGTCTCGAATGCGGGCATGCACTTGCGCTTTCCTACAGAGCGGTAGCAACAGTGTCACGCAGTCCGCCGCATGGATCAAAGGATCTATGGTTTTCCCTCGTGTCTTTCCCACGAGGCTTTCCCACGAGGTTTTCCCACAGGGCTGTCCCACGTGCACACGTGGTGGGATTCGAACCTCGGCTTGAACGTCAAGGCAGTGCAGGGAAAACAGGTTCCTCTGGAATGGACTGACACATCTGGGGGACTCTTGGAATGGTGGCACGACCCTGGAGTTCCTCTCGCCTTTCCTGTGGAGAGCGCCTCCTCTTGAGATGCGACGGGAACGCCGGGAATTCTTTCCCTACGAAACAGGGAAAGGATCCCTCATCTCGAGCTAGGAGGCCGACACGGGGCTCCCCTGGATGTGTGCGGGACCCTCGTGCTTCCTCTCGAGTGGAGACGGGTATGTCGGGGAACTTCTTGAGTTGCAGCAAGGGTGTGAAGGACCCTTTGGAAGTTCCAGAGGTTAGATGTGATTAGCCTCGAGAAGCCTCAGCGGAAATGGGCCACATCTCGCCTGGAGGGCAAAACCTCCTGTATTTTCTCGAGTTGCGGCAGGTACCCTCGACTTACGACGGGGACCACAGGGACCCGCTCTGGTGGCCTCAGGAAAGGCCAGTCCCCATGCGAGTTCCTCGGGGGCCTCTCTGGATTCCTCTCCCGTCGATGCCGGGGCCTAAGACCTTATGTGGAGTCGGGGCCGGAACCTGAGGTTTCCTCTCCAGTGCTGACATGGATCTTGGGCTACTTCTGGAGTCTCCCCAGGGGAGTCAGTCCTCGTCTCGAATGCGGGCATGCACTTGCGCTTTCCTCCAGAGCGGTAGCAGCAGTGTCACGCTGTCCGCCGCGTGGATCAAAGGATCTATGGTTTTCCCTCGAGGCTTTCCCACTAGGCTTTCCCAAGAGACTTTCCCACAGGGCTGTCCCACGTGTACACGTGGTGGGAGTCGATCCTCGCCTTGAACGTCAAGGCAGTGCAGGGAAAACAGGTTCCTCTGGAATGGACTGACACATCTGGGGGACTCTTGGAATGGTGGCACGACCCAGGAGTTCCTCTCGCCTTTCCTGTGGAGAGCGCCTCCTCTTGAGATGCGACGGGAACCCCGGGAATTCTTTCCCTACGAAACAGGGAAAGGATCCCTCATCTCGAGCTAGGAGGCGGAAACGGGGCTCCCCTGGATGTGTGCGCGACCCTCGTGCTTCCTCTCGAGTGGAGACGGGTATGTCGGGGAACTTCTTGAGTTGCAGCAAGGGTGTGAAGGACCCTTTGGAAGTTCCAGTGGTTAGATGTGATTAGCCTCGAGAAGCCTCAGCAGAAATGGGCCTCATCTCGCCTGGAGGGCAAAACCTCCTGGATTTTCTCGAGTTGCTGCATGTGCTCTCTACTTACGACGGGGACCTCGGGGACCTGCTGTGGTGGCCTCAGGAAAGGCCAGTCCCCATGCGAGTTCCTCGGGGGCCTCTCGGGATTCCTCTCCCGTCGATGCCGGGGCCTAAGACCTTGTGTGGAGTCGGTGCCGGAACCTGAGGATTTCTCTCCAGTGCTGACATGGATCTTGGGGTACTTCTGGAGTCTCCCCAGGGGAGTCTGTCCTCGTGTCGAATGCCGGCATGCACTTGCGCTTTCCTCCAGAGCGGTAGCAGCAGTGTCACTCAGTCCGCCGCGTGGAGCAAAGGATCTATGGTTTTCCCTCGAGTCTTTCCCACGAGACTTTCCCATGAGGCTTTCCCACAGGGTTGTCCCACGTGCACACGTGGTGGGAGTCGATCCTCGGCTTGAACGTCAAGGCAGTGCAGGGAAAACAAGTTCCTCTGGAATGGACTGACACATCTGGGGGACTCTTGGAATGGTGGCACGACCCTGGAGTTCCTCTCGCATTTCCTGTGGAGAGCGCCTCCTCTTGAGATGCGATGGGAACGCCGGGAATTCTTTCCCTACGAAACAGGGAAAGGATCCCTCATCTCGAGCTAGGAGGCCGACACGGGGCTCCCCTGGATGTGTGCGGGACCCTCGTGCTTCCTCTCGAGTGGAGACGGGTATGTCGGGGAACTTCTTGAGTTGCAGCAAGGGTGTGAAGGACCCTTTGGAAGTTCCAGAGGTTAGATGTGATGAGCCTCGAGAAGCCTCAGCGGAAATGGGCCACATCTCGCCTGGAGGGCAAAACCTCCTGGATTTTCACGAGTTGCGGCAGGTGCCCTCGACTTAGGACGGGGAATTCGGGGACCCGCTCTGGTGGCCTCAGGAAAGGCCAGTCCCCATGCGAGTTCCTCGGGGGCCTCTCGGGATTCCTCTCCCGTCGATGCCGGGGCCTAAGACCTTGTGTGGAGTCGGGGCCGGAACCTGAGGATTCCTCTCCAGTGCTGACATGGATCTTGGGCTACTTCTGGAGTCTCCCCAGGGGAGTCAGTCCTCGTCTCGAATGCGGGCATGCACTTGCGCTTTCCGCCAGAGCGGTAGCAGCAGTGTCACGCAGTCCGCCGCGTGGATCAAAGATCTATGGTTTTCCCTCGAGTCTTTCCCACGAGGCTTTCCCACGAGGCTTTCCCACAGGGCTGTCCCACGTGCACCCGTGGTGGGAGTCGATCCTCGGCTTGAACGTCAAGGCAGTGCAGGGAAAACAGGTTCCTCTGGAATGGACTGACACATCTGGGGGACTCTTGGAATGGTGGCACGACCCTGGAGTTCCTCTCGCCTTTCCTGTGGAGAGCGCCTCCTCTTGAGATGCGACGGGAATGCCGGGAATTCTTTCCCTACGAAACAGGGAAAGAATCCCTCATCTCGAGCTAGGAGGCGGAAACGGGGCTCCCCTGGATGTGTGCGGGACCCTCGTGCTTCCTCTCGAGTGGAGAAGTGTATGTCGGGGAACTTCTTGAGTTGCAGCAAGGGTGTGAAGGACCCTTTGGAAGTTCCAGTGGTTAGATGTGATTAGCCTCGAGAAGCCTCAGCGGAAATGGGCCTCTTCTCGCCTGGAGGGCAAAACCTCCTGGATTTTCTCGAGTTGCGGCATGTGCTCTCGACTTACGACGGGGACCTCGGGGACCCGCTCTGGTGGCCTCAGGAAAGGCCAGTCCCCATGCGAGTTCCTCGGGGGCCTCTCGGGATTCCTCTCCCGTCGATGCCGGGGCCTAAGACCTTGTGTGGAGTCGGGGCCGGAACCTGAGGATTCCTCTCCAGTGCTGACATGTATCTTGGGGTACTTCTGGAGTCTCCCCAGGGGAGTCAGTCCTCGTCTCGAATGCGGGCATGCACATGCGCTTTCCTCCAGAGCGGTAGCAGCAGTGTCACGCAGTCCGCCGCGTGGGTCAAAGGATCTATGGTTTTCCCTCGAGTCTTTCCCACGAGGCTTTCCCACGAGGCTTTCCCACAGGGCTGTCCCACGTGCACACGTGGTGGGAGTCGATCCTCGGCTTGAACGTCAAGGCAGTGCAGGGAAAACAGGTTCCTCTGGAATGGACTGACACATCTGGGGGACTCTTGGAATGGTGTCACGACCCTGGAGTTCCTCTCGCCTTTCCTGTAGAGAGCGCCTCCTCTTGAGATGCGACGGGAACGCAGGGAATTCTTTTCCTACGAAACAGGGAAAGGATCCCTCATCTCGAGCTAGGAGGCGGAAACGGGGCTCCCCTGGATGTGTGCGGGACCCTCGTGCTTCCTCTCGAGTGGAGACGGGTATGTCGGGGAACTTCTTGAGTTGCAGCAAGGGTGTGAAGGACCCTTTGGAAGTTCCAGTGGTTAGACGTGATTGGCCTCGATAAGCCTCAGCGGAAATGGGCCTCATCTCGCCTGGAGGGCAAACCTCCTGGATTTTCTCGAGTTGCGGCAGGTGCTCTCGACTTACGACGGGGACCTCAGGGACCCGCTCTGGTGGCCTCAGGAAAGGCCAGTCCCCATGCGAGTTCCTCGGGGTCCTCTCGGGATTCCTCTCCCGTCGATGCCGGGGCCTAAGACCTTGTGTGGAGTCGGGGCCGGAACCTGAGGATTCCTCTCCAGTGCTGACATGGATCTTGGGGTACTTCTGGAGTCTCCCCAGGGGAGTCAGTCCTCGTCTCGAATGCGGGCATGCACTTGCGCTTTCCTCCAGAGCGGTAGCAGCAGTGTCACGCAGTCCGCCGCGTGGATCAAAGGATCTATGGTTTTCCCTCGAGTCTTTCCCACGAGGCTTTCCCACGAGGCTTTCCCACAGGGCTGTCCCACGTGCACACGTGGTGGGAGTCGATCCTCGGCTTGAACGTCAAGGCAGTGCAGGGAAAACAGGTTCCTCTGGAATGGACTGACACATCTGGGGGACTCTTGGAATGGTGGCACGACCCTGGAGTTCCTCTCGCCTTTCCTGTGGAGAGCGCCACCTCTTGAGATGCGACGGGAACGCCGGGAATTCTTTCCCTACGAAACAGGGAAAGGATCCCTCATCTCGAGCTAGGAGGCGGAAACGGGGCTCCCCTGGATGTGTGCGCGACCCTCGTGCTTCCTCTCGAGTGGAGACGGGTATGTCGGGGAACTTCTTGAGTTGCAGCAAGGGTGTGAAGGACCCTTTGGAAGTTCCAGTGTTTAGATGTGATTAGCCTCGAGAAGCCTCAGCGGAAATGGGCCACATCTCGCCTGGAGGGCAAAACCTCCTGGATTTTCTCGAGTTGCGGCAGGTGCTCTCGACTTCCGATGGGACCTCGGGGACCCGCTCTGGTGGCCTCAGGAAAGGCCAGTCCCCATGCGAGTTCATCGGGGGCCTCTCGGGATTCCTCTCCCGTCGATGCCGGGGCCTAAGACCTTGTGTGGAGTCGGGGCCGGAACCTGAGGATTCCTCTCCAGTACTGACATGGATCTTGGGGTACCTCTGGAGTCTCCCCAGGGGAGTCAGTCCTCGTCTCGAATGCGGGCATGTACTTGCGCTTTCCTCCAGAGCGGTAGCAACAGTGTCACGCAGTCCGCCGCATGGATCAAAGGATCTATGGTTTTCCCTCGAGTCTTTCCCACGAGGCTTTCCCACGAGGCTTTCCCACAGGGCTGTCCCACGTGCACACGTGGTGGGAGTCGAATCTCGGCTTGAACGTCAAGGCAGTGCAGGGAAAACAGGTTCCTCTGGAATGGACTGACACATCTGGGGGACTCTTGGAATGGTGGCACGACCCTGGAGTTCCTCTCGCCTTTCCTGTGGAGAGCGCCTCCTCTTGAGATGCGACGGGAACGCCGGGAATTCTTTCCCTACGAAACAGGGAAAGGATCCCTCATATCGAGCTAGGAGGCGGAAACGGGGCTCCCCTGGATGTGTGCGTGACCCTCGTGCTTCCTCTCGAGTGGAGACGGGTATGTCGGGGAACTTCTTGAGTTGCAGCAAGGGTGTGAAGGACCCTTTGGAAGTTCCAGTGGTTAGATGTGATTAGCCTCGAGAAGCCTCAGCGGAAATGGGCCTCATCTCGCCTGGATGGCAAAACCTCCTGGATTTTCTCCAGTTGCGGCAGGTGCTCTCGACTTACGACGGGGACCTCGGGGACCCGCTCTGGTGGCCTCAGGAAAGGCCAGTCCCCATGCGAGTTCCTCGGGTGCCTCTCGGGATTCCTCTCCCGTCGATGCCGGGGCCTAAGACCTTGTGTGGAGTCGGGGCCGGAACCTGAGGATTCCTTTCCAGTGCTGACATGGATCTTGGGGTACTTCTGGAGTCACCCCAGGGGAGTCAGTCCTCGTCTCGAATGCGGGCATGCACTTGCACTTTCCTCCAGAGCGGTAGCAGCAGTGTCACGCAGTCCGCCGCGTGGATCAAAGGATCTATGGTTTTCCCTCGAGTCTTTCCCACGAGGCTTTCCCACGAGGCTTTCCCACAGGGCTGTCCCACGTGCACACGTGGTGGGAGTCGATCTTCGGCTTGAACGTCAAATTAGTGCAGGGAAAACAGGTTCCTGTGGAATGGACTGACACATCTGGGGGACTCTTGGAATGGTGGCACGACCCTGGAGTTCCTCTCGCCTTTCCTGTGGAGAGCGCCTCCTCTTGAGATGCGACGGGAACGCCGGGAATTCTTTCCCTACGAAACAGGGAAAGGATCCCTCATCTCGAGCTAGGCGGCGGAAACGGGGCTCCCCTGGATGTGTGCGCGACCCTAGTGCTTCCTCTCGAGTGGAGACGGGTATGTCGGGGAACTTCTTGAGTTGCAGCAAGGATGTGAAGGACCCTTTGGAAGTTCCAGTGGTTAGATGTGATTAGCCTCGAGAAGCCTCAGCGGAAATGGGCCTCATCTCGCCTGGAGGGCAAAACCTCATGGATTTTCTCGAGTTGCGGCAGGTGCTCTCGACTTACGACGGGGACCTCAGGGACCCGCTCTGGTGGCCTCAGGAAAGGCCAGTCCCCATGCGAGTTCCTCGGGGGCCTCTCGGGATTCCTCTCCAGTCGATGCCGGGGCCTAAGACCTTGTGTGGAGTCGGGGCCGGAACCTGAGGATTCCTCTCCAGTGCTGACATGGATCTTGGGCTACTTCTGGAGTCTCCCCAGGGGAGTCAGTCCTCGTCTCGAATGTGGGCATGCACTTGCGCTTTCCTCCAGAGCGGTAGCAGCAGTGTCACGCAGTCCGCCGCGTGGATCAAAGATCTATGGTTTTCCCTCGAGTCTTTCCCACGAGGCTTTCCCACGAGGCTTTCCCACAGGGCTGTCCCACGTGCACACGTGGTGGGAGTCGATCCTCGGCTTGAACGTCAAGGCAGTGCAGGAAAAACAGGTTCCTCTGGAATGGACTGACACATCTGGGGGACTCTTGGAATGGTGGCACGACCCAGGAGTTCCTCTCGCCTTTCCTGTGGAGAGCGCCTCCTCTTGAGATGCGACGGGAACGCCGGGAATTCTTTCCCTACGAAACAGGGAAAGGATCCCTCATCTCGAGCTTGGAGGCGGAAACGGGGCTCCCCTGGATGTGTGCGGGACCCTGGTGCTTCCTCTCGAGTGGAGACGTGTATGTCGGGGAACTTCTTGAGTTGCAGCAAGGGTGTGAAGGACCCTTTGGAAGTTCCAGTGGTTAGATGTGATTAGCCTCGAGAAGCCTCAGCGGAAATGGGCCTCATCTCGCCTGGAGGGCAAAACCTCCTGGATTTTCTCGAGTTGCGGCAGGTGCTCTCGACTTACGACGGGGACCTCGGGGACCCTCTCTGGTGGCCTCAGGAAAGGCCAGTCCCCATGCGAGTTCCACGGGGGCCTCTTGGGATTCCTCTCCTGTCGATGCCGGGGCCTAAGACCTTGTGTGGAGTCGGGGCCGGAACCTGAGGATTCCTCTCCAGTGTTGACATGGATCTTGGGTTACTTCTGGAGTCTCCCCAGGGGAGTCAGTCCTCGTCTCGTATGCGGACATGCACTTGCGCTTACCTCCAGAGCGGTAGCAGCAGTGTCACGCAGTCCGCCGCGTGGATCAAAGGATCTATGGTTTTCCCTCGAGTCTTTCCCACGAGGCTTTCCCACGAGGCTTTCCCACAGGGCTGTCCCACGTGCACACGTGGTGGGAGTCGATCCTCGGCTTGAACGTCAAATTAGTGCAGGGAAAACAGGTTCCTGTGGAATGGACTGACACATCTGGGGGACTCTTGGAATGGTGGCACGACCCTGGAGTTCCTCTCGCCTTTCCTGTGGAGAGCGCCTCCTCTTGAGATGCGACGGGAACGCCGGGAATTCTTTCGTTACGAAACAGGGAAAGGATCCCTCATCTCGAGCTAGGCGGTGGAAACGGGGCTCCCCTGGATGTGTGCGCGACCCTAGTGCTTCCTCTCAAGTGGAGACGGGTATGTCGGGGAACTTCTTGAGTTGCAGCATGGATGTGAATGACCCTTTGGAAGTTCCAGTGGTAAGATGTGATTAGCCTCGAGAAGCCTCAGCGGAAATGGGTCTCATCTCGCCTGGAGGGCAAAACCTCATGGATTTTCTCGAGTTGCGGCAGGTGCTCTCGACTTACGACGGGGACCTCGGGGACCCGCTCTGGTGGCCTCAGGAAAGGCCAGTCCCCATGCGAGTTCCTCGGGGGCCTCTCGGGATTCCTCTCCCATCGATGCCGGGGCCTAAGACCTTGTGAGGAGTCGGGGCTGGAACCTGAGGATTCCTCTCCAGTGCTGACATGGATCTTGGGGTACTTCTGGAGTCTCCCCAGGGGAGTCAGTCCTCGTCTCTAATGCAGGCATGCACTTGCGCTTTCCTCCAGAGCGGTAGCAGCAGTGTCACGAAGTCCGCCGCGTGGATCAAAGGATCAATGGTTTTCCCTCGAGTCTTTCCCACGAGGCGTTCCCACGAGGCTTTCCCACAGGGCTGTCCCACGTGCACACGTGGTGGGAGTCGATCCTCGGCTTGAAAGTCAAGGCAGAGCAGGGAAAACAGGTTCCTCTGGAATGGACTGACACATCTGGGGGTCTCTTGGAATGGTGTCACGACCCTGGAGTTGCTCTCGCCTTTCCTGTGGAGAGCGCCTCCTCTTGAGATGCGACGGGAACGCCGGGAATTCTTTCCCTACGAAACAGGGAAAGGATCCTTCATCTCGAGCTAGGAGGCGGAAACGGGGCTCCCCTGGATGTGTGCGGGACCCTCGTGCTTCCTCTCGAGTGGAGACGGGTATGTCGGGGAACTTCTTGAGTTGCAGCAAGGGTGTGAAGGACCCTTTCGAAGTTCCAGAGGTTAGATGTGATTAGCCTCGAGAAGCCTCAGCGGAAATGGGCCACATCTCGCCTGGAGGGCAAAACCTCCTGGATTTTCACGAGTTGCGGCAAGTGCCCTCGACTTAGGACGGGGAATTCGGGGACCCGCTCTGGTGGCCTCAGGAAAGGCCAGTCCCCATGCGAGTTCCTCGGGGGCCTCTCGGGATTCCTCTCCCGTCGATGCCGGGGCCTAAGACCTTGTGTGGAGTCGGGGCCGGAACCTGAGGATTCCTCTCCAGTACTGACATGGATCTTGGGCTACTTCTGGAGTCTCCCCAGGGGAGTCAGTCCTCGTCTCGAATGCGGGCATGCACTTGCGCTTTCCTCCAGAGCGGTAGCAGCAGTGTCACGCAGTCCGCCGCGTGGATCAAAGGATCTAAGGTTTTCCCTCGAGTCTTTCCCACGAGGCTTTCCCACGAGGCTTTCCCACAGGGCTGTCCCACGTGCGCACGTGTTGGGAGTCGATCCTCGGCTTGAACGTCAAGGCAGTGCAGGGAAAACATGTTCCTCTGGAATGGACTGACACATCTGGGTGACTCTTGGAATGGTGGCACGACCCTGGAGTTCCTCTCGCCTTTCCTGTGGAGAGCGCCTCCTCTTGAGATGCGAAGGAAACGCCGGGAATTCTTTCCCTACCTAACAGGGAAAGGATCCCTCATCTCGAGCTAGGAAGCGGAAACGGGGCTCCCCTGGATGTGTGCGGGACCCTCGTGCTTCCTCTCGAGTGGAGACGGGTATGTCGGGGAACTTCTTGAGTTGCAGCAAGGGTGTGAAGGACCCTTTGGAAGTTCCAGAGATTAGATGTGATTAGCCTGGAGAAGCCTCAGTGGAAATGGGCCTCATCTCGCCGGGAGGGCAAAACCTCCTGGATTTTCACGAGTTGCGGCAGGTGCCCTCGACTTAGGACAGGGAAAACGGGGACCCGCTCTGGTGGCCTCAGGAAAGGCCAGTCCCCATCCGAATTCCTCGGGGGCCTCTCGGGATTCCTCTCCCGTCGATGCCGGGGCCTAAGACCTTGTGTGGAGTCGGGGCCGGAACCTGAGGATTCCTCTCCAGTGCTGACATGGATGTTGGGGTACTTCTGGAGTCTCCCCAGGGGAGTCAGTCCTCGTCTCGAATGCGGGCATACACTTGCGCTTTCCTCCAGAGCGGTAGCAGCAGTGTCACGCAGTCCGCCGCGTGGATCAAAGGATCTATGGTTTTCCCTCGAGTTTTCCCACGAGGCTTTCCCAAGAGGCTTTCCCACAGGGCTGTCCTACGTGCACATGTGGTGGGAGTAGATCCTTCGCTGGAACGTCAAGGCAGTGCAGGGAAAACAGGTTGCTCTGAATTGGACTGACACATCTGGGGGACTCTTGGAATGGTGGCACGACCCTGGAGTTCTTCTCGCCTTTCCTGTGGAGAGCGCCTCCTCTTGAGATGCGACGGAACGCCGGGAATTCTTTCCCTACGAAACAGGGAAAGGATCCCTCATCTCGAGCTAGGAGGCGGAAACGGGGCTCCCCTGGATGTGTGCGGGACCCTCGTGCTTCCTCTCGAGTGGAGACGGGTATGTCGGGGAACTTCTTGAGTTGCAGCAAGGGTGTGAAGGACCCTTTGGAAGTTCCAGTGGTTAGATGTGATTAGCCTAGAGAAGCCTCAGCGGAAATGGGCCTCATCTCGCCTGGATGGCAAAACCTCCTGGATTTTCCAGTTGCGGCAGGTGCTCTCGACTTACGACGGGGACCTCGGGGACCCGCTCTGGTGGCCTCAGGAAAGGCCAGTCCCCATGCGAGTTCCTCGGGGGCCTCTCGGGATTCCTCTCCCGTCGATGCCGGGGCCTAAGACCTTGTGTGGAGTCGGGGCCGGAACCTGAGGATTCCTTTCCAGTGCTGACATGGATCTTGGGGTACTTCTGGAGTCTCCCCAGGGGAGTCAGTCCTCGTCTCGAATGCGGGCATGCACTTGCGCTTTCCTCCAGAGCGGTAGCAGCAGTGTCATGCAGTCCGCCGCGTGGATCAAAGGATCTATGGTTTTCCCTCGAGTCTTTCCCACGAAGCTTTCCCACGAGGCTTTCCCACAGGGCTGTCCCACGTGCACACGTGGTGGGAGTCGATCCTCGGCTTGAACGTCAAATTAGTGCAGGGAAAACAGGTTCCTGTGGAATGGACTGACACATCTGGGGGACTCTTGGAATGGTGGCACGACCCTGGAGTTCCTCTCGCCTTTCCTGTGGAGAGCGCCTCCTCTTGAGATGCGACGGGAACGCCGGGAATTCTTTCCCTACGAAACAGGGAAAGGATCCCTCATCTCGAGCTAGGCTGCGGAAACGGGGCTCCCCTGGATGTGTGCGCGACCCTAGTGCTTCCTCTCGAGTGGAGACGGGTATGTCGGGGAACTTCTTGAGTTGCAGCAAGGATGTGAAGGACCCTTTGGAAGTTCCAGTGGTTAGATGTGATTAGCCTCGAGAAGCCTCAGCGGAAATGGGCCTCATCTCGCCTGGAGGGCAAAACATCATGGATTTTCTCGAGTTGCGGCAGGTGCTCTCGACTTACGACGGGGACCTCAGGGACCCGCTCTGGTGGCCTCAGGAAAGGCCAGTCCCCATGCGAGTTCCTCGGGGGCCTCTCGGGATTCCTCTCCCGTCGATGCCGGGGCCTAAGACCTTGTGTGGAGTCGGGGCCGGAACCTGAGGATTCCTCTCCAGTGCTGACATTTATCTTGGGCTACTTCTGGAGTCTTCCCAGGGGAGTCAGTCCTCGTCTCGAATGTGGGCATGCACTTGCGCTTTCCTCCAGAGCGGTAGCAGCAGTGTCACGCAGTCCGCCGCGTGGATCAAAGATCTATGGTTTTCCCTCGAGTCTTTCCCACGAGGCTTTCCCACGAGGCTTTCCCACAGGGCTGTCCCACGTGCACACGTGGTGGGAGTCGATCCTCGGCTTGAACGTCAAGGCAGTGCAGGAAAAACAGGTTCCTCTGGAATGGACTGACACATCTGGGGGACTCTTGGAATGGTGGCACGACCCAGGAGTTCCTCTCGCCTTTCCTGTGGAGAGCGCCTCCTCTTGAGATGCGACGGGAACGCCGGGAATTCTTTCCCTACGAAACAGTGAAAGGATCCCTCATCTCGAGCTTGGAGGCGGAAAAGGGGCTCCCCTGGATGTGTGCGGGACCCTGGTGCTTCCTCTCGAGTGGAGACGTGTATGTCGGGGAACTTCTTGAGTTGCAGCAAGGGTGTGAAGGACCCTTTGGAAGTTCCAGTGGTTAGATGTGATTAGCCTCGAGAAGCCTCAGCGGAAATGGGCCTCATCACGCCTGGAGGGCAAAACCTCCTGGATTTTCTCGAGTTGCGGCAGGTGCTCTCGACTTACGACGGGGACCTCGGGGACCCTCTCTGGTGGCCTCAGGAAAGGCCAGTCCCCATGCGAGTTCCACGGGGGCCTCTTGGGATTCCTCTCCTGTCGATGCCGGGGCCTAAGACCTTGTGTGGAGTCGGGGCCGGAACCTGAGGATTCCTCTCCAGTGTTGACATGGATCTTGGGTTACTTCTGGAGTCTCCCCAGGGGAGTCAGTCCTCGTCTCGTATGTGGACATGCACTTGCGCTTACCTCCAGAGCGGTATCAGCAGTGTCACGCAGTCCGCCGCGTGGATCAAAGGATCTATGGTTTTCCCTCGAGTCTTTCCCACGAGGCTTTCCCACGAGGCTTTCCCACAGGGCTGTCCCACGTGCACACGTGGTGGGAGTCGATCCTCGGCTTGAACGTCAAATTAGTGCAGGGAAAACAGGTTCCTGTGGAATGGACTGACACATCTGGGGGACTCTTGGAATGGTGGCACGACCCTGGAGTTCCTCTCGCCTTTCCTGTGGAGAGCGCCTCCTCTTGAGATTCGACGGGAACGCCGGGAATTCTTTCCCTACGAAACAGGGAAAGGATCCCTCATCTCGAGCTAGGCGGTGGAAACGGGGCTCCCCTGGATGTGTGCGCGACCCTAGTGCTTCCTCTCAAGTGGAGACGGGTATGTCGGGGAACTTCTTGAGTTGCAGCATGGATGTGAATGACCCTTTGGAAGTTCCAGTGGTAAGATGTGATTAGCCTCGAGAAGCCTCTGCGGAAATGGGTCTCATCTCGCCTGGAGGGCAAAACCTCATGGATTTTCTCGAGTTGCGGCAGGTGCTCTCGACTTACGACGGGGACCTCGGGGACCCGCTCTGGTGGCCTCAGGAAAGGCCAGTCCTCATGCGAGTTCCTCGGGGGCCTCTCGGGATTCCTCTCCCATCGATGCCGGGGCCTAAGACCTTGTGTGGAGTCGGGGCCGGAACCTGAGGATTCCTCTCCAGTGCTGACATGGATCTTGGGGTACTTCTGGAGTCTCCTCAGGGGAGTCAGTCCTCGTCTCTAATGCAGGCATGCACTTGCGCTTTCCTCCAGAGCGGTAGCAGCAGTGTCACGAAGTCCGCCGCGTGGATCAAAGGATCAATGGTTTTCCCTCGAGTCTTTCCCACGAGGCTTTCCCACGAGGCTTTCCCACAGGGCTGTCCCACGTGCACACGTGGTGGGAGTCGATCCTCGGCTTGAAAGTCAAGGCAGAGCAGGGAAAACAGGTTCCTCTGGAATGGACTGACACATCTGGGGGTCTCTTGGAATGGTGTCACGACCCTGGAGTTGCTCTCGCCTTTCCTGTGGAGAGCGCCTCCTCTTGAGATGCGACGGGAACGCCGGGAATTCTTTCCCTACGAAACAGGGAAAGGATCCCTCATCTCGAGCTAGGAGGCGGAAACGGGGCTCCCCTGGATGTGTGCGGGACCCTCGTGCTTCCTCTCGAGTGGAGACGGGTATGTCGGGGAACTTCTTGAGTTGCAGCAAGGGTGTGAAGGACCCTTTGGAAGTTCTAGAGGTTAGATGTGATTAGCCTCGAGAAGCCTCAGCGGAAATGGGCCACATCTCGCCTGGAGGGCAAAACCTCCTGGATTTTCACGAGTTGCGGCAGGTGCCCTCGACTTAGGACGGGGAATTCGGGGACCCGCTCTGGTGGCCTCAGGAAAGGCCAGTCCCCATGCGAGTTCCTCGGGGGCCTCTCGGGATTCCTCTCCCGTCGATTCCGGGGCCTAAGACCTTGTGTGGAGTCGGGGCCGGAACCTGAGGATTCCTCTCCAGTGCTGACATGGATCTTGGGCTACTTCTGGAGTCTCCCAGGGGAGTCAGTCCTCGTCTCGAATGCGGGCATGCACTTGCGCTTTCCTCCAGAGCGGTAGCAGCAGTGTCACGCAGTCCGCCGCGTGGATCAAAGGATCTATGGTTTTCCCTCGAGTCTTTCCCACGAGGCTTTCCCACGAGGCTTTCCCACAGGGCTGTCCCACGTGCACACGTGGTGGGAGTCGATCCTCGGCTTGAACGTCAAGGCAGTGCAGGGAAAACAGGTTCCTCTGGAATGGACTGACACATCTGGGGGACTCTTGGAATGGTGGCACGACCCTGGAGTTCCTCTCGCCTTTCCTGTGGAGAGCGCCTCCTCTTGAGATGCGACGGGAACGCCGGGAATTCTTTCCCTACGAAACAGGGAAAGGATCCCTCATCTCGAGCTAGGAGGCGGAAACGGGGCTCCCCTGGATGTGTGCGGCACCCCACGTGCTTCCTCTCGAGTGGAGACGGGTATGTCGCGGAAATGCTTGAGTTGCAGCAAGGGTGTGAAGGACCCTTTGGAAGTTCCAGTGGTTAGATGTGATTAGCCTCGAGAAGCCTCAGCGGAAATGGGCCTCATCTCGCCTGGAGGGCAAAACCTCCTGGATTTTCTCGAGTTGCGGCAGGTGCTCTCGACTTACGACGGGGACCTCAGGGACCAGCTCTGGTGGCCTCAGGAAAGGCCAGTCCCCATGCGAGTTCCTCGGGGGCCTCTCGGGATTCCTCTCCCGTCGATGCCGGGGCCTAAGACGTTGTGTGGAGTCGGGGCCGTAACCTGAGGATTCCTCTCTAGTGCTGACATGGATCTTGGGGTACTTCAGGAGTCTCCCCAGGGGAGTCAGTCCACGTTTCGAATGCGGGCATGCACTTGGGCTTTCCTCCAGAGCAGTAGCAGCAGTGTCACGCAGTCCGCCGCGTGGATCAAAGGATCTATGTTTTTCCCTCGTGTCTTTCCCACTAGGCTTTCCCACGAGGCTTTCCCACAGGGCTGTCCCACGTGCACACGTGGTGGGAGTCGATCCTCGGCTTGAACGTCAAGGCAGTGCAGGGAAAACAGGTTCCTCTGGAATGGACTGACACATCTGGGGGTCTCTTGGAATGGTGCCACGACCCTGGAGTTCCTCTCGCCTTTCCTGTGGAGAGCGCCTCCTCTTGAGATGCGACGGGAACGCCGGGAATTCTTTCCCTACGAAACAGGGAAAGGATCCCTCATCTCGAGGTAGGAGGCGGAAACGGGGCTCCCCTGGATGTTTGCAGGACCCTCGTGCTTCCTCTCGAGTGGAGACGGGTATGTCGGGGAACTTCTTGAGTTGCAGCAAGGGTGTGAAGGACCCTTTGGAAGTTCGAGTGGTTAGATGTGATTAGCCTCGAGAAGCCTCAGCGGAAATGGGCCTCATCTCGCCTGGAGGGCAAAACCTCCTGGATTTTCTCGAGTTGCTGCAGGTGCTCTCGACTTACGACGGGGACCTCAGGGACCCGCTCTGGTGGCCTCAGGAAAGGCCAGTCCCCATGCGAGTTCCTCGGGGGCCTCTCGGGATTCCTCTCCCGTCGATGCCGGGGCCTAAGACCTTTTGTGGAATCGGGGCCGGAACCTGAGGATTCCTCTCCAGTGCTGACATGGATCTTGGGGTAGTTCTGGAGTCTCCCCAGGGGAGTCAGTCCTCGTCTCGAATGCGGGCATGCACTTGTGCTTTCCTCCAGAGCGGTAGCAGCAGTGTCACTCAGTCCGCCGCCTGGATCAAAGGATCTATGGTTTTCCCTTGAGTCTTTCCCACGAGGCTTTCCCACGTGGCTTTCCCACAGGGCTGTCCCACGTGCACACGTGGTGGGAGTCGATCCTCGGCTTGAAAGTCAAGGCAGTGCGGGGAAAACAGGTTCCTCTGGAATGGACTGACCCATCTGGGGGACTCTTGGAATGGTGGCACGACCCTGGTGTTACTCTCGCCTTTCCTGTGGAGAGCGCCTCCTCTTGAGATGCGACGGGAACGCCGGGAATTCTTTCCCTACGAAACAGGGAAAGGATCCCTCATCTCGAGCTAGGAGGCGGAAACGGGGCTCCCCTGGATGTGTGCGGGACCCCATGTGCTTCTTATCGAGTGGAGACGGGTATGTCGGGGAACTTCTTGAGTTGCAGCAAGGGTGTGAAGGACCCTTTGGAAGTTCCAGTGGTTAGATGTGATTAGCCTCGAGAAGCCTCAGCGGAAATGGGCCTCATCTCGCCTGGAGGGCAAAACCTCCTGGATTTTCTCGAATTGCGGCAGGTGCTATCGACTTACGACGGGGACCTCAGGGACCCGCTCTGGTGGCCTCAGGAAAGGCCAGTCCCCTTGCGAGTTCCTCGGTGGCCTCTTGGGATTCCTCTCCCGTCGATGCTGGGGCCTAAGACATTGTGTGGAGTCGGGGCCGGAACCTGAGGATTCCTCTCCAGTACTGACATGGATCTTGGGGTACTTCTGGAGTCTCCCCAGGGGAGTCAGTCCTCGTCTCGAATGCGGGCATGCACTTGCGCTTTCCTCCAGAGCGGTAGCAGCAGTGTCACACAGTCCGCCGCGTGGATCAAAGGATCTATGGTTTTCCCTCGAGTCTTTCCCACGAGGCTGTCCCTCGAGGCTTTCCCACAGGGCTGTCCCACGTGCACACGTGGTGGGAGTCGATCCTCGGCTTGAACGTCAAGGCAGTTCAGGGAAAACAGGTTCCTCTGGAATGGACTGACACATCTGGGGGACTCTTGGAATGGTGGCACGACCCTGGAGTTCCTCTCGCCTTTCCTGTGGAGAGCGCCTCCTCTTGAGATGCGACGGGAACGCCGGGAATTCTTTCCCTACGAAACAGCGAAAGGATCCCTCATCTCGAGCTAGGAGGCGGAAACGGGGCTCCCCTGGATGTGTGAGGGAACCACGTGCTTCCTCTCGAGTGGAGACGGGTATGTCGGGGAACTTCTTGAGTTGCAGCAAGGGTGTGAAGGACCCTTTGGAAGTTCCAGTGGTTAGACGTGATTAGCCTCGAGAAGCCTCAGCGGAAATGGGCCTCATCTCGCCTGGAGGGCAAAACCTCCTGGATTTTCTCGAGTTGCGGCAGGTGCTCTCGACTTACGACGGGGACCTCAGGGACTCGCTCTGGTGGCCTCAAGAAAGGCCAGTCCCCATGCGAGTTCCTCGGGGGCCTCTCGGGATTCCTCTCCCGTGGATGCCGGGGACTAAGACCTTGTGTGGAGTCGGGGCCGGAACCTGAGGATTCCTCTCCAGTGCTGACATGGATCTTGGGGTACTTCTGGAGTCTCCCCAGCGGAGTCAGTCCTCGTCTCGAATGCGGGCATGCACTTGGGCTTTCCTCCAGAGCGGTAGCAGCAGTGTCATGCAGTCCGCCGCGTGGATCAAAGGATCTATGGTTTTCCCTCGAGTGTTACCCACGAGGCTTTCCCACGAGGCTTTCCCACAGGGCTGTCCCACGTGCACACGTGGTGGAGTCGATCCTCGGCTTGAACGTCAAGGCAGTGCAGGGAAAACAGGTTCCTCTGGAATGGACTGACACATCTGGGGGACTCTTGGAATGGTGGCACGACCCTGGAGTTCCTCTCGCCTTTCCTGTGGAGAGCGCCTCCTCTTGAGATGCGACGGGAACGCCGGGAATTCTTTCCCTACGAAACAGGGAAAGGATCCCTCATCTCGAGCTAGGAGGCGGAAACGGGGCTCCCCTGGATGTGTGCGAGACCCCACGTGCTTCCTTTCGAGTGGAGACGGGTATGTCGGGGAACTTCTTGAGTTGCAGCAAGGGTGTGAAGAACCCTTTGAAAGTTCCAGTGGTTAGATGTGATTAGCCTCGAGAAGCCTCAGCGGAAATGGGCCTCATCTCGCCTGGAGGGCAAAACCTCCTGGATTTTCTCGAGTTGCGGCAGGTGCTCTCGACTTACGACGGGGACCTCAGGGACCCGCTCTGGTGGCCTCAGGAAAGGCCAGTCCCCATGCGAGTTCCTCGGTGGCCTCTCGGTATTCCTCTCCCGTCGATGCCGGGGCCTAAGCCCTTGTGTGGAGTCGGGGCCGGAACCATAGGATTCCTCTCCTGTGCTGACATGGATCATGGGTTACTTCTGGAGTCTCCCCAGGGGAGTCAGTCCTCGTCTCGAATGCGGGCATGCACTTGCGCTTTCCCCCAGAGCGGTAGCAGCAGTGTCACGCAGTCCGCCGCGTGGATCAAAGGATCTATGGTTTTCCCTCGAGTCTTTCCTACGAGGCTTTCCCACGAGGCTTTCCCACAGGGCTGTCCCACGTGCACTCGTGGTGGGAGTCGATCCTCGGCTTGAACGTCAAGGCAGTGCAGGGAAAACAGGTTCCTCTGGAATGGACTGACACATCTGGAGGACTCTTGGAATGGTGGCACGACCCTGGAGTTCCTCGCGCCTTTCCTGTGGAGAGCGCCTCCTCTTGAGATTCGACGGGAACGCCGGGAATTCTTTCCCTACGAAACAGGGAAAGGATCCCTCATCTCGAGCTAGGAGGCGGAAACGGGGCTCCCCTGAATGTGTGCGAGACCCCACGTGCTTCCTTTCGAGTGGAGACGGGTATGTCGGGGAACTTCTTGAGTTGCAGCAAGGGTGTGAAGGACCCTTTGGACGTTCCAGTGGTTAGAAGTCATTAGCCTCGAGAAGCCTCAGCGGAATGGGCCTCATCTCGCCTGGAGGGCAAAACCTCCTGGATTTTCTCGAGTTGCGGCAGGTGCTCTCGACTTACGACGGGGACCTCAGGGACCCGCTCTGGTGGCCTCAGGAAAGGCCAGTCCCCATGCGAGTTCCTCGGGGGCCTCTCGGGATTCCTCTCCCGTGGATGCCGGGGCCTAAGACGTTGTGTGGAGTCGAGGCCGGAACCTGAGGATTCCTCTCCAGTGCTGACATGGATCTTGGGGTACTTCTGGAGTCTCCCCAGGGGAGTCAGTCCTCGTCTCGAATGCGGGCATGCACTTGCGCTTTCCTCCAGAGCGGTAGCAGCAGTGTCACGCAGTCCGCTGCGTGGATCAAAGGATCTATGTTTTTCCCTCGAGTCTTTCCCACGAGGCTTTCCCACGAGGCTTTCCCACAGGGCTGTCCCACGTGCACACGTGGTGGGAGTCGATCCTCGGCTTGAACGTCAGGCAGTGCAGGGAAAACAGGTTCCTCTGGGATGGACTGACACGTCTGGGTGACTCGTGGAATGGTGGCATGACCCTGGAGTTCCTCTTGCCTTTCCTGTGGAGAGCGCCTCCTCTTGAGATTCGACGGGAACGCCGGGAATTCTTTCCCTACGAAACAGGGAAAGGATCCCTCATCTCGAGCTAGGAGGCGGAAACGGGGCTCCCCTGGATGTGTGCGGGACCCTCGTGCTTCCTCTCGAGTGGAGACGGGTATGTCGGGGAACTTCTTGAGTTGCAGCAAGGGTGTGAAGAACCCTTTGGAAGTTCCAGTGGTTAGATGTGATTAGCCTCGAGAAGCCTCAGCGGAAATGGGCCTCATCTCGCCTGGAGGGCAAAACCTCCTGGATTTTCTCGAGTTCCGGCAGGTGCTCTCGACTTACGACGGGGACCTCAGGGACCCGCTCTGGTGGCCTCAGGAAAGGCCAGTCCCCATGCGAGTTCCTCGGGGGCCTCTCGGTATTCCTCTCCCGTCGATGCCGGGGCCTAAGCCCTTGTGTGGAGTCGGGGCCGGAACCATAGGATTCCTCTCCAGTGCTGACATGGATTGGGGTACTTCTGGAGTCTCCCCAGGGGAGTCAGTCCTCGTCTCGAATGCGGGCATGCACTTGCGCTTTCCCCCAGAGCGGTAGCAGCAGTGTCACGCAGTCCGCCTCGTGGATCAAAGGATCTATGCTTTTCCCTCGAGTCTTTCCCACGAGGCTTTCCCACGAGGCTTTCCCACAGGGCTGTCCCACGTGCACACGTGGTGGGAGTCGATCCTCGGCTTGAACGTCAAGACAGTGCAGGGAAAACAGGTGCCTCTGGAATGGACTGACATATCTGGGGGTCTCTTGGAATGGTGCCACGACCCAGGAGTTCCTCGCGCCTTTCCTGTGGAGAGCGCCTCCTCTTGAGATGCGACGGGAACGCCGGGAATTCTTTCCCTAAGAAACAGGGAAAGGATCCCTCATCTCGAGCTAGGAGGCGGAAACGGGGCTCCCCTGGATGTGTGCGGGACCCCACGTGCTTCCTCTCGAGTGGAGACGGGTATGTCGGGGAACTTCTTGAGTTACAGCAAGCGTGTGAAGAACCCTTTGGACGTTCCAGTGGTTAGAAGTCATTAGCCTCGAGAAGCCTCAGCGGAATGGGCCTCATCTCGCCTGGAGGGCAAAACCTCCTGGATTTTCTCGATTTGCGGCAGGTGCTCTCGACTTACGACGGGGACCTCAGGGACCCGCTCTGGAGGCCTCAGGAAAGGCCAGTCCCCATGCGAGTTCCTCGGGGGCATCTCGGTATTCCTCTCCCGTCGATGCCGGGGCCTAAGACCTTGTGTGGAGTCGGGGCCGGAACCTGAGGATTCCTCTCCAGTGCTGACATGGATCTTGGGGTACTTCTGAGGTCTCCCCAGGGGAGTCAGTCCTCGTCTCGAATGCGGGCATGCACTTGCGCTTTCCCCCAGAGCGGTAGCAGCAGTGTCACGCAGTCCGCCGCGTGGATCAAAGGATCTATGCTTTTCCCTCGAGTCTTTCCCACGAGGCTTTCCCACGAGGCTTTCCCACAGGGCTGTCCCACGTGCACACGTGGTGGGAGTCGATCCTCGGCTTGAACGTCAAGACAGTGCAGGGAAAACAGGTGCCTCTGGAATGGACTGACACTTCTGGGGGTCTCTTGGAATGGTGCCACGACCCAGGAGTTCCTCGCACCTTTCCTGTGGAGAGCGCCTCCTCTTGAGATGCGACGGGAACGCCGGGAATTCTTTCCCTACGAAACAGGGAAAGGATCCCTCATCTCGAGCTAGGAGGTGGAAACGGGGCTCCCCTGGATGTGTGCGGGACCCCACGTGCTTCCTCTCGAGTGGAGACGGGTATGTCGCGGACCTGCTTGAGTTGCAGCAAGGGTGTGAAGGACCCTTTGGAAGTTCCAGTGGTTAGATGTGATTAGCCTCGAGAAGCCTCAGCGGAAATGGGCCTCATCTCGCCTGGAGGGCAAAACCTCCTGGATTTTCTTGAGTTGCGGCAGGTGCTCTCGACTTACGACGGGGACCTCAGGGACCCGCTCTGGTGGCCTCAGGAAAGGCCAGTCCCCATGCGAGTTCCTCGGGGGCCTCTCGGGATTCCTCTCCCGTGGATGCCGGGGCCTAAGACGTTGTGTGGAGTCGAGGCCGGAACCTGAGGATTCCTCTCCAGTGCTGACATGGATCTTGGGGTACTTCTGGAGTCTCCCCAGGGGAGTCAGTCCTCGTCTCGAATGCGGGAATGCACTTGCTCTTTCCTCCAGAGCGGTATCAGCAGTGTCACGCAGTCCGCTGCGTGGATCAAAGGATCTATGTTTTTCCCTCGAGTCTTTCCCACGAGGCTTTCCCACGAGGCTTTCCCACAGGGCTGTCCCACGTGCACACGTGGTGGGAGTCGATCCTCGGCTTGAACGTCAGGCAGTGCAGGGAAAACAGGTTCCTCTGGGATGGACTGACACGTCTGGGGGACTCGTGGAATGGTGGCATGACCCTGGAGTTCCTCTTGCCTTTCCTGTGGAGAGCGCCTCCTCTTGAGATTCGACGGGAACCCCGGGAATTCTTTCCCTAGGAAACAGGGAAAGGATCCCTCATCTCGAGCTAGGAGGCGGAAACGGGGCTCCCCTGGATGTGTGCGGGACCCTCGTGCTTCCTCTCGAGTGGAGACGGGTATGTCGGGGAACTTCTTGAGTTGCAGCAAGGGTGTGAAGAACCCTTTGAAAGTTCCAGTGGTTAGATGTGATTAGCCTCGAGAAGCCTCAGCGGAAATGGGCCTCATCTCGCCTGGAGGGCAAAACCTCCTGGATTTTCTCGAGTTGCGGCAGGTGCTCTCGACTTACGACCGGGACCTCAGGGACCCGCTCTGGTGGCCTCAGGAAAGGCCAGTCCCCATGCGAGTTCCTCGGTGGCCTCTCGGTATTCCTCTCCCGTCGATGCCGGGGCCTAAGCCCTTGTGTGGAGTCGGGGCCGGAACCATAGGATTCCTCTCCTGTGCTGACATGGATCTTGGGTTACTTCTGGAGTCTCCCCAGGGGAGTCAGTCCTCGTCTCGAATGCGGGCATGCACTTGCGCTTTCCCCCAGAGCGGTAGCAGCAGTGTCACGCAGTCCGCCGCGTGGATCAAAGGATCTATGCTTTTCCCTCGAGTCTTTCCCACGAGGCTTTCCCACCAGGCTTTCCCACAGGGCTGTCCCTCGTGCACACGTGGTGGGATTCGATCCTCGGCTTGAACGTCAAGGCAGTGCAGGGAAAACAGGTTCCTCTGGAATGGACTGACACATCTGGGGGACTCTTGGAATGGTGGCACGACCCTGGAGTTCCTCTCGCCTTTCCTGTGGAGAGCGCCTCCTCTTGACATGCGACGGGAACGCCGGGAATTCTTTCCCTATGAATCAGGGAAAGGATCCCTCATCTCGATCTAGGAGGCGGAAACGGGGCTCCCCTGGATGTGTGCGAGACCCCACGGGCTTCCTTTCGAGTGGAGACGGGTATGTCGGGGAAATTCTTGAGTTGCAGCAAGGGTGTGAAGGACTCTTTGGAAGTTCCAGTGGTTAGATGTGATTAGCCTCGAGAAGCCTCAGCGGAAATGGGCCTCATCTCGCCTGGAGGGCAAAACCTCCTGGATTTTCTCGAGTTGCGGCAGGCGCTATCGACTTACGACGGGGACCTCAGGGACCCGCTCTGGTGGCCTCAGGAAAGGCCAGTCCCCATGCGATTTCCTCGGGGGCCTCTCGGGATTCCTCTCCCGTCGATGCCGGGGCCTAAGACCTTGTGTGGATTCGGGGCCGGAACCTGAGGATTCCTCTCCAGTGCTGACATGGATCTTGGGGTACTTCTGGAGTCTCCCCAGGGGAGTCAGTCCTCGTCTCGAATGCGGGCATGCATTTGCGCTTTCCTCCAGAGCGGTAGCAGCAGTGTCACGCAGTCCGCCGCGTGGATCAAAGGATCTATGGTTTTCCCTCGAGTATTTCCCACGAGGCTTTCCCACGAGGCTTTCCCACAGGGCTGTCCCACGTGCACACGTGGTGGGAGTCGATCCTCGGCTTGAACGTCAAGGCAGTGCAGGGAAAACAGGTTCCTCTTTAATGAACTGACACATCTGGGGGACTCTTGGAATGGTGGCAGAACCCTGGAGTTCCTCTCGCCTTTCCTGTGGAGAGCGCCTCCTCTTGAGATGCGACGGGAACGCCGGGAATTCTTTCCCTACGAAACAGGGAAAGGATCCCTCATCTCGAGCTAGGAGGCGGAAACGGGGCTCCCCTGGATGTGTGCGGGACCCCACGTGCTTCCTCTCGAGTGGAGACGGGTATGTCCGGGAAGTTCTTGAGTTGCAGCAAGGGTGTGAAGGACCCTTTGGAAGTTCCAGTGGTTAGATGTGATTAGCCTCGAGAAGCCTCAGCGGAAATGGGCCTCAACTCGCCTGGAGGGCAAAACCTCCTGGATTTCCTGGAGTTGCGGCAGGTGCTCTCGACTTAAGACGGGGACCTCAGGGACCCGCTCTGGTTGCCTCAGGAAAGGCCAGTCCCCTTGCGAGTTCCTCGGGGGGCTCTCGGGATTCCTCTCCTGTCGATGCCGGGGCCTAAGACCTTGTGTGGAGTCGGGGCCGGAACCTGAGGATTCCTCTCCAGTGCTGACATGGATCTTGGGGTACTTCTGGAGTCTCCCCAGGGGAGTCAGTCCTCGCCTCCAATGCGGGCATGCACTTGCGCTTTCCTCCAGAGCGGTAGCAGCAGTGTCACGCAGTCCGCCGCGTGGATCAAAGGATCTATGGTTTTCCCTCGAGTCTTTCCCACGAGGCTTTCCCACGAGGCTTTCCCACAGGGCTGTCCCATGTGCACAAGTGCTGGGAGTCGATCCTCGGCTTGAACGTCAGGCAGTGCAGGGAAAACAGGTTCCTCTGGAATGGACTGACACGTCTGGGGGACTCGTGGAATGGTGGCATGACCCTGGAGTTCCTCTCGCCTTTCCTGTGGAGAGCGCCTCCTATTGAGTTGCGACGGGAACGCCGGGAATTCTTTCCCTATGAATCAGGGAAAGGATCCCTCATCTCGATCTAGGAGGCGGAAACGGGGCTCCCCTGGATGTGTGCGAGACCCCACGGGCTTCCTTTCGAGTGGAGACGGGTATGTCGGGGAAATTCTTGAGTTGCAGCAACGGTGTGAAGGACCCTTTGGAAGTTCCAGTGGTTAGATGTGATTAGCCTCGAGAAGCCTCAGCGGAAATGGGCCTCATCTCGCCTGGAGGGCAAAACCTCCTGGATTTTCTCGAGTTGCGGCAGGCGCTATCGACTTACGACGGGGACCTCAGGGACCCTCTCTGGTGGCCTCAGGAAAGGCCAGTCCCCATGCGAGTTCCTCGGGGGCCTCTCGGGATTCCTCTCCCGTCGATGCCGGGGCCTAAGACCTTGTGTGGATTCGGGGCCGGAACCTGAGGATTCCTCTCCAGTGCTGACATGGATCTTGGGGTACTTCTGGAGTCTCCCCAGGGGAGTCAGTCCTCGTCTCGAATGCGGGCATGCATTTGCGCTTTCCTCCAGAGCGGTAGCAGCAGTGTCACGCAGTCCGCCGCGTGGATCAAAGGATCTATGGTTTTCCCTCGAGTATTTCCCACGAGGCTTTCCCACGAGGCTTTCCCACAGGGCTGTCCCACGTGCACACGTGGTGGGAGTCGATCCTCGGCTTGAACGTCAAGGCAGTGCAGGGAAAACAGGTTCCTCTGGAATGGACTGACACATCTGGGGGACTCTTGGAATGGTGGCAGAACCCTGGAGTTCCTCTCGCCTTTCCTGTGGAGAGCGCCTCCTCTTGAGATGCGACGGGAACGCCGGGAATTCTTTCCCTACGAAACAGGGAAAGGATCCCTCATCTCGAGCTAGGAGGCGGAAACGGGGCTCCCCTGGATGTGTGCGGGACCCCACGTGCTTCCTCTCGAGTGGAGACGGGTATGTCCGGGAAGTTCTTGAGTTGCAGCAAGGGTGTGAAGGACCCTTTGGAAGTTCCAGTGGTTAGATGTGATTAGCCTCGAGAAGCCTCAGCGGAAATGGGCCTCAACTCGCCTGGAGGGCAAAACCTCCTGGATTTCCTGGAGTTGCAGCAGGTGATCTCGACTTAAGACGGGGACCTCAGGGACCCGCTCTGGTTGCCTCAGGAAAGGCCAGTCCCCTTGCGAGTTCCTCGGGGGGCTCTCGGGATTCCTCTCCTGTCGATGCCGGGGCCTAAGACCTTGTGTGGAGTCGGGGCCGGAACCTGAGGATTCCTCTCCAGTGCTGACATGGATCTTGGGGTACTTCTGGAGTCTCCCCAGGGGAGTCAGTCCTCGCCTCCAATGCGGGCATGCACTTGCGCTTTCCTCCAGAGCGGTAGCAGCAGTGTCACGCAGTCCGCCGCGTGGATCAAAGGATCTATGGTTTTCCCTCGAGTCTTTCCCACGAGGCTTTCCCACGAGGCTTTCCCACAGGGCTGTCCCATGTGCACAAGTGCTGGGAGTCGATCCTCGGCTTGAACGTCAGGCAGTGCAGGGAAAACAGGTTCCTCTGGAATGGACTGACACGTCTGGGGGACTCGTGGAATGGTGGCATGACCCTGGAGTTCCTCTCGCCTTTCCTGTGGAGAGCGCCTCCTCTTGAGATGCGACGGCAACGCCGGGAATTCTTTCCCTACGAAACAGGGAAATGATCCCTCATCTCGAGCTAGGAGGCGGAAACGGGGCTCCCCTGGATGTGTGCGCGACCCTCGTGCTTCCTCTCGAGTGGAGACGGGTATGTCGGGGAACTTCTTGAGTTGCAGCAAGGGTGTGAAGGACCCTTTGGAAGTTCCAGTGGTTAGATGTGATTAGCCTCGAGAAGCCTCAGCGGAAATGGGCCTCATCTCGCCTGGAGGGCAAAACCTCCTGGATTTTCTCGAGTTGCGGCAGGTGCTCTCGACTTACTACGGGGACCTCAGGGACCCGCTGTGATGGCCTCAGGAAAGGACAGTCCCCATGCGAGTTCCTCGGGGGCCTCTCGGGATTCCTCTCCTGTCGATGCCGGGGCCTAAGACCTTGTGTGGAATCGGGGCCGGAACCTGAGGATTCCTCTCCAGTGCTGACATGGATCTTGGGGTACTTCTGGAGTCTCCCCAGGGGAGTCAGTCCTCGTCTCGAATGGGGGCATGCACTTGCGCTTTCCTCCAGAGCGGTAGCAGCAGTGTCACGCAGTCCGCCGCGTGGATCAAAGGATCTATGGTTTTCCCTCGAGTCTTTCCCACGAGGCTTTCCCACGAGGCTTTCCCACAGTGCTGTCCCACGTGCACACGTGGTGGGAGTCGATCCTCGGCTTGAACGTCAAGGCAGTGCAGGGAAAACAGGTTCCTCTGGAATGAACTGACACATTTGGGGGTCTCTTAGAATGGTGGCACAACCCTGGATTTCCTCTCGCCTTTCCTGTGTAGAGCGCCTCCTCTTGAGATGCGACGGGAACGCCGGGAATTCTTTCCCTACGAAACAGGGAAAGGATCCCTCATCTCGAGCTTGGAGGCGGAAACGGGGCTCCCCTGGATGTGTGCGGGACCCCACGTGCTTCCTCTCGAGTGGAGACGGGTATGTCTTGGAAATGCTTGAGTTGCAGCAAGGGTGTGAAGGACCCTTTGGAAGTTCCAGTGGTTAGATGTGATTAGCCTCGAGAAGCCTCAGCGGAAATGGGCCTCAACTCGCCTGGAGGGCAAAACCTCCTGGATTTCCTGGAGTTGCGGCAGGTGCTCTCGACTTATGACGGGGACCTCAGGGACCCGTTCTGGTTGCCTCAGGAAAGGCCAGTCCCCTTGCGAGTTCCTCGGGGGGCTCTCGGGATTCCTCTCCCGTCGATGCCGGGGCCTAAGACCTTGTGTGGAGTCGGGGCCGGAACCTGAGTATTCCTCTCCAGTGCTGACATGGATCTTGGGGTACTTCTGGAGTCTCCCCAGGGGAGTCAGTCCTCGCCTCCAATGCGGGCATGCACTTGTGCTTTCCTCCAGAGCGGTAGCAGCAGTGTCACGCAGTCCGCCGCGTGGATCAAAGGATCTATGTTTTTCCCTCGTGTCTTTCCCACTAGGCTTTCCCACGAGGCTTTCCCACAGGGCTGTCCCACGTGCACACGTGGTGGGAGTCGATCCTCGGCTTGAACGTCAAGGCAGTGCAGGGAAAACAGGTTCCTCTGGAATGGACTGACACATCTGGGGGACTCTTGGAATGGTGGCACGACCCTGGAGTTCCTCTCGCCTTTCCTGTGGAGAGCGCCTCCTCTTGAGATGCGACGGGAACGCCGGGAATTCTTTCCCTACGAAACAGGGAAAGGATCCCTCATCTCGAGGTAGGAGGCGGAAACGGGGCTCCCCTGGATGTGTGCAGGACCCTCGTGCTTCCTCTCGAGTGGAGACGGGTATGTCGGGGAACTTCTTGAGTTGCAGCAAGGGTGTGAAGGACCCTTTGGACGTTCCAGTGGTTAGAAGTCATTAGCCTCGAGAAGCCTCAGCGGAATGGGCCTCATCTCGCCTGGAGGGCAAAACCTCCTGGATTTTCTCGATTTGCGGCAGGTGCTCTCGACTTACGACGGGGACCTCAGGGACCCGCTCTGGAGGCCTCAGGAAAGGCCAGTCCCCATGCGAGTTCCTCGGGGGCCTCTCGGTATTCCTCTCCCGTCGATGCCGGGGCCTAAGACCTTGTGTGGAGTCGGGGCCGGAACCTGAGGATTCCTCTCCAGTGCTGACATGGATCTTGGGGTACTTCTGGAGTCTCCCCAGGGGAGTCAGTCCTCGTCTCGAATGCGGGCATGCACTTGCGCTTTCCCCCAGAGCGGTAGCAGCAGTGTCACGCAGTCCGCCGCGTGGATCAAAAGATCTATGCTTTTCCCTCGAGTCTTTCCCACGAGGCTTTCCCACGAGGCTTTCCCACAGGGCTGTCCCACGTGCACACGTGGTGGGAGTCGATCCTCGGCTTGAACGTCAAGACAGTGCAGGGAAAACAGGTGCCTCTGGAATGGACTGACACATCTGGGGGTCTCTTGGAATGGTGCCACGACCCAGGAGTTCCTCGCGCCTTTCCTGTGGAGAGCGCCTCCTCTTGAGATGCGACGGGAACGCCGGGAATTCTTTCCCTACTAAACGGGGAAAGGATCCCTCATCTCGAGCTAGGAGGTGGAAACGGGGCTCCCCTGGATGTGTGCGGGACCCCACGTGCTTCCTCTCGAGTGGAGACGGGTATGTCGCGGAACTGCTTGAGTTGCAGCAAGGGTGTGAAGGACCCTTGGGAAGTTCCAGTGGTTAGATGTGATTAGCCTCGAGAAGCCTCAGCGGAAATGGGCCTCATCTCGCCTGGAGGGCAAAACCTCCTGGATTTTCTTGAGTTGCGGCAGGTGCTCTCGACTTACGACGGGGACCTCTGGGACCCGCTCTGGTGGCCTCAGGAAAGGCCAGTCCCCATGCGAGTTCCTCGGGGGCCTCTCGGGATTCCTCTCCCGTTGATGCCGGGGCCTAAGACCTTGTGTGGAGTCGAGGCCCGAACCTGAGGATTCCTCTCCAGTGCTGACATGGATCTTGGGGTACTTCTGGAATCTCCCCAGGGGAGTCAGTCCTCGTCTCGTATGCGGGCATGCACTTGCGCTTTCCTCCAGAGAGGTAGCAGCAGTGTCACGCAGTCCGCTGCGTGGATCAAAGGATCTATGGTTTTCCCTCGAGTCTTTCCCACGAGGCTTTCCCACGAGGCTTTCCCACAGGGCTGTCCCATGTGCACAAGTGCTGGGAGTCGATCCTCGGCTTGAACGTCAGGCAGTGCAGGGAAAACAGGTTCCTCTGGAATGGACTGACACGTCTGGGGGACTCGTGGAATGGTGGCATGACCCTGGAGTTCCTCTCGCCATTCCTGTGGAGAGCGCCTCCTCTTGAGATGCGACGGGAACGCCGGGAATTCTTTCCCTACGAAACAGGGAAAGGATCCCTCATCTCGAGCTAGGAGGCGGAAACGGGGCTCCCCTGGATGTGTGCGCGACCCTCGTGCTTCCTCTCGAGTGGAGACGGGTATGTCGGGGAACTTCTTGAGTTGCAGCAAGGGTGTGAAGGACCCTTTGGAAGTTCCAGTGGTTAGATGTGATTAGCCTCGAGAAGCCTCAGCGGAAATGGGCCTCATCTCGCCTGGAGGGCAAAACCTCCTGGATTTTCTCGAGTTGCGGCAGGTGCTCTCGACTTACGGCGGGGACCTCGGGGACCCGCTCTGGTGGCCTCAGGAAAGGCCAGTCCCCATGCGAGTTCCTCGGGGGCCTCTTGGGATACCTCTCCCGTCGATGCCGGGGCCTAAGACCTTGTGTGGAGTCGAGGCCGGAACCTGAGGATTCGTCCCAGTGCTGACATGGATCTTGGGGTACTTCTGGAGTCTCCCCAGGGGAGTCAGTCCTCGTCTCGAATGCGGGCATGCACTTGCGCTTTCCTCCAGAGCGGTAGCAGCAGTGTCACGCAGTCCGCCGCGTGGATCAACGGATCTATGTTTTTCCCTCGAGTCTTTCCCACGAGGCTTTCCCACGAGGCTTTCCCACAGGGCTGTCCCACGTGCACACGTGGTGGGAGTCGATCCTCGGCTTGAACGTCAAGGCAGTGCAGGGAAAACAGGTTCCTCTGGAATGGACTGACACATCTGGGGGACTCTTGGAATGGTGGCACGACCCTGGAGTTCCTCTCGCCTTTCCTGTGGAGAGCGCCTCCTCTTGAGATGCGACGGGAACGCCGGGAATTCTTTCCCTACGAAACAGGGGAAGGATCCCTCATCTCGAGCTAGGAGGCGGAAACGGGGCTCCCCTGGATGTGTGCGAGACCCCACGTGCTTCCTCTCGAGTGGAGACGGGTATGTCGGGGAACTTCTTGAGTTGCAGCAAGGGTGTGAAGGACCCTTTGGAAGTTCCAGTGGTTAGACGTGATTAGCCTCGAGAAGCCTCAGCGGAAATGGGCCTCATCTCGCCTGGAGGGCAAAACCTCCTGGATTTTCTCGAGTTGCGGCAGGTGCTCTCGACTTACGACGGGGACCTCAGGGACTCGCTCTGGTGGCCTCAAGAAAGGCCAGTCTCCATGCGAGTTCCTCGGGGGCCTCTCGGGATTCCTCTCCCGTCAATGCCGGGGACTAAGACCTTGTGTGGAGTCGGGGCCGGAACCTGAGGATTCCTCTCCAGTGCTGACATGGATCTTGGGGTACTTCTGGAGTCTCCCCAGCGGAGTCAGTCCTCGTCTCGAATGCGGGCATGCACTTGGGCTTTCCTCCAGAGCGGTAGCAGCAGTGTCATGCAGTCCGCCGCGTGGATCAAAGGATCTATGGTTTTCCCTCGAGTGTTACCCACGAGGCTTTCCCACGAGGCTTTCCCACAGGGCTGTCCCACGTGCACACGTGGTGGGAGTCGATCCTCGGCTTGAACGTCAAGGCAGTGCAGGGAAAACAGGTTCCTCTGGAATGGACTGACACATCTGGGGGACTCTTGGAATGGTGGCACGACCCTGGAGTTCCTCTCGCCTTTCCTGTGGAGAGCGCCTCCTCTTGAGATGCGACGGGAACGCCGGGAATTCTTTCCCTACGAAACAGGGAAAGGATCCCTCATCTCGAGCTAGGAGGCGGAAACGGGGCTCCCCTGGATGTGTGCGAGACCCCACGTGCTTCCTTTCGAGTGGAGACGGGTATGTCGGGGAACTTCTTGAGTTGCAGCAAGGGTGTGAAGGACCCTTTGGACGTTCCAGTTGTTAGAAGTCTTTAGCCTCGAGAAGCCTCAGTGGAAATGGGCCTCATCTCGCCTGGAGGGCAAAACCTCCTGGATTTTCTCGAGTTGCGGCAGGTGCTCTCGACTTACGGCGGGGACCTCAGGGACCCGCTCTGGTGGCCTCAGGAAAGGCCAGTCCCCATGCGAGTTCCTCGGGGGCCTCTCGGGATTCCTCTCCCGTCGATGCCGGGGCCTAAGACCTTGTGTGGAGTCGAGGCCGGAACCTGAGGATTCGTCTCCAGTGCTGACATGGATCTTGGGGTACTTCTGGAGTCTCCCCAGGGGAGTCAGTCCTCGTCTCGAATGCGGGCATGCACTTGCGCTTTCCTCAAGAGCGGTAGCAGCAGTGTCAAGCAGTCCGCCGCGTGGATCAAAGGATCTATGCTTTTCCCTCGAGGCTTTCCCACGAGGCTTCCCACGAGGCTTTCCCACAGGGCTGTCCCACGTGCACACGTGGTGGGAGTCGATCCTCGGCTTGAACGTCAAGGCAGTGCAGGGAAAACAGGTTCCTCTGGAATGGACTGACACATCTGGGGGACTCTTGGAATGGTGGCACGACCCTGGAGGTCCTCTCGCCGTTCCTGTGGAGAGCGTCTCCTCTTGAGATGCGACGGGAACGCCGGGAATTCTTTCCCTACGAAACAGGGGAAGGATCCCTCATCTCGAGCTAGGAGGCGGAAACGGGGCTCCCCTGGATGTGTGCGAGACCCCACGTGCTTCCTCTCGAGTGGAGACGGGTATGTCGGGGAACTTCTTGAGTTGCAGCAAGGGTGTGAAGGACCCTTTGGAAGTTCCAGTGGTTAGACGTGATTAGCCTCGAGAAGCCTCAGCGGAAATGGGCCTCATCTCGCCTGGAGGGCAAAACCTCCTGGATTTTCTCGAGTTGCGGCAGGTGCTCTCGACTTACGACGGGGACCTCAGGGACCCGCTGTGATGGCCTCAGGAAAGGACAGTCCCCATGCGAGTTCCTCGGGGGCCTCTCGGGATTCCTCTCCTGTCGATGCCGGGGCCTAAGACCTTGTGTGGAATCGGGGCCGGAACCTGAGGATTCCTCTCCAGTGCTGACATGGATCTTGGGGTACTTCTGGAGTCTCCCCAGGGGAGTCAGTCCTCGTCTCGAATGGGGGCATGCACTTGCGCTTTCCTCCAGAGCGGTAGCAGCAGTGTCACGCAGTCCGCCGCGTGGATCAAAGGATCTATGGTTTTCCCTCGAGTCTTTCCCACGAGGCTTTCCCACGAGGCTTTCCCACAGTGCTGTCCCACGTGCACACGTGGTGGGAGTCGATCCTCGGCTTGAACGTCAAGGCAGTGCAGGGAAAACAGGTTCCTCTGGAATGAACTGACACATTTGGGGGTCTCTTAGAATGGTGGCACAACCCTGGAATTCCTCTCGCCTTTCCTGTGTAGAGCGCTTCCTCTTGAGATGCGACGGGAACGCCGGGAATTCTTTCCCTACGAAACAGGGAAAGGATCCCTCATCTCGAGCTTGGAGGCGGAAACGGGGCTCCCCTGGATGTGTGCGGGACCCCACGTGCTTCCTCTCGAGTGGAGACGGGTATGTCGCGGAAATGCTTGAGTTGCAGCAAGGGTGTGAAGGACCCTTTGGAAGTTCCAGTGGTTAGATGTGATTAGCCTCGAGAAGCCTCAGCGGAAATGGGCCTCAACTCGCCTGGAGGGCAAAACCTCCTGGATTTCCTGGAGTTGCGGCAGGTGCTCTCGACTTATGACGGGGACCTCAGGGACCCGCTCTGGTTGCCTCAGGAAAGGCCAGTCCCCTTGCGAGTTCCTCGGGGGGCTCTCGGGATTCCTCTCCCGTCGATGCCGGGGCCTAAGACCTTGTGTGGAGTCGGGGCCGGAACCTGAGTATTCCTCTCCAGTGCTGACATGGATCTTGGGGTACTTCATGAGTCTCCCCAGGGGAGTCAGTCCTCGCCTCCAATGCGGGCATGCACTTGCGCTTTCCTCCAGAGCGGTAGCAGCAGTGTCACGCAGTCCGCCGCGTGGATCAAAGGATCTATGTTTTTCCCTCGTGTCTTTCCCACCAGGCTTTCCCACGAGGCTTTCCCACAGGGCTTTCCCACGTGCACACGTTGTGGGAGTCGATCCTCGGCTTGAACGTCAAGGCAGTGCAGGGAAAACAGGTTCCTCTGGAATGGACTGACACATCTGGGGGACTCTTGGAATGGTGGCACGACCCTGGAGTTCCTCTCGCCTTTCCTGTGGAGAGCGCCTCCTCTTGAGATGCGACGGGAACGCCGGGAATTCTTTCCCTACGAAACAGGGAAAGGATCCCTCATCTCGAGGTAAGAGGCGGAAACGGGGCTCCCCTGGATGTGTGCAGGACCCTCGTGCTTCCTCTCGAGTGGAGACGGGTATGTCGGGGAACTTCTTGAGTTGCAGCAAGGGTGTGAAGGACCCTTTGGACGTTCCAGTGGTTAGAAGTCATTAGCCTCGAGAAGCCTCAGCGGAATGGGCCTCATCTCGCCTGGAGGGCAAAACCTCCTGGATTTTCTTGAGTTGCGGCAGGTGCTCTCGACTTACGACGGGGACCTCTGGGACCCGCTCTGGTGGCCTCAGGAAAGGCCAGTCCCCATGCGAGTTCCTCGGGGGCCTCTCGGGATTCCTCTCCCGTTGATGCCGGGGCCTAAGACCTTGTGTGGAGTCGAGGCCCGAACCTGAGGATTCCTCTCCAGTGCTGACATGGATCTTGGGGTACTTCTGGAATCTCCCCAGGGGAGTCAGTCCTCGTCTCGAATGCGGGCATGCACTTGAGCTTTCCTCCAGAGAGGTAGCAGCAGTGTCACGCAGTCCGCTGCGTGGATCAAAGGATCTATGTTTTTCCCTCGAGTCTTTCCCACGAGGCTTTCCCACGAGGCTTTCCCACAGGGCTGTCCCATGTGCACAAGTGCTGGGAGTCGATCCTCGGCTTGAACGTCAGGCAGTGCAGGGAAAACAGGTTCCTCTGGAATGGACTGACACGTCTGGGGGACTCGTGGAATGGTGGCATGACCCTGGAGTTCCTCTCGCCTTTCCTGTGGAGAGCGCCTCCTCTTGAGATGCGACGGGAACGCCGGGAATTCTTTCCCTACGAAACAGGGAAAGGATCCCTCATCTCGAGCTAGGAGGCGGAAACGGGGCTCCCCTGGATGTGTGCGCGACCCTCGTGCTTCCTCTCGAGTGGAGACGGGTATGTCGGGGAACTTCTTGAGTTGCAGCAAGGGTGTGAAGGACCCTTTGGAAGTTCCAGTGGTTAGATGTGATTAGCCTCGAGAAGCCTCAGCGGAAATGGGCCTCATCTCGCCTGGAGGGCAAAACCTCCTGGATTTTCTCGAGTTGCGGCAGGTGCTCTCGACTTACGGCGGGGACCTCGGGGACCCGCTCTGGTGGCCTCAGGAAAGGCCAGTCCCCATGCGAGTTCCTCGGGGGCCTCTCGGGATTCCTCTCCCGTCGATGCCGGGGCCTAAGACCTTGTGTGGAGTCGAGGCCGGAACCTGAGGATTCGTCTCCAGTGCTGACATGGATCTTGGGGTACTTCTGGAGTCTCCCCAGGGGAGTCAGTCCTCGTCTCGAATGCGGGCATGCACTTGCGCTTTCCTCCAGAGCGGTAGCAGCAGTGTCACGCAGTCCGCCGCGTGGATCAACGGATCTATGTTTTTCCCTCGAGTCTTTCCCACGAGGCTTTCCCACGAGGCTTTCCCACAGCGCTGTCCCACGTGCACACGTGGTGGGAGTCGATCCTCGGCTTGAACGTCAAGGCAGTGCAGGGAAAACAGGTTCCTCTGGAATGGACTGACACATCTGGGGGACTCTTGGAATGGTGGCACGACCCTGGAGTTCCTCTCGCCTTTCCTGTGGAGAGCGCCTCCTCATGAGATGCGACGGGAACCCCGGGAATTCTTTCCCTATGAATCAGGGAAAGGATCCCTCATCTCGATCTAGGAGGCGGAAACGGGGCTCCCCTGGATGTGTGCGGGACCCCACGGGCTTCCTTTCGAGTGGAGACGGGTATGTCGGGGAAATTCTTGAGTTGAAGCAAGGGTGTGAAGGACCCTTTGGAAGTTCCAGTGGTTAGATGTGATTAGCCTCGAGAAGCCTCAGCGGAAATGGGCCTCATCTCGCCTGGAGGGCAAAACCTCCTGGATTTCCTCGAGTTGCGGCAGGTGCTCTCGACTTACGACGGGGACCTCAGGGACCCGCTCTGGTGGCCTCAGGAAAGGCCAGTCCCCATGCGAGTTCCTCGGGGGCCTCTCGGGATTCCTCTCCCGTCGATGCCGGGGCCTAAGACCTTGTGTTGAGTTGGGGCCGGAACCTGAGGATTCCTCTCCAGTGCTGACATGGATCTTGGGGTACTTCTGGAGTCTCCCCAGGGGAGTCAGTCCTCGTCTCGAATGCGGGCATGCACTTGCGCTTTCCTCCAGAGCGGTAGCAGCAGTGTCACGCAGTCCGCCGCGTGGATCAAAGGATCTATGGTTTTCCCTCGAGTCTTTCCCACGAGGCTTCCCACGAGGCTTTCCCACAGGGCTGTCCCACGTGCACACGTGGTGGGAGTCGATCCTCGGCTTGAACGTCAAGGCAGTGCAGGGAAAACAGGTTCCTCTGGAATGGACTGACACATCTGGGGGACTCTTGGAATGGTGGCACGACCCTGGAGGTCCTCTCGCCGTTCCTGTGGAGAGCGCCTCCTCTTGAGATGCGACGGGAACGCCGGGAATTCTTTCCCTACGAAACAGGGGAAGGATCCCTCATCTCGAGCTAGGGGGCGGAAACGGGGCTCCCCTGGATGTGTGCGAGACCCCACGTGCTTCCTCTCGAGTGGAGACGGGTATGTCGGGGAACTTCTTGAGTTGCAGCAAGGGTGTGAAGGACCCTTTGGAAGTTCCAGTGGTTAGACGTGATTAGCCTCGAGAAGCCTCAGCGGAAATGGGCCTCATCTCGCCTGGAGGGCAAAACCTCCTGGATTTTCTCGAGTTGCGGCAGGTGCTCTCGACTTACGACGGGGACCTCAGGGACTCGCTCTGGTGGCCTCAAGAAAGGCCAGTCTCCATGCGAGTTCCTCGGGGGCCTCTCGGGATTCCTCTCCCGTCAATGCCGGGGACTAAGACCTTGTGTGGAGTCGGGGCCGGAACCTGAGGATTCCTCTCCAGTGCTGACATGGATCTTGGGGTACTTCTGGAGTCTCCCCAGCGGAGTCAGTCCTCGTCTCGAATGCGGGCATGCACTTGGGCTTTCCTCCAGAGCGGTAGCAGCAGTGTCATGCAGTCCGCCGCGTGGATCAAAGGATCTATGGTTTTCCCTCGAGTGTTACCCACGAGGCTTTCCCACGAGGCTTTCCCACAGGGCTGTCCCACGTGCACACGTGGTGGGAGTCGATCCTCGGCTTGAACGTCAAGGCAGTGCAGGGAAAACAGGTTCCTCTGGAATGGACTGACACATCTGGGGGACTCTTGGAATGGTGGCACGACCCTGGAGTTCCTCTCGCCTTTCCTGTGGAGAGCGCCTCCTCTTGAGATGCGACGGGAACGCCGGGAATTCTTTCCCTACGAAACAGGGAAAGGATCCCTCATCTCGAGCTAGGAGGAGGAAACGGGGCTCCCCTGGATGTGTGCGAGACCCCACGTGCTTCCTTTCGAGTGGAGACGGGTATGTCGGGGAACTTCTTGAGTTGCAGCAAGGGTGTGAAGGACCCTTTGGACGTTCCAGTTGTTAGAAGTCTTTAGCCTCGAGAAGCCTCAGTGGAAATGGGCCTCATCTCGCCTGGAGGGCAAAACCTCCTGGATTTTCTCGAGTTGCGGCAGGTGCTCTCGACTTACGACGGGGACCTCAGGGACCCGCTGTGGTGGCCTCAGGAAAGGACAGTCCCCATGCGAGTTCCTCGGGGGCCTCTCGGGATTCCTCTCCTGTCGATGCCGGGGCCTAAGACCTTGTGTGGAATCGGGGCCGGAACCTGAGGATTCCTCTCCAGTGCTGACATGGATCTTGGGGTACTTCTGGAGTCTCCCCAGGGGAGTCAGTCCTCGTCTCGAATGGGGGCATGCACTTGCGCTTTCCTCCAGAGCGGTAGCAGCAGTGTCACGCAGTCCGCCGCGTGGATCAAAGGATCTATGGTTTTCCCTCGAGTCTTTCCCACGAGGCTTTCCCACGAGGCTTTCCCACAGTGCTGTCCCACGTGCACACGTGGTGGGAGTCGATCCTCGGCTTGAACGTCAAGGCAGTGCAGGGAAAACAGGTTCCTCTGGAATGAACTGACACATTTGGGGGTCTCTTAGAATGGTGGCACAACCCTGGATTTCCTCTCGCCTTTCCTGTGTAGAGCGCCTCCTCTTGAGATGCGACGGGAACGCCGGGAATTCTTTCCCTACGAAACACGGAAAGGATCCCTCATCTCGAGCTTGGAGGCGGAAACGGGGCTCCCCTGGATGTGTGCGGGACCCCACGTGCTTCCTCTCGAGTGGAGACGGGTATGTCGCGGAAATGCTTGAGTTGCAGCAAGGGTGTGAAGGACCCTTTGGAAGTTCCAGTGGTTAGATGTGATTAGCCTCGAGAAGCCTCAGCGGAAATGGGCCTCAACTCGCCTGGAGGGCAAAACCTCCTGGATTTCCTGGAGTTGCGGCAGGTGCTCTCGACTTACGACGGGGACCTCAGGGACCCGCTCTGGTTGCCTCAGGAAAGGCCAGTCCCCTTGCGAGTTCCTCGGGGGGCTCTCGGGATTCCTCTCCCGTCGATGCCGGGGCCTAAGACCTTGTGTGGAGTCGGGGCCGGAACCTGAGGATTCCTCTCCAGTGCTGACATGGATCTTGGGGTACTTCTGGAGTCTCCCCAGGGGAGTCAGTCCTCGCCTCCAATGCGGGCATGCACTTGCGCTTTCCTCCAGAGCGGTAGCAGCAGTGTCACGCAGTCCGCCGCGTGGATCAAAGGATCTATGGTTTTCCCTCGAGTCTTTCCCACGAGGCTTTCCCACAAGGCTTTCCCACAGGGTTGTCCCACGTGCACTCGTGGTGGGAGTCGATCCTCGGCTTGAACGTCAAGGCAGTGCAGGGAAAACAGGTTCCTCTGGAATGGACTGACACATCTGGAGGACTCTTGGAATGGTGGCACGACCCTGGAGTTCCTCGCGCCTTTCCTGTGGAGAGCGCCTCCTCTTGAGATTCGACGGGAACGCCGGGAATTCTTTCCCTACGAAACAGGGAAAGGATCCCTCATCTCGAGCTAGGAGGCGGAAACGGGGCTCCCCTGGATGTGTGCGAGACCCCACGTGCTTCCTTTCGAGTGGAGACGGGTATGTCGGGGAACTTCTTGAGTTGCAGCAAGGGTGTGAAGGACCCTTTGGACGTTCCAGTGGTTAGAAGTCATTAGCCTCGAGAAGCCTCAGCGGAATGGGCCTCATCTCGCCTGGAGGGCAAAACCTCCTGGATTTTCTCGAGTTGCGGCAGGTGCTCTCGACTTACGACGGGGACCTCAGGGACCCGCTCTGGTGGCCTCAGGAAAGGCCAGTCCCCATGCGAGTTCCTCGGGGGCCTCTCGGGATTCCTCTCCCGTGGATGCCGGGGCCTAAGACGTTGTGTGGAGTCGAGGCCGGAACCTGAGGATTCCTCTCCAGTGCTGACATGGATCTTGGGGTACTTCTGGAGTCTCCCCAGGGGAGTCAGTCCTCGTCTCGAATGCGGGTATGCACTTGCGCTTTCCTCCAGAGCGGTAGCAGCAGTGTCACGCAGTCCGCTGCGTGGATCAAAGGATCTATGTTTTTCCCTCGAGTCTTTCCCACGAGGCTTTCCCACGAGGTTTTCCCACAGGGCTGTCCCACGTGCACACGTGGTGGGAGTCGATCCTCGGCTTGAACGTCAGGCAGTGCAGGGAAAACAGGTTCCTCTGGGATGGACTGACACGTCTGGGGGACTCGTGGAATGGTGGCATGACCCTGGAGTTCCTCTTGCCTTTCCTGTGGAGAGCGCCTCCTCTTGAGATTCGACGGGAACGCCGGGAATTCTTTCCCTACGAAACAGGGAAAGGATCCCTCATCTCGAGCTAGGAGGCGGAAACGGGGCTCCCCTGAATGTGTGCGGGACCCTCGTGCTTCCTCTCGAGTGGAGACGGGTATGTCGGGGAACTTCTTGAGTTGCAGCAAGGGTGTGAAGAACCCTTTGTAAGTTCCAGTGGTTAGATGTGATTAGCCTCGAGAAGCCTCAGCGGAAATGGGCCTCATCTCGCCTGGAGGGCAAAACCTCCTGGATTTTCTCGAGTTCCGGCAGGTGCTCTCGACTTACGACGGGGACCTCAGGGACCCGCTCTGGTGGCCTCAGGAAAGGCCAGTCCCCATGCGAGTTCCTCGGGGGCCTCTCGGGATTCCTCTCCCGGCGATGCCGGGGCCTAAGACCTTGTGTGGAGTCGGGGCCGGAACCTGAGGTTTCCTCTCCAGTGCTGACATGGATCTTGGGGTACTTCTGGAGTCTCCCCAGGGGAGTCAGTCCTCGTCTCGAATGAGGGAATGCACTTGCGCTTTCCTACAGAGCGGTAGCAGCAGTGCCACGCAGTCCGCCGCGTGAATCAAAGGATCTATGGTTTTCCCTCGAGTCTTTCCCACGAGGCTTTCCCACGAGGCTTTCCCACAGGGCTGTCCCACGTGCACACGTGGTGGGAGTCGATCCTCGGCTTGAACGTCAAGGCAGTGCAGGGAAAACAGGTTCCTCTGGAATGGACTGACACATCTGGGGGACTCTTGGAATGGTGGCACGACCCTGGAGTTCCTCTCGCCTTTCCTGTGGAGAGCGCCTCCTCTTGAGATGCGACGGGAACGCCGGGAATTCTTTCCCTACGAAACAGGGAAAGGATCCCTCATCTCGAGCTAGGAGGCGGAAACGGGGCTCCCCTGGATGTGTGCGGGACCCTCGTGCTTCCTCTCGAGTGGAGACGGGTATGTCGGGGAACTTCTTGAGTTGCAGCAAGGGTGTGAAGGACCCTTTGGAAGTTCCAGTGGTTAGATGTGATTAGCCTCGAGAAGCCTCAGCGGAAATGGGCCTCATCTCGCCTGGAGGGCAAAACCTCCTGGATTTTCTCGAGTTGCGGCAGGTGCTCTCGACTTACGACGGGGACCTCAGGGACCCGCGCTGGTGGCCTCAGGAAAGGCCAGTCCCCATGCGAGTTCCTCAGCGGTCTCTCGGGATTCCTCTCCCATCGATGCCGGGGCCTAAGACCTTGTGTGGAGTCGGGGCCGGAACCTGAGGATTCCTCTCCAGTGCTGACATGGATCTTGGGGTACTTCTGGAGTCTCGCCAGGAGAGTCAGTGCTCGTCTCGAATGCGGGCATGCACTTGCGCTTTCCTCCAGAGAGGTAGCAGCAGTGTCACGCAGTCCGCCGCGTGGATCAAAGGATCTATGGTTTTCCCTCGAGTCTTTCCCACGAGGTTTTCCCACGAGGCTTTCCCACAGGGCTCAACCACGTGCACACGTGGTGTGAGTCGATCCTCGGCTTGAACGTCAAGGCAGTGCAGGGAAAACAGGTTCCTCTGGAATGGACTGACACATTTGGGGGACTCTTGGAATGGTGGCACGACCCTGGAGTTCCTCTCGCCTTTCCTGTGGAGAGCGCCTCCTCTTGAGATGCGACGGGAACGCCGGGAATTCTTTCCCTACGAAACAGGGAAAGGATCCCTCATCTCGAGCTAGGAGGCGGAAACGGGGCTCCCCTGGATGTGGGCGGGACAATCGTGCTTCCTCTCGAGTGGAGACGGGTATGTCGGGGAACTTCTTGAGTTGCAGCAAGGGTGTGAAAGACCCTTTGGAAGTTCCAGTGGTTAGATGTGATTAGCCTCGAGAAGCCTCAGCGGAAATGGGCCTCATCTCGCCTGGAGGGCAAAACCTCCTGGATTTTCTCGAGTTGCGGCAGGTGCTCTCGACCTACGACAGGGACATCAGGGACCCGCTCTGGTGGCCTCAGGCAAGGCCAGTCTCCATGCGAGTTCCTCGGGGGCCTCTCGGGATTCGTCTGCCGTCGATGCCGGGGCCTAAGACCTTGTGTGCAGTCGGGGCCGGAACCTGAGGATTACTCTCCAGTGCTGACATGGATCTTGGGGTACTTCTGGAGTCTCCCCAGGGGAGTCAGTCCTCGTCTCGAATGCGGGCATGCACTTGCGCTTTCCTCCGGAGCGGTAGCAGCAGTGTCACGGACTCCGCCGCATGGATCAAAGGATCTATGGTTTTCCCTCGAGTCTTTCCCACGAGGCTTTCCCACGAGGCTTTCCCACAGGGCTGTCCCACGGGCACACGCGGTGGGAGTCGATCCTCGGCTTGAACGTCAAGGCAGTGCAGGGAAAACAGGTTCCTTTGGAATGGACGGACACATCTGGGGGACTCTTGGAATGGTGGCAGGAACCTGGAGTTCCTCTCGCCTTTCCTGTGGAGAGCGCCTCCTCTTGAGATGCGACGGGAACGCCGGGAATTCTTTTCCTACCAAACAGGGAAAGGATCCCTCATCTCGAGTTAGGAGGCGGAAACGGGGCTCCCCTGGATGTGTGCGGGACCCTCGTGCTTCCTCTCGAGTGAAGACGGGTATGTAGGGGAACTTCTTGAGTTTCAGCAAGGGTGTGAAGGACCCTTTGGAAGTTCCAGTGGTTAGACGTGATTAGCCTCGAGAAGCCTCAGCGGAAATGGGCCTCATCTCGCCTGGAGGGCAAAACCTCCTTGATTTTCTCGAGTTGCGGCAGGTGCTCTCGACTTACGACGGGGACCTCAGGGACCCGCTCTGGTGGCCTCAGGAAAGGCCAGTCGCCATGCGAGTTCCTCGGGGGCCTCTCGGGATTCCTCTCCCGTCGATGCCGGGGCCTAAGACCTTGTGTGGAGTCGGGGCCGGAACCTGAGGATTCCTCTCCAGTGCTGACATGGATCTTGGGGTACTTCTGGAGTCTCCCCAGGGGAGTCAGTCCTCATCTCGAATGCGGGCATGCACTTGCACTTTCCTCCAGAGCGGTAGCAGCAGTGTCACGCAGTCCGCCGCGTGGATCAAAGGATCTATGGTTTTCCCTCGAGTCTTTCCCACGAGTCTTTCCTACGAGGCTTTCCCACGAGGCTTTCCCACAGGGCTGTCCCACGTGCACACGTGGTGGGACTCGATTCTCGGATTGAACGTCAAGGCAGTGCAGGGAAAACAGGTTCCTCTGGAATGGACTGACACATCTGGGGGACTCTTGGAATGGTGGCACGACCCTGAAGTTCCTCTCGCCTTTCCTGTGGAGAGCGCCTCCTCTTGAAATGCGACGGGAACGCCGGGAATTCTTTCCCTACGAAACAGGGAAAGGATACCTCATCTCGAGCTAGGAGGCGGAAACGGGGCTCCCCTGGATGTGTGCGGGACACCACATGCTTCCTCTCGAGTGGAGACGGGTATGTCGGGGAACTTCTTGAGTTGCAGCAAGGTTGTGAAGGACACTTTGGAAGTTCCAGTGATTAGACGTGATTGGCCTCAAGAAGCCTCAGCGGAAATGGGCCTCATCTCGCCTGGAGGGCAAAACCTCCTGGATTTTCTCGAGTTGCGGCAGGTGCTCTCGACTTACGACGGGGATCTCAGGGACCCGCGCTGGTGGCCTCAGGAAAGGCCAGTCCCCATGCGAGTTCCTCGGGGGCCTCTCGGGATTCCTCTCCCGTCGATGCCGGGGCCTAAGACCTTGTGTGCAGTCGGGGCCGGAACCTGAGGATTCCTCTCCAGTGCTGACATGGATCTTGCGGTACTTCTGGAGTCTCCCCGGGGGAGTCAGTCCTCGTCTCGAATGCGGGCATGCACTTGCGCTTTCCTCCAGAGCGGTAGCAGCAGCGTCACGCAGACCGCCGCGTGGATCAAAGGATCTATGGTTTTCCCTCAAGTCTTTCCCACGAGGCTCTGCCACGAGGCTTTCCCACAGGGCGGTCCCACGTGCACACGTGGTGGGAGTCGATCCTCGGCTTGAACGTCAAGGCAGTGCAGGGAAAACAGGTTCCTCTGGAATGGTTGACACATCTGGGGGACTCTTGGAATGGTGGCACGACCCTGGAGTTCCTCTCGCCTTTCCTGTGGAGAGCGCCTCCTCTTGAGATGCGACGGGAACGCCGGGAATTCTTTCCCTACGAAACAGGGAAAGGATCCCTCATCTCGAGCTAGGAGGCGGAAACGGGGCTCCCCTGGATGTGTGCGGGTCCCTCGTGCTTCCTCTCGAGTGGAGACGGGTATGTCGGGGAACTTCTTGAGTTGCAGCAAGGGTGTGAAGGACCCTTTGGAAGTTCCAGTGGTTAGATGTGATTAGCCTCGAGAAGCCTCAGCGGAAATGGGCCTCATCTCGCCTGGAGTGCAAAACCTCCTGGATTTTCTCGAGTTGCGGCAGGTGCTCTCGACTTACGACGGGGACCTCGGGGACCCGGGCTGGTGGCCTCAGGAAAGGCCAGTCCCCATGCGAGTTCCTCGGGGGCCTCTCGGGATTCCTCTCCCGTCGATGCCGGGGCCTAAGACCTTGTGTGGAGTCGGGGCCGGAACATGAGGATTCCTCTCCAGTGCTGACATGGATCTTGGGGTACTTCTGGAGTCTCCCCAGGGGAGTCAGTCCTCGTCTCGAATGCGGGCATGCACTTGCGCTTTCCTCCAGAGCGGTAACAGCAGTGTCACGCAGTCCGCCGCGTGGATCAAAGGATCTATGGTTTTCCCTCGAGTCTTTCCCACGAGGCTCTCCCACGAGGCTTTCCCACAGGGCTGTCCCCCGTCACACGTGGTGGGAGTCGATCCTCGGCTTGAACGTCAAGGCAGTGCAGGGAAAACTGGTTCCTCTGGAATGGACTGACACATCTGGGGGACTCTTGGAATGGTGGCACGACCCTGGAGTTCCTCTCGCCTTTCCTGTGGAGAGCGCCTCCTCTTGAGTTGCGACGGGAACGCCGGGAATTCTTTCCCTACGAAACAGGGAAAGGATCACTCATCTCGATCTAGGAGGCGGAAACGAGGCTCCTCTGGATGTGTGCGGGACCCTCGTGCTTCCTCTCGAGTGGAGACGGGTATGTCGGGGAACTTCTTGAGTTGCAGCAAGGGTATGAAGGACCCTTTGGAAGTTCCAGTGGTTAGATGTGATTAGCCTCGAGAAGCCTCAGCGGAAATGGGCCTCATCTTGCCTGGAGGGCAAAACCTCCTGGATTTTCTCGAGTTGCGGCAGGTGCTCTCGACTTACGACGGGGATCTCAGGGACCCGCGCTGGTGGCCTCAGGAAAGGCCAGTCCCCATGCGAGTTCCTCGGGGGCCTCTCGGGATTCCTCTCCCGTCGATGCCGGGGCCTAAGACCTTGTGTGCAGTCGGGGCCGGAACCTGAGGATTCCTCTCCAGTGCTGACATGGATCTTGGGGTACTTCTGGAGTCTCCCCGGGGGAGTCAGTCCTCGTCTCGAATGCGGGCATGCACTTGCGCTTTCCTCCAGAGCGGTAGCAGCAGTGTCACGCAGTCCGCCGCGTGGATCAAAGGATCTATGATTTTCCCTCGAGTCTTTCCCACGAGGCTTTCCCACGAGGCTTTCCCACAGCGCTGTCCCCCGTGCACACGTGGTGGGAGTCGATCCTCGGCTTGAACGTCAAGGCAGTGCAGGGAAAACAGGTTCCTCTGGAATGGACTGACACATCTGGGGGACACTTGGAATGGGGGCAAGACCCTGGAGTTCCTCTCGCCTTTCCTGTGGAGAGCGCCTCCTCTTGAGATGCGACGGGAACGCCGGGAATTCTTTCCCTACCAAAGAGGGAAAGGATCCCTCATCTCGAGCTAGGAGGCGGAAACGGGGCTCCCCGGGATGTGTGCGGGACCCTAGTGCTTCCTCTCGAGTGGAGACCGGTATGTCGGGGAACTTCCTGAGTTTCACCAAGGGTGTGAAGGACCCTTTGGAAGTTCCCGTGGTTAGATGTGATTAGCCTCGAGAAGCCTCAGCGGAAATGGGCCTCATCTCGCCTGGAGGGCAAAACCTCCTGGATTTTCTCGAGTTGTGGCAGGTGCTCCCGACTTACGACGGGGACCTCAGGGACCCGCTCTGGTGGCCTCAGGAAAGGCCAGTCCCCATGCGAGTTCCTCGGGGGCCTCTCGGGTTTCCTCTCCCATCGATACTGGGGCCTAAGCCCTTGTGTGGAGTCGGGGCCGGAACCTTAGGATTCCTCTCCAGTGCTGACATGGATCTTGGGGGTACTTCTGGAGTCTCCCCAGGGGAGTCAGTCCTCGTCTCGAATGCGGGCATGCACTTGCGCTTTCCTCCAGAGCGGTAGCAGCAGTGTCACGCAGTCCGCCGCGTGGATCAAAGGATCTATGGTTTTCCCTCGAGTCTTTCCCACGAGGCTTTCCCACAGGACTGTCCCACGTGCACACGTGGTGGGAGTCGATCCTCGGCTTGAACGTCAAGGCAGTGCAGGGAAAACAGGTTCCTCTGGAATGGACTGACACTTCTGGGGGACTCTTGGAATGGTGGCACGACCCTGGAGTTCCTCTCGCCTTTCCTGTGGAGAGCGCCTCCTCTTGAGATGCGACGGGAACGCCGGGAATTCTTTCCCTACGAAACAGGGAAAGGATCCCTCATCTCGAGCTAGGAGGTGGAAACGGGGCTCCCCTGGATGTGTGCAGGACCCTCGTGCTTCCTCTCGAGTGGAGACGGGTATGTCGGGGAACTTCTTGAGTTGCAGCAAGGGTGTGAAGGACCCTTTGGAAGTTCCAGTGGTTAGATGTGATTAGCCTCGAGAAGCCTGAGCGGAAATGGGCCTCATCTCACCTGGAGGGCAAAACCTCCTGGATTTTCTCGAGTTGCGGCAGGTGCTCTCGACTTTCGACGGGGACATCAGGGACCCGCGCTGGTGGCCTCAGGAAAGGCCAGTCCCCATGCGAGTTCCTCGGGGGCCTCTCGGGATTCCTCTCCCTTCGATGCCGGGGCCTAAGACCTTGTGTGGAGTCGGGGCCGGAACCTGAGGATTCCTCTCCAGTGCTGACATGGATCTTGGGGTACTTCTGGAGTCTCCCCAGGGGAGTCAGTCCTCGTCTCGAATGCGGGCATGCACTTGCGCTTTCCTCCAGAGCGGTAGCAGCAGTGTCACGCAGTCTGCCGCGTGGATCAAAGGATCTATGGTTTTCCCTCGAGTCTTTCCCACGAGGCTTTCCCACGAGGCTTTCCCACAGGGCGGTCCCACGTGCACACGTGGTGGGAGTCGATCCTCGGCTTGAACGTCAAGGCAGTGCAGGGAAAACAGGTTCCTCTGGAATGGACTGACACATCTGGGGGACTCTTGGAATGGTGGCACGACCCTGGAGTTCCTCTCGCCTTTCCTGTGGAGAGCGCCTCCTCTTGAGATGCGACGGGAACGCCGGGAATTCTTTCCCTACGAAACAGGGAAAGGATCCCTCATCTCGAGCTAGGAGGCGGAAACGGGGCTCCCCTGGATGTGTGCGGGACCCTCGTGCTTCCTCTCGAGTGGAGACGGGTATGTCGGGGAACTTCTTGAGTTGCAGCAAGGGTGTGAAGGACCCTTTGGAAGTTCCAGTGGTTAGATGTGATTAGCCTCGAGAAGCCTCAGCGGAAATGGGCCTCATCTCGCCTGGAGGGCAAAACCTCCTGGATTTTCTCGAGTTGCGGCAGGTGCTCTCGACTTACGACGGGGACCTCAGGGACCCGCGCTGGTGGCCTCAGGAAAGGCCAGTCCCCATGCGAGTTCCTCGGGGGCCTCTCGGGATTCCTCTGCCGTCGATGCCGGGGCCTAAGACCTTGTGTGGAGTCGGGGCCGGAACCTGAGGATTCCTCTCCAGTGCTGACATGGATCTTGGGGTACTTCTGGAGTCTCCCCAGGGGAGTCAGTCCTCGTCTCGAATGCGGGCATGCACTTGCGCTTTCCTCCAGAGCGGTAGCAGCAGTGTCACGCAGTCCGCCGCGTGGATCAATGGATCTATGGTTTTCCCTCGAGTCATTCCCAGGAGGCTTTCCCACGAGGCTTTCCCACATGGCTGTCCCCCGTGCACACGTGGTGGGAGTCGATCCTCGGCTTGAACGTCAAGGCAGTGCAGGGAAAACAGGTTCCTCTGGAATGGACTGACACATCTCGGGGACAGTTGGAATGGTGGCACGACCCTGGAGTTCCTCTCGCCTTTCCTGTGGAGAGCGCCTCCTCTTGAGATGCGACGGGAACGCCGGGAATTCTTTCCCTACGAAACAGGGAAAGGATCCCTCATCTCGAGCTACGAGGCGGAAACGGGGCTCCCATGGATGTGTGCGGGACCCTCGTGCTTCCTCTCGAGTGGAGACGGGTATGTCGGGGAACTTCTTCAGTTGCAGTAATGGTGTGAAGGACCCTTTGGAAGTTCCAGTGGTTAGATGTGATTAGCCTCGAGAAGCCTCAGTGGAAATGGGCCTCATCTCGCCTGGAGGGCAAAACCTCCTGGATTTTCTCGAGTTGCGACAGGTGCTCTCGACTTACGACGGGGACCTCGGGGACCCGCTCTGGTGGCCTCAGGAAAGGCCAGTCCTCATGCGAGTTCCTCGGGGGCTTCTCGGGATTCCTCTCCCGTCGTTGCCGGGGCCTAAGACCTTGTGTGGAGTCGGGGCCGGAATCTGAGGATTCCTCTCCAGTGCTGACATGGATCTTTGGGTAATTCTGGAGTCTCCCCAGGGGAGTCAGTCCTCGTCTCCAATGCGGGCATGCACTTGAGCTTTCCTCCAGAACAGTAGCAGCAGTTTCACGCAGTCCGCCGCGTGGAGCAAAGGATCTATGGTTTTCCCTCGAGTCTTTCCCACGAGGCTTTCCCACGAGGCTTTCCCACAGGGCAGTCCCACGTGCACACGTGGTGGGAGTCGATCCTCGGCTTGAACGTCAAGGCAGTGCAGGGAAAACAGGTTCCTCTGGAGTGGACTGACACATCTGGGGGACTCTTGGAATGGTGGCACGACCCTGGAGTTCCTCTCACCTTTCCTGTGGAGAGCGCCTCCTCTTGAGATGCGACAGGAACGCCGGGAATTCTTTCCCTACGAAACAGGGAAAGCATCCCTCATCTCGAGATAGTAGGCGGAAACGGGGCTCCCCTGGATGTGTGCGGGACCCTCGTGCTTCCTCTCGAGTGGAGACTGGTATGTCGGGGAACTTCTTGAGTGGCAGCAAGGGTGTGAAGGACCCTTTGGAAGTTCCAGTGGTTAGATGTGATTAGCCTCGAGAAGCCTCAGCGGAAATGGGCCTCATCTCGCCTGGAGGGAAAACCTCCTGGATTTTCTCGAGTTGCGGCAGGTGCTCTCGACTGACGACGGGGACCTCAGGGACACGCTCTGGTGGCCTCAGGAAAGGCCAGTCCCCATGCGAGTTCCTCGGGTGCCTCTCGGGATTCCTCTCCCGTCAATGCCGGGGCCTAAGACCTTGTGTGGAGTCGGGGCCGGAACCTGAGGATTCCTCTCCAGTGCTGACATGGATCTTGGGGTACTTCTGGAGTCTCCCCAGGGGAGTCAGTCCTCGTCTCGAATGCGGGCATGCACTTGCGCTTTCCTCCAGAGCGGTAGCAGCAGTGTCACGCAGTCCGCCGCGTTGAGCAAAGGATCTATGGTTTTCCCACGAGTCTTTCCCACGAGGCTTTCCCACGAGGCTTTCCCACAGGGCAGTCCCACGTGCACACGTGGTGGGAGTCGATCCTCGGCTTGAATGTCAAGGCAGTGCAGGGAAAACAGGTTCCTCTGGAATGGACTGACACATCTGGGGGACTTTGGAATGGTGGTACGACCCTGGAGTTCCTCTCGCCTTTCCTGTGGAGAGCGTCTCCCCTTGAGATGCGACGGGAAGGCCGGCAATTCTTGCCCTACGAAACAGGGAAATGATCCCTCATCTCGAGCTAGGAGGAGGAAACGGGGCTCCCCTGGATGTGTGCGGGACCCTCGTGCTTCCTCTCGAGTGGAGACTGGATGTCGGGGAACTTCTTGAGTGGCAGCAAGGGTGGGAAGGACCCTTTGGAAGTTCCAGTGGTTAGATGTGATTAGCCTCGAGAAGCCTCAGCGGAAATGGGCCTCATCTCGCCTGGAGGGCAAAACCTCCTGGATTTTCCCGAGTTGCGGCAGGTGCTCTCGACTTACGACGGGGACCTCAGGGACCCGCTCTGGTGGCCTCAGGAAAGGCCAGTCCCCATGCGAGTTCCTGGGGGGCCTCTCGGGATTCCTCTCCCAGCGATGCCGGTCCCAGCGATGCCGGGGCCTAAGCCCTTGTGTGGAGTCGGGGCCGGAACCTGAGGTTTCCTCTCCAGTGCTGACATGGATCTTGGGGTACTTCTGGAGTCTCCCCAGGGGAGTCAGTCCTCGTCTCGAATGCGGGCATGCACTTGGCTTTCCTCCAGAGCGGTAGCAACAGTGTCACGCAGTCCGCCGCGTGGAGCAAAGGATCTATGGTTTTCCATCGAGTCTTTCCCCCGAGGCTTTCCCACAGGGCTGTCCCACGTGCACACGTGGTAGGCGTCGATCCTTGGCTTGAACGTCAAGGCAGTTCAGGGAAAACAGATTCCTCTGGAATGGACTGACACATCTGGGGGACTCTTGGAATGGTGTCACGACCCTGGAGTTCCTCTCGCCTTTCCTGTAGAGAGCGCCTCCTCTTGAGATGCGACGGGAACGCCGGGAATTCTTTCCCTACGAAACAGGGAAAGGATCCCTCATCTCGAGCTAGGAGTCGGAAACGGAGTTCCCCTGGATGTGTGCGGGACACCACGTGCTTCCTCTCGAGTGGAGACGGGTATGTGGGGGAACTTCTTGAGTTGCAGCAAGGGTGTGAAGGACCCTTTGAAAGTTCCAGTGGTTAGAAGTGATTAGCCTCGAGAAGCCTCAGCGGAAATGTGCCTCATCTCGCCTGGAGGGCAAAACCTCCTGGATTTTCTCGAGTTGCGGCAGGTGCTCTCGACTTACGACGGGGACCTCAGGGACCCGCTCTGGTGGCCTCAGGAAAGGAGAGTCCCCATGCGAGTTCCTCGGGGGCCTCTCGGGATTCCTCTCCCGTCGATGCCGGGGCCTAAGACCTTCTGTGGAGTCGGGGCCGGAACCTGAGGATTCCTCTCCAGTGCTGACATGGATCTTGGGGTACTTCTGGAGTCTCCCCAGGGGAGTCAGTCCTCATCTCGAATGCGGGCATGCACTTGCGCTTTCCTCCAGAGCGGTAACAGCAGTGTCACGCAGTCCGCCTCGTGGATCAAAGGATCTATGGTTTTCCCTCGAGTCTTTCCCACGAGGCTTTCCCCCGAGGCTTTCCCACAGGGCTGTCCCACGTGCACACGTGGTGGGAGTCGATCCTCGGCTTGAACGTCAAGACAGTGCAGGGAAAACAGGTTCCTCTGGAATGGACTGACACATCTGGGGGACTCTTGGAATGGTGGCACGACCCTGGAGTTCCTCTCGCCTTTCCTGTGGAGAGCGCCTCCTCTTGAGATGCGACGGGAACGCCGGGAATACTTTCCCTACGAAACAGGGAAAGGATCCCTCATCTCGAGCTAGGAGGCGGAAACGGGGCTCCCCTGGATGTGTGAGGGAACCACGTGCTTCCTCTCGAGTGGAGACGGGTATGCCGGGGAACTTCTTGAGTTGCAGCAAGGGTGTGAAGGACCCTTTGGAAGTTCCAGTGGTTAGACGTGATTAGCCTCGAGAAGCCTCAGCGGAAATGGGCCTCATCTCGCCTGGAGGGCAAAACCTCCTGGATTTTCTCGATTTGCGGCAGGTGCTCTCGACTTACGACGGGGACCTCAGGGACCCGCTCTGGTGGCCTCAGGAAAGGCCAGTCCCCATGCGAGTTCTTCGGGGGCGTCTCGGGTTTCCTCTCCCGTCGATGCCGGGGCCTAAGACCTTGTGTGGAGTCAGGGCCGGAACCTGAAGATTCCTCTCCAGTGCTGACATGGATCTTGGGGTACTTCTGGAGTCTCCCCAGGGGAGTCAGTCCTCGTCTCGAATGCGGGCATGCACTTGCGCTTTCCTCCAGAGCGGTAGCAGCAGTGTCACGCAGTCCGCCGCGTGGATCAACGGATCTATGGTTTTCCCTCGAGTCTTTCCCACGAGGCTTTCCCACGAGGCTTTCCCACAGGGCTGTCCCACGTGCACACGTGGTGGGAGTCGATCCTCGGCTTGAACGTCAAGGCAGTGCAGGGAAAACAGGTTCCTCTGGAATGGACTGACACATCTGGGGGACTCTTGGAATGGTGTCACGACCCTGGGAGTTCCTCTCGCCTTTCCTGTGGAGATCGCCTCCTCTTGAGATGCGACGGGAACGCCGGGAATTCTTTCCCTACGAAACAGGGAAAGGATCCCTCATCTCGAACTAGGAGGCGAAACGGGGCTCCCCTGGATGTGTGCGGGACACCACGTGCTTCCTCTCGAGTGGAGACGCGTATGTCGGGGAACTTCTTGAGTTGCAGCAAGGGTGTGAAGGACCCTTTGGAAGTTCCAGTGATTAGATGTGATTGGCCTCGAGAAGCCTCAGCGGAAATGGGCCTCATCTCGCCTGGAGGGCAAAACCTCCTGGATTTTCTCGAGTTGCGGCAGGTGCTCTCGACTTACGACGGGGACCTCAGGGACCCGCTCTGGTGGCCTCAGGAAAGGCCAGTCCCCATGCGAGTTCCTCGGGGGCCTCTCGGGATTCCTCTCCCGTCGATGCCGGGGCCTAAGACCTTGTGTGGAGTCGGGGCCGGAACCTGAGGATTCCTCTCCAGTGCTGACATGGATCTTGGGGTACTTCTGGAGTCTCCCCAGGGGAGTCAGTCCTCGTCTCGAATGCGGGCATGCACTTACGCTTTCCTCCAGAGCGGTAGCAGCAGTGTCACGCAGTCCCCGCGTGGATTAAAGGATCTATGGTTTTCCCTCGAGTCTTTCCCACGAGGCTTTCCCACGAGGCTTTCCCACAGGGCTGTCCCACGTGCACACGTGGTGGGACTCGATTCTCGGATTGAACGTCAAGGCAGTCCAGGGAAAACAGGTTCCTCTGGAATGGACTGACACATCTGGGGGACTCTTGGAATGGTGGCACGACCCTGGAGTTCCTCTCGCCTTTCCTGTGGAGAGCGCCTCCTCTTGAAATGCGACGGGAACGCCGGGAATTCTTTCCCTACGAAACAGTGAAAGGATACCTCATCTCGAGCTAGGAGGCGGAAACGGGGCTCCCCTGGATGTGTGCGGGACACCACATGCTTCCTCTCGAGTGGAGACGGGTATGTCGTGGAACTTCTTGAGTTGCAGCAAGGGTGTGAAGGACCCTTTCGAAGTTCCAGTGATTAGACGTGATTGGCCTCAAGAAGCCTCAGCGGAAATGGGCCTCATCTCGCCTGGAGGGCAAAACCTCCTGGATTTTCTCGAGTTGCGGCAGGTGCTCTCGACTTACGACGGGGATCTCAGGGACCTGCGCTGGTGGCCTCAGGAAAGGCCAGTCCCCATGCGAGTTCCTCGGGGGCCTCTCGGGATTCCTCTCCCGTCGATGCCGGGGCCTAAGACCTTGTGTGCAGTCGGGGCCGGAACCTGAGGATTCCTCTCCAGTGCTGACATGGATCTTGGGGTACTTCTGGAGTCTCCCCTGGGGAGTCAGTCCTCGTCTCGAATGCGGGCATGCACTTGCGCTTTCCTCCAGAGCGGTAACAGCAGTGTCACGCAGACCGCCGCGTGGATCAAAGGATCTATGGTTTTCCCTCAAGTCTTTCCCACGAGGCTCTGCCACGAGGCTTTCCCACAGGGCGGTCCCACGTGCACACGTGGTGGGAGTCGATCCTCGGCTTGAACGTCAAGGCAGTGCAGGGAAAACAGGTTCCTCTGGAATGGACTGACACTTCTGGGGGACTCTTGGAATGGTGGCACGACCCTGGAGTTCCTCTCGCCTTTCCTGTGGAGAGCGCCTCCTCTTGAGATGCGACGGGAACGCCGGGAATTCTTTCCCTACGAAACAGGGAAAGGATCCCTCATCTCGAGCTAGGAGGTGGAAACGGGGCTCCCCTGGATGTGTGCAGGACCCTCGTTCTTCCTCTCGAGTGGAGACGGGTATGTCGGGGAACTTCTTGAGTTGCAGCAAGGGTGTGAAGGACCCTTTGGAAGTTCCAGTGGTTAGATGTGATTAGCCTCGAGAAGCCTAAGCGGAAATGGGCCTCATCTCACCTGGAGGGCAAAACCTCCTGAATTTTCTCGAGTTGCGGCAGGTGCTCTCGACTTTCGACGGGGACATCAGGGACCCGCGCTGGTGGCCTCAGGAAAGGCCAGTCCCCATGCGAGTTCCTCGGGGGCCTCTCGGGATTCCTCTCCCTTCGATGCCGGGGCCTAAGACCTTGTGTGGAGTCGGGGCCGGAACCTGAGGATTCCTCTCCAGTGCTGACATGGATCTTGGGGTACTTCTGGAGTCTCCCCAGGGGAGTCAGTCCTCGTCTCGAATGCGGGCATGCACTTGCGCTTTCCTCCAGAGCGGTAGCAGCAGTGTCACGCAGTCCGCCGCGTGGATCAAAGGATCTATGGTTTTCCCTCGAGTCTTTCCCACGAGGCTTTCCCACGAGGCTTTCCCACAGGGCGGTCCCACGTGCACACGTGGTGGGAGTCGATCCTCGGCTTGAACGTCAAGGCAGTGCAGGGAAAACAGGTTCCTCTGGAATGGACTGACACATCTGGGGGACTCTTGGAATGGTGGCACGACCCTGGAGTTCCTCTCGCCTTTCCTGTGGAGAGCGCCTCCTCTTGAGATGCGACGGGAACGCCGGGAATTCTTTCCCTACGAAACAGGGAAAGGATCCCTCATCTCGAGCTAGGAGGCGGAAACGGGGCTCCCCTGGATGTGTGCGGGACCCTCGTGCTTCCTCTCGAGTGGAGACGGGTATGTCGGGGAACTTCTTGAGTTGCAGCAAGGGTGTGAAGGACCCTTTGGAAGTTCCAGTGGTTAGATGTGATTAGCCTCGAGAAGCCTCAGCGGAAATGGGCCTCATCTCGCCTGGAGGGCAAAACCTCCTGGATTTTCTCGAGTTGCGGCAGGTGCTCTCGACTTACGACGGGGACCTCAGGGACCCGCGCTGGTGGCCTCAGGAAAGGCCAGTCCCCATGCGAGTTCCTCGGGGGCCTCTCGGGATTCCTCTCCCGTCGATGCCGGGGCCTAAGACCTTGTGTGGAGTCGGGGCCGGAACCTGAGGATTCCTCTCCAGTGCTGACATGGATCTTGGGGTACTTCTGGAGTCTCCCCAGGGGAGTCAGTCCTCGTCTCGAATGCGGGCATGCACTTGCGCTTTCCTCCAGAGCGGTAGCAGCAGTGTCACGCAGTCCGCCGCGTGGATCAAAGGATCTATGGTTTTCCCTCGAGTCTTTCCCACGAGGCTTTCCCACGAGGCTTTCCCACATGGCTGTCCCCCGTGCACATGTAGTGGGAGTCGATCCTCGGCTTGAACGTCAAGGCAGTGCAGGGAAAACAGGTTCCTCTGGAATGGACTGACACATCTCGGGGACACTTGGAATGGTGGCACGACCCTGGAGTTCCTCTCGCCTTTCCTGTGGAGAGCGCCTCCTCTTGAGATGCGACGGGAACGCCGGGAATTCTTTCCCTACGAAACAGGGAA